>NC_088909.1:1509615-1811538 GCF_037157495.1 Lathamus discolor | reverse complement strand
GACAATTGCAAGTTTAATCTAGCAAAGAAACCTTTTTTTATCCTTTAAGAAAATTAAAGCCCTTTCAAATTAGCTTGATATATGGAGACAGGCTGACATCATTAATTTTCAAGTATTCATTCTTCTTCCCTTTCTCCCACTGCAGGCAGATGCAAGATGCTCCAGGTACTCTGCATAGGAGCATAGGTCCACAGCGACACCTATAGCAAGAGGTGGATTGTGCTTTGGCTGAGGCTGTGGTGGGGTACGTTGCTTCAGGGGTGTGGGACTTGCTCTTCCTCTTCCCTGGGGATGTGTTTGGGCCACTTGGCTTTGGGTTTTTAATTCTTCTGAAGAGCTCAGACGAGATGGTGGTGCTGATGGCCAACTGCTCTCCCTTTGGGCCAGTTTGGACCATGTTCCCTGTGGCAGCCTGACCCTGCCATGAGACTTTTCTGAGAACTTGGAAGTTCTTCCTGGCTTGTTGTAGCAAAGGTTGAAAAGGCCGAGTTGCTGAATTTTCCCTAGATACTTTCTGACGCAATTGTGCAAATATCTATAGCCATGGAGTATCTTCACCTGCCCGTTGTTCGTGCTTTGCCTCTGCAGAGGTTGGTGGTTCTGGCCTAACAGCAGCATTCAGTGCTCTTTATCCTATGGCTCTCACCAGCATTTCCCATGAGAACAGTGAAGTCCCTCATAGAAGAGTCTTCTCACTCTGTTATCTTGTGGAAGGATAAGGTAACCACCTTACAAGCTTCCTTGCCTATTTTGAGTTGTTGTGTGGCAGAGTACATAGAGGGAGGTCTGTGTAGCCCAGCATCTCAGCTTGTCTCTGGATAGCAATGAGGCATGTGCTACCATCGTCACCGGGTGAGAGGAAAAAGATTTAAATGTAAATCAACAGCAACTGAAGAGAGGCTTTATAAGGTTCCTTTGACTGAGGTGTCCATAACACAGTAATGATAGCTGTCCTACTACCATGGAAGCTGTGGCATTTGGAAGTCCCTGTGATGGCTGATGTAGCTTATCCAGCAACAAGAGAAAGATGAGTGCTGGGGAAACCAAGAGTGAAAATGGTAACGTACCTGTATTCTTTGTTATTCAGTGCAGCCAGTAAACTGCCTATATGGTCTCTATAAAAAATGGGTTCTTCAGGAAAAGGAATCAGTTTCAGTAGCATGAAATGGAAATTTAAACCCTCTGACGTCAGGAGTTTGAACAGCAGGTACATGAGCAACCGGAAATAGCTTGTTCTTAACCTTATCCTGTCTCTTGGAAGAGCAGAAGTGAAGCCTAGCAGGAGATGAAACAGCAGTTATGATGGTTAGACAAACACTGCAAGTCCTTTCTCTTTGCATCAGTCAGTTAATTTAAAAGAGGGAAAAGTCAGATGTATATTTTGTACTTGTCTCAGCTGATATTAGGAGAATATATAATGCCCTAAGGCAGACAGTTCAGACATTTTACAAGAAGTGAATTGATATACTCTGTCATGTAGGTTCTGTGGAGAAATTTGGGACCTGTAGATGTTTTCACATAGGTTTGAGAGAAGGATAACCAGACTATCAGCTGTGGTGTCTAGAAAATACTGGATGGGCAGTCAGAGAGCAGCAGCAGAGAGGACTGACAGAAGAAACAGGAGACTAAAATAATGGATTATAGAATTTATGGTGTTGAATCT
Organism: Lathamus discolor; assembly: GCF_037157495.1. Taxonomy (NCBI): domain Eukaryota; kingdom Metazoa; phylum Chordata; class Aves; order Psittaciformes; family Psittacidae; genus Lathamus; species Lathamus discolor. The sequence continues at coordinate 1,809,875 of NC_088909.1, read as the reverse complement.
GCTGAAAATCCAATGAATTTAAGGTGCAAAATTTAACATCTTTTCTAGTGGGAGTCACATCCCTGAATTAAGCTGCTAGTGAAAATTTTTTTGAGTACTTTTGGTTCCAAAACTTGTGTGTATCCAAGCCAAAAAAAAAGAAGATCCAAATCTATATGGAAAATATAAGAGGATCGGATGCCTTAGTTAATCTGTTTATGGTTAATAACCATGTTTCTACAGATAACAAAGTAATCAAGGACTCTATGTGGGCAGAAAATCTCTGTGTTTAGAGCCAGGGACAAATGGAAAAGAGCAGGAGAGCAGTGCACAGAGACAGGGAGGCGATGTGCTCTTGATAAAGCAGAGGCAGTGAATTTATGCTGAACTGAGTTTCATGCACTGTTCCTGTTATTTTGTCACTTCTGCTCTCCAGACACCTACAGGCGCGCTCTTGTATAAATCTGGCTTTAACTTTGATATGCCACTGTCCTTTGATTTGTGTCAAGGCTGTAAACTTTGTCTCACCCAAGATCTTCTGTTTGCTTTCTGAGCCCGGTTTTTGTCTTGGCAAAGATCACCCTGCCCCTGCTCAAGCAGCCTTCATTCCAGCAGTCTCACGCCTCTTGCATCTCTGCAGGTATGCTCAGTGAGATGATTTCACTGCTGTGACTATACCACAGCTCTATTTAAGGCTCTTTGTTGGCTCCACTGCATCTACCAAAATCTCTGTCTTTATTCCAATTCCCTTACAGCTTTGCCAAAGCTTGCTTCTCTGTCATGGTTTCATTTGGATGCCTGCCCTCATTCTCATCTTCTACAGTTATGTGCTTTTCTGATGATATTTTTGCACTTTCTGCCATACTTTCACTAAAGAGTGAGAAAAGCACTCAGAGTCCCCAAAGCCACCACCTTCCATTCTTTCACATCTCCTAAAACCCCATCTCTGCCTACTAAAGGCTGCAGCTTGGCAGTGGCAGAGCAAGTAGCGAGCTGTGAGCAGCACAGCTCACTTGCTGCAAGTTGTTCATATCCAGTTATGGTTAGTACATGTTCTTCTGTCACCTCTCCAGCCCCACTTACTAATTTTATCCACTTCTACAGCTTGACATTTAACTCGTAAGTTCTTCAAGGCAGTTGCTGTCATTTCTTCCATTGGTACAGAACTTGAAGATGGTGTCATAGTACAAATATGAAATAATAAACATGCAATATCAAACGTGATGAGCTTGGACAGTAAGAATTTGAGATGAACAGAAGTCACTCTCTGTAGTTCTAAGAAAAAGTTGCTGTCCTTGCCAACAGAGGTCAACCTATATGATTGCAGGTTTGGGGTGGTTTAACTGTTTTGAGTTGGAGTCTTTGCATAAGATCTTTGGTTCTGTTCATTCCATGAATTTTGATAGATTTTTTAGCCCAAACATCATAATACTGAAGAGGACTTATTTTCATTTTTCAAGTGTGATGAAGCAGTGGGTATCCTTGGTTCTCTCACAATGGGAGCAAGTGAAGAAGGGAATCTCATCTGGTTCTGGTGCTGAAGGGAAGGGTAGCTATGCCAAAATAGATTTTTAAAAGTACAACAATAAAACACAATTTTGAAGTAAGTAAGTGTGAGCATATAATGCTCGGGCATAGAAACTTAATATATGCAGTATTTAATTTGCCCTTTTAGATCTGTATAAAAGTAGTATACATATACATGATGGTAATAGTGAAATCTTCATCCTTTTATCAGGGAGAGCCCAACACATATCCAAGGGTACAACTGTGAATTAGTGGAGATTTTGGGATATTTGGATTTATATTTTTCCTTTCTTGGTAGGAATTACTTCTTTGCCGTGTGAAGACACTGACAGCACTAGCCTCCTTTCTATTTATCTAGCTTTTCCAATAAAACAAGTTTCCAGTTTCTGTAATATCAAAGAAGGGATATCGTAGAGTTAAACAGGAATTCTGGCTCACATCACATAGGCTTCCTGAAGAAAGGCACTGGAAAACTCATAAAGTGTTAAACTATATACAAAATTCACTAAACAGAGAACAAGCCCTTGAAAGTGAGACCACAAAAGACAGTCACTTCAGGAATGACAAAGTGTACTGCAAATGTGTGATTCTCACTGAAATGAAAATGTGAGTCTGGGTTTAAAATTCACTGGCATTTAGAGATATAGCATTGATTAGTCACCAGCAATGAGACCTGCTCTTTTCTTTTAATGCAACAGCCTGTTCAATCACACTGCAAATGGAGGGAGAAGTAAAGAATGTATGGTGAAAGTTTTGCGCCCCTCAAATGTCATGGATGCTGTAAGTTTACATAGGTGCAAGGTGAGAGTGGCCAAAAGCATGGAGGGAGAAATCCATCAAGAATACTGACACAGACATACCTCTCCTGCTCTGAAGTTTCCCGATCAGCAAGCTGTCAGAGCCTGAGAGAATGTTTGAAGGAGGTATTGCTAGACGCATGCTCTATGTTTACACTCCTCCCTGGGTGCCTGTTTTTGATGACTGTTGGATGCTGAATGGGGCTAGGTGGACATTTGGTGGGATCCAGAACAGCCATTTGTAGGTTCTCTTCTTATTTGCTACAGTAATATAGAGAGAGTAGAGAATACAGCTTCAGTAGTATTTGTCTTATATACCAGAACAATCACAGGACAGATCTGGTCATGTTATTCAGCTTAAATGATGATGCCTTATTCTTCTGTTCCACAACAACCCCACAGGTTTTAAGGTGGCCCATCAGAGTGATGCTGGCAATCTGTGATGTTTTCGATTCAGCTGTATGGATAGCCACATGATAAGAAATTGCGTTACTCCTTTTGGTCTTTCCAAGGATTATCAGAGAATTTCTTCAACGATGAGGGCCGTACACAGTTAGGAAGCTGATTTTCATTTGCTGCTTGTCTCCAGTCTTTCAGGTGAAGCGAGGCTTAGTGTAGAATTGTACCTTAATTTCAGTGTTGTATATAAAGCTTTTAAAAACCCCCATCTTTATTCTTCAAAAGACGTAAACTTTTATTACACTTTTTCTATTGTAAATTTGATTGGCCAGATGTTTTTAAGCTTACTATGTTTTCGTTCAAAATTCTTTTTGTAGATTTTGACAGGGGCCTGTTTTGGTGAATGAGAAAACTATCAAAAGGGGAAAATAAATTAACTTTTTTTTTACACCTTAACTTTTGCAGATGTAAGTTCTATGATTTAAAAAGTTTTCAGTATATCTTTTGTTTGTTTTGGTGAAATAAAATATCCTGAGGCATGACAAACTCTATCATGGAGATATTTAAAGGAAGGATACAGAAGGCAGTGGTAAGGGCAAGGGGATGATTGCAGTTTGTTTTAGCACCTTGGAAGAGATGCAACAGCTTCCTTACCTGTGGGAACAGAACATGAACACAACGTGCCCCATTGACATAATAGCTACCAGGGCATAATGCTCTCAGGTCCTTCCTGTTGCATTTCTGCCTAATTTTCTTTCAGGAATTGTCCACAGATATTTCCCTGGGCATCTTTGCTGGTGTCCTCAGTCACAGCCCTTTGTTTTACTCAGCTGTAATGCTAGATTGCTTTTTTATTCTCAGCCTACCTAGAAAGGGAAGGGTGAATAAACCAAGTAGAGAGTGCATTCCTTTGCTGCTTATGGACTCAGCATGTTTTGTGGGATTTGTTGTGGCTGGAGAGCAGTCAAAGGGTTAGGTCTGCGGGGAGGGAGGGCAGCAAGCTGGATGTTCTAGGCTGAACATCACCAGCCTTTAAGGAAACTTCATCCATAGCATGGACATCATAGTCAGTCTGTGTAGGAAGGGGTCCAAATCACAGCTGTGGATGAGCTCTGGGCCCATCTCCTCCTGCCCAGTAAGTGATATGCCAGTGAAAGCAAAGCATCCTCTTTGGAAGTGAATTAGGAACTTGTGGCAATGTAACACTGGTGGCATTTGAACACGGAATTTTAGCAATTTTCTCATGGAGATCAAGGTCAGGCACTGCCAATGATGCCCTACTGTCATCCATGATTTTCCCCCGTCACACAAGTCCCTTCCACTCTATATATCTTACTGAAAGAGACTTAGAGTTTACTTTCCTTGTGCAGCTTTTTGTTAGTTTACATGAAAAATGTGATAGGCAAAAGCAGGTGGAAGGCAGTCAATGGGCATTGACTTCAAACACATGCATCAGTGCAGGCATGACTGAAATTCAGGCCAAAAAATGAATCAGAGAAGAATTTGTCTTTAAAATATGGATTAATTTAAGCCTTTCTTTGTTTCAAGAATAATACTTATATGATAGTTGCAAGAATAACTTCTGGCTGGGAGAACACAGCTACACACACAGATGCAAGGACTGAGGGTGTTTCTAAGCTTTTATACTGGCTTTTTGGCTTCTGCTGATTAAGAAGAGACCTTGGAAAGATAATAATGTTTATGACCATAGGAAATTACATAAAAACATTCCGATGCACAAATAAAAATTAGTTTTTGTAGGATGAGATAACTAGCCTATATTCAGTACACTAATGCTTATGCATTATCTGTGGATGTGTATTTTTTAGTTTACTCCATAAGCTGTGGTGCAGTATGCACTCCATGCTCTCCCCTGAATTAGGATATTCTATATACATTCCAGTTTGAGTCATATTAAAAAGAATTAACTTTAGTAACAGCACATTGTACCAGGAATGGCTATCTTAGCTTGTCGCTGTTTGGGGTCCTCAGGTCAATCTCTTTAATTAAAGTCTTGTAATGTTAAAAGTGAATTCAATACCCATCCTACCCTATCAGAGCTAACACTCTTTGCTGCACTGCTTTTATCAGCATGCCCAATTTTCCACCTGGAATTTGTTTTAACGAAGCCCAAATCCTATTTTGTCAAATGCTGGAGGCTGTATGGAACATTTTGCCAGTTATTCTGTTATCCACACTATGGAATTTGGGACAAACAAGCTGTAAGCTGCATTTTGATGTCAGGTTAAGTTATTATGGTACAAATTGTGTTTAATATATTTTTAAATACTTTCTTTAATATTTTATAGGGGTTTTTTTCCTATTGAATTAGCAGTAAAACAGCAGTGCTTCATATTTCAGATCTTTTTCCACCTCTTAGAGGCCTGCATTCCACATGATCTGGTTACCAGCTGGACAGCCAGAGGCTTAGCACAAAGAAAGCACAGCAGACTTCATTTCTGCCTTGGTGTTCAAGCCAGAGTGTGTTTTTCTGCAATAACCCACTTTCTTATATACTCCTTGCCCATTTTAATTCCACTCAAAAAAGTAGAGATGTTTCTTTACTATGGTTTTAACTCCATGGCCCACCAAAATGATGGAAATTGAACATAAGAGGAGGTTGCACCACCTACCCTACATGCACATTTAAATGTCCATTTAATAACACTTTCAGTTCTATTTAACTCTTCTAAGATGAGCAGTTCTCTATTTCTCATTCTATTTGCTTAATGTTAACAGCTTAAAAAATAGGTGAGAACTGCAGCATTATGTTGCCAGACTTCAACAAACATGCAATTAAACAAAGCTGTTGAGTAATGGTTTGACCAACAGTTGGATCCACATTTCTGTCCAGCCCAAGGAATGCAGAAGGGAGCAGAGTGTAGCAGTGCTGCTCCCAAGGGTGCAGGGGGCTGGGGCAGCACCTTCCACTGCACATTGCAGGGATGCGCCACACTGCATCAGAAGCTCAGCTTTAGGAAACTTTCCTCAGCTGCTAGAAATTGGTCTTATCAGAAACATGAAGAACTTTAAAACCACTTTAAAATCATGCTTTAGCCAATTTTCTGGTGAGCATTGTCAGAATATAGTCTGTTGGTTTTGACTTATTTAAACCAGTTTCAGTATATCCCTAGGAGAAGTTTGTATCAGTGCAGAGACCTCCCAGCTGGTGAGGTCCACATCAGTTTTTTCATCAGTATGTCCTTCGAGTCAGACTTTTCCTACCATTTCCCCCCTTTTCTGTCTCCTTTTTCTCTTTTGTGGTTTGTTTTGTTTTGTTTTTTTTCCCTGGAGCTCAAATGGTGTTAGCCTTGTAAAGGTTAATCAGGCACTTGCTGATTTCCACAGACCCTGTGCTATTTTCGGTAGACTTATGCCAGTTAAAACTGATTAAAACTCAATAAACTATGCACTATGTGATGTGAGGTAATAAAACAGTGCACGATTCCTATTATTTGTATTGAAACAGAATCACAAAAAAATTGGCAAATAGCTGCTTTGTCACTAAAGGCAACATATTTGACCCTGTTTAGACATGGAGAGAGAATTTTTGCCTAAGAAGTTGCTGTTTCTGTAGTGATTTTTTTTGGAGTGAAGCCTCACTTAAAGATTATCGGCATTTTTCAAACCTGAAGGAAGAGGGGTGGTTCTGCATGTTACATGTAGAAATGAATCCCATTTGCTCCAAAATGTAAGCATTGTATATCAAACACTTGAACTGGTCTGGTTTCAGCAAATACTCCTTTTGTGATCATGGTTAATTGAATATAGTTTAAAATTAAAAAGTTAAATGAAAGATATTTTTCTGCAGGCTGTTTTCCAAATTTTCCCAGTCCTAATGTTTTTACTGTACTTGTTCTATTAAACAACAGCCACATATGTGTCTCTGTTTTTGCGCATACATCTGTTCTGGGAGTGTATGCATGTGTCTGAACATATGTATGAATTAAGTGAGTGCAATATTGGCTAAATGAGAGAGACATAAGGTAGCCACCTGCTCTGACACAACTCTTAGTGCGTATGTACCAAAGCGAAGAGATTTAAAAACAATTACAATCTAGAATGGACTTGTTAGAGCAAAAGAACAAACTAAACTAATTTAAACTAATTTGTCCCTTAGGATGGTAATTCATTGACAGAATTACCCTGCTATTGAAATTGTGCTGTTGTTTGCACAGCAGAGCGTATTAGATAAATAGCATTAATAGCTGTTCTCTGCATTAATAAAATAGCTAAAATTTCTTGATATGCTTGATCTATATGACAAAGTTTATTTTTTGCTTTCTAGTGAGAAGCCGAGGATGCCTTTGATTTTCTATAGCTATTTTCAGGCATACAAAGAGGTGGTGTACTGTCTGCAGTGGGCTGGATGCCAGGCAGCAGCAGGATCTAGGGGCAGTGGAGGACTGAAGGAGAGGAGCGTGGCACCTCCCAGACTGTGCCATGCCTGCTGCTGCCCCGTCACTGTCTCCAGGCCTGACTGACTTTCCTTTGAAAACATTCCCAAGGGATGTGCTGCCTCTTTTAGTGGAAGCAGCAATGTTATATCTCGTGTTAATACACAGACACCTTGAAAGACCTGGCTGGTTGCTTTATATAGTTTTCTTTTTAATATATTGTGATTTATAGAAATACATCCGATGAGAAACAGATGAGAAACATTTGCAGAACACAAAGCTATTGGTGGGTCAATTTGGACTATGGGTTCAAAGACAGAATGGTGAGCAGCACAGTGCTAAGCCTCTGCTGCCAGCCCTTTGCTCCCAAGTGTGCGGACTTCCGGAAAGCTTGCATGGGGAAATGGATGTGGAGTAATTTGAGGTGAGAGTTTTAGCTAGCTCTGTGCTAATTCTCCGTGTGGACAATCCCTTGGGGCAGGAAGATCGCCTCTCTGAGAGGCAGGTCATTCAGTTTCCCAGTGTGGTGAGATCTGCTTAATGCCCTGGGAACATCCTTAGGGAACTGGGGTAGCAGATCCCTGGGACTGTAAGTTTACATCAAGCTCATGGTGCACAGACGTCCTTGTATTCCAGGACATGCTGCTGTGCTTTGACATAGTGCAGTTATGGGATGGACTAAGAAAAGGATTTAGGCAAGATTTAAAGACCTGTGACCTGATCTTGGGGGCAACCTCTCACTCCAGTTTGTTCTGGTCTGGTGTCAGTAGTGTGAGGTTGGGCAGGGGTCTGAGCCCCACAGGTGAAGGGCAGGAGGAGGGAGCACAGTGGGGAGGGCAGGTGGTATTCCAGTGGGCTGGGTGGCAGTTGGAGGAGCCCAGGAGCTGTTGAAAGCACTTTAGCTGGGCTGGATCTGGCTACACTTAGCCTTAATCCACCACTCAGCAGAGTATCCACTTCTGAACCTCTTATATATTGCTGGCCTTCATCACATCCCTGTAATTACTTGGACATGGGACTGGTTATGTGGTTTTATGACACCCTGACTGAAAGAAATCCTCTGATATTTCTGTCCAGCTGCCTTGCTGTTTTTCTCACAATTTGCTTGGCACAGTTGCAATGAATGGCCAACTTCAGCTTTAATATCTAGATTCACTTGAGAGTCCAGAGGGAAAAGACAGATGAGCTTTAAATATTGAATGTAATAGTAAGACAAGTACTAGGGGTACCTATCCCCCTGAGCTGGACAACTGGGAACAGAATGAAGCCCCATAATCCAAGGGGAAATGCTCAGCTACCTGCTGTATCACTTAGACACGCACCAGTCTATGGGGCCAGATGGCATTCACCCAGGGGTGCTGAGGGAGGTGGTGGAAGTGCTCAGTGGACCCATTCACCTTATTTACCAGCAGACCTGGCTAACCAGGGAGGTCCCAGTGCCTGGAAGTTAGCACAGCTCATATAAGAAGTGGCTGAGGGTACTGGGGTTGCTCAGTCTGGAGAAAGAAGGATAGACTGAGACCTTGTAGATCTCTGCAACTCCCTGATAGGAGGTTGTAGTGGGGGGGGGGGGGGGGGGGGGAAGGGGGGAGGAGGGGTGTGTCGCTCTTGTCCCATCACTTATTACTTGGGAGAAAAGAGGAAACAACCTCAAGTTGTGCCAGGGGAGGTTTAGGCTGGGGTATTACTAACAATTTGTTCACCAAAAGGGTTGACAAGCATTGGAACAGGCTGTCCAGGGACATGCTGGAGTTGCCATCCTTGTGTTTAAAAGATGAGTAGATGGGGTGCTTAGGAACATGGTTTAATGGGAGACTTGGCAGTGACAGGTTAACGGCTGGTCTCGATCTTAAAGGTCTTTTCCAACCTAAACAAGTTTGACTCTATGATGTTTGCAAGTGCCTGTGTGAAAGGGTCAAACAGACAAGTTGTGTATCTTTAGTACCACGGCTCCTGAAGTAAGGGTACAATGATTTAAATTTTATCCTAAGTGTCTTTACAGAAAGCACCACTTGGAAACAAACTTCAGATTCCTTACTCCTTACCAAGAGCAACCTTGCTGCTTTTCATTAAGCTGTTTGATTGCTATCAAGCTCCTTGTGTCAGTGCAAAGGCAGACAGAGCTTTGTACAACATGCTGGGTAATTGTGCAGTTTCTGTGGTCCACTTTTGGAACAATGTCTCATAAAAATCTTAAGCAGCTATCACTTTTCATGGCTAATGAACTGGGAATTAGATCCAGAGCCAATTCTTGGATTAAAACTTCTGAGCCCAAAACAAGGCTGTCTTTAGGAACAAAAAACCAACCCCAGGCTGCTGGAATAGGGTACTACAGACTGTGACCTTCAGGATGTGAGATAAGTGACCAACATGAAGGATACAGCAAAAACTAATCAAGGAGCAATTGAGGGTCAGGGGGGAATTGTTTGCTTTTAGATGTGATTTCTAAAAGGCTTTTTTAGTTTCAGAAATATTTGAAGTAAGTATCTCTCAACATTCACATGCTGATCAGGGCCAGAATTAGTTTAGTGGCCTCAGCCTGCCCCTGGTGAACGGGGAGTGGGAGAAACCCCCCAACCCGTTCAGCGCACAAAGGAGTGGATTGGTAAGTCGGTGGCGGGTGGGTGGTCTGTATTCAGAGGGAGGTTTAAAGGCAGATTTTGTCCTGCAGACCCGTAATATTTAAGAATTTAATCACAAAATCCACAATCTCCTCAACACCCTGAAAGCCAAAGAAAATACCCTTATAAAGTATAGATTTTAGTGCTTCCAGAAAAATGAGAACATGGAGAACAACTGGAAGAGTTGTAAATAGAGGCTTTAACAGGAAAATTCCAGAATGTGTTCAAAGTAAATTAGCTACTGCCATGCCTCCTCACACGCCCTCCTCCCTTTCCTTCCTTCCCCCCAGCCTGCTTTTATTTGCTTTGAATTTCCCTTCCACTCTCTTACTTGACAGAATTTTCACTTATTTCTGTTAGGGAACATGGCCGTTCTTTTTTATGGCAAGGTGAAAATAATTTTATTTTCATCACTTTTCCCCACTCCCATGATGGATTTACTTGAAAAAAAATAATGACGGGCTTCACAAACTGGCCTGACAGTTGTGATGCAGAGAGTGAGCTGGCTGAGCAGGGACAGTGAGGCATCTCTGTACCTATTATGGCAAAAATCGATAATGCTTTCTGTAAATTGCTCCTCCCAAAGGAGATGAACAAATGCAGGAGACAAGGGAAGCCATCATTCTGTATGAAAACCCCTGCACATTTGGACCAGTGCAATTATCAGGAAGGGCTTTTTTTCCTTTTCTTTTCTCTTCTCTCTTTTTTTGGGGGGGAAGGGGGGGTGGGAGGGAGGGTGTGGGACAGTGGGGATGGTGGAGAGAAAAGTGAGAAAGAGTGAGATGCAGGAAAGAAAGACAATATTTTTCAAGAAATGTTAATTAAAGGCTAAGACTCTTTGAATTGTCCAAACACATGGGGGGGTGGGGGGGGGTGGTGGGGTGGGGTGAGGGGGGTGTGTGCAACGAAGGAATTAAGACAAGTTTTGGAAGTACTCATACTCTTTGGATGTCTCTACTTTCTGACTGTGCATTCAGTATTGCCTATTAACTGCTGTCCATCAGACAAAATTAATACTCTAGAACCACAAAGTTCTGTTAACCCTCATACATTCTGTTACCATGAATGGGAATTCCAGAGAACACCAAAACTCAGATTTTCCCTGTTCTAGAATAATATAAATTACATATCAAGTGGTATGAAAGGTAATCAGAAACCAAGTAGAGGAGCACATAATACCTTTACCACTGCTCAGACTGACATTATTTGTCTAGTAAACAAGAAATAACAGGGAATTTGGGTTAGAGATACTCAGTGAAGGTGCAGAGCTTGAACAGAAGGGATAGTGAGGAAGTAAGACCATAATGGAGTAAGATAATTTGCCTTTAAGTGCTTGTGCTTCCTCTGAAATATCAGATGACCAGTAGCAGGTCCTACAGTGTGATTGCCTTTCATCACAAGTGTTCCCTTTGTTGATATCTTAAAGATACAAGCTGACATTATCTAGAATGGATATGGATACAGTATACATTGGGAATGAGGATCTTCATGACTGGTCAATATGTGATCATTGGTTTTACAGTTTCATCAAGTCTCAGCTCTCAGAAGTGAGATTAGTAATAACACTTGTCTTCGTTAAGGTCTTCACTTTCTTCAAACAAAAAATACTTGAATGCTTATTATGTTATTTGATGTACTTCCTCTGTCCAGAAAATGCACAATTTTTTTTTTTTATTTTTTTGTGATGGCAAGTTGTGAGACCCCTTCCTGCGTACACACTGGAAGAGAACCATGAAGCACAGCTCAGCAGTGTGACAAAAAATTTGGCTGTTCTATCACCTTTCTCTTTCTGGCATTTCTGTTTCAGTGAGAAAAACAGTGAAAACACCATAGAAGAATGAGAATTACATTAGAGTTATTGTTCCTTATCATAGGTGGAAAATAGAGATGACATTGCAGGCAGGTACTCAAATTCAACGTGCCCTGAAGTTTAGAAAGACTCTTCAGAAAGACGTATTTGGAAAGGGCATTCAGTAAGTTCAAAAAAAGCCATGGTAGGTAAAAGAGTTCAGCATCCATCACCTTGGATTAAATCAGAAGTGAAAGGAGAGGGACTGGTGGGAGACATTCAGCCTTTCAAAATCTGTCTTGGAGCTGTTGTTGGTTAAATGCTTAGGGATGTATTGCCAGATGTGGGGAGATATCCACAGCAAAACTTGAGACAACATAGTAAAGCTCTCACTGTGTAGTGTATGTTGAACAGTGGCATAATGTCAATGAGTTAAGCTGCTTTTCCAGTACTAAAAAGATGTATATTGAGTGAAGACGGATAAATAACAAAGGTAGGCAATGACGGAAAAGAGAAGCCATTCAAGAAAGGTATTATTTATTCACTTGGATTTCCTAAATTTAGTTTTCTAACACAGTAATTCTTGACTCTTGGTTGGTTTCAGTTTCTTCAGCAAGTTTTTCGTTCATGAATTCTACGTCTTTTTTTGGAGTTCTAATAATTGCTTCAGAGTTGGAGGAAAATGTGTGAATGAAAGCAGACATTGTAATTCCAGCAAACCATTTTTTTAGAGCTATTTCATGGTTTGTTAAAAACACAACAGCTGTTTACAGTTTTTGTACATCCTCTACACTGTGCAGATATTTTTTTGATGAGTGCTTTTCTGTCCTATAATAAGCACATAAGCACTGATGAACTTCTTATGTCGTGTTCTCATAACCTGAGAAACAGCTTGAGTTTCTTCTTTCTAATACCTCTGGAATGGAACCCTCTTTTGCTTCGTGGGAGATGAGTGTCGGATCAAGTTTCTACTTTGGCAGTAAGAAGCCATGAGGAAAATGCCTAAGTGTGTTTCACAGTGGAAGCCAGTCGTTATGAAGTGGCAAGTTTTGTTGTTCCCACTGTGTTTAGGTCGAGAAACTGTGATGGAGCAGGAAGTGAGGACACTCCATTTTAAACTAGTATTCTGTCTCCCTCTCATGGAGGGGAAAAGCATCACTTTGCCATAGCTGTGAGCACAGTAATAGAACAAGCAAAAATAATTTGCTAAAATCAATAATTTTCACGTTGCCTTAATGCATCTAACATATTTAAAGGAAATATGGTTTAAAGCTATTATTATGATTTACATATACTGCAAGTTTTAAATAGTGGATTTGAAAAATGTTTCTGAAAAATACGGCTGGTTCTCACAACCTGGAGGCAAGTCTGGGAACCCAGCATGCTGCAGGTCAAGAAAGGGCAACTGGAAAGGTAACATCCATCAAGCCTATGCCAGCAGCTGGGTATTGGTGATCCGCTTCCGCTAGCAGTACTTATTCTTCTGAAGGGAAAGCCTTCTAAACAAGGCTGTGAATTGGTTTTCATGCTCGCATTGACAGATTGGGAAAGCAGTTTGTTCTACCAAATTTAACAATGATATATCATTATCACAACTTTGGGGGAAATCTATAAAATCAATAAGTTTGTAGCCTGAACAGGATTTGTATCGCTTGCTTGCTGTGCTGGTGTCAAAGCGTGAGCATATGGATTGAGTCACAGCCTGAGATCAATGGAATTTGTGGACAGTAAGCTCAATAACAAGCCCTTCTGAAAAGAAATAGATGTAAAAAGCAAATTTACTAGAGTATAAAAAAAAAGCTAATATCTTTTCCGTGCCTGGCTGTAAAGTGCTGTTTGGCTGCCGTTGGCTGCTGGTACTTTGAAAGCTGTCTAGGGTATGTGCTTGCAATGCTGAGTGCAGCGGCTGCTCTCTACTTCCATGCATTGCATGTACAGTTGGATGCTTCTGTTTGTAGGGCTTGTATTAGGAAACTAGCCAAGAATAGGAGGAGGGGGGAAAAATAGCCCTTTATATTGTAAACTGAATAAAGAATAAAAACAGTCAGTGTGTCTGCTGGGGAAAGACCATGGTGGCTTTATTTACTTTGTACTGGCAGGGCTTGCTAATGGAGAAAAATAAAAAGGCATAATTAAATAGTTTAATGAATTCGCAGCTCTTTTGTTTGAGTGGGGCTGGGAATGCATGTTCCAGAGGGCCTCACAAAGAGCTCGGCTGGTAGTGAGTTAAAAGTAGGAAATCAGTCCTTTGAAGGCATTTTTATACTTCATTATCCCAGCATGTAAAATGACTTGTACTAAACGATTGAGGATTTTTTTTTCACTCTCTCTCTTTCTCTCTTCTTTTTCTAAACAAAGGAGAGCATCAGGGCGGCAGGAGCATAATTCCCTTCAGTGTCCTAGAGCCAATAGATCAGCTTGTCAGCAAATTGGTGGGCCTGTACTTACGTTTCAGTAAAATATAGGGCTCTGGGAAACTGTAGTGAACAACGAAACCACAAACCAACCACCACAGAAACACACACTCTCTAAGAGATCCTGGGGGAACAGGGATAAAACCTCCCTTTTCACCTCAATACTTTGCAGTAGGCATATATTCATTTTTAAAGTGTTTTTTTGTGTGCGTGTTTGCAGTAAAAAGAATAATGCTACATTTCCCCCTCCTCTCTTCCCTCTCCCCACCCCCACCAGGTTTATTTCTGGTTTATTTCTTCATTGTTACAGATTAGTAAAGTTGGAACAGCTGAGGTGTATTGGTGTATTTCCTTCCTCGCAGTATGCCAAGTGACAGTATGTAGGATTTTAATGAAACTAATAGCATTCATTGATACTCCTCAGTATAGTGCGCACACTTTAGTGATCATGAAGGTGGAAGGATGGCTGTCCTGCAAAGAACCAGCCACAGAGAGACTGTGCCAGGCGTGGACTCCTCCTGCGCTGTGTCTGCATCCCTGATGTTCCAGCATTGGCCCTCTAATGCACATCAGTCTTTGATTGTGGCTTTTCAGGGATTGGTCTTTAGTCTTCACATAGTTCAGTGCAGCCCAATGAACACTTCCAGCATCCCTGGATTATTCAGTCCTCAGTGTCCAGGAGGGTAAATACTGCACCTCACACCACCCTGCCAGTGGAAATTAGGTTTGAGTCACTGCTCCCCGTTGTTGCGCTGGCATTCATCTTAATGGTGTGATCATATTGCACTGTAGGGAGACCTGAAAGCATCAGACCTTCCTGGGGCTCTACCTAATGAATTAATTTCATTGAATTTCATTAAAAGAGAGGGTATGTTGCAGGGCTAAGAAGGAATGTGGGTATTTCCTATTAAACAAAATGGCAGCATGAAACCAATCTAATTTGAATTTGAGGACTGTTTAGATCAAAATATTCTGTTGTACACCACAATTATCTAGGATTGTCTTCTTAACATTATTTGCTTCTAGATAATACATTTATCTTGTTAATGGTCATTGTGGCCATTTTCTGTATGGAGATTACAAGCAGGTAATTCCATGCAGTCGAAGGAAAGGCCTGTGAGAAGAAATGTCTTTACAAACAAATAAAGATTTTTGCGATTGTGCCATCCTTGGGCAAAACCACTGGCTTTGATTTCACCTGGCTGCTGGAGCTCGTTGCATTCTGCATGCATGTGAGAGCAGCTGCAAACAGCAGGGAGCTTCCCTCCAGGACCTCATCTGGCCCATGGACTGGTATTTACAAAGCATTGCCCGTGTTTTACAGCTTGAGTTTGCTTATAAACAACACTAACTGTTTGTTTCTTGTTAAAATTTACCTCATAAACAAATTTTACTGTGTGAGTTCGAGGCAATAATTGTTTAATCCCGACTTTCTCATACCCATAATACAGTGACTGTAAAGCTGTGGTTGGCACTTTATAGAATTTTTCTGTTGCTCTCTTCAGAGAGCACTGTGCCACATGCACTGCTAATGGGGATATTGGCTAGCCCCTGTGCACTGGGGACAGGCTAGCCTCTGCCGAGGAGGCGGTTATTGGAAACGGCATTGGACCAACTGCCTTTCTTTGCTCTCCATGGAAAGAATTAAAACAGAGAAAATCTCAGAAGAAGCCCAGAAGTCCACAGTAAAAGCCTTCTCCTAATTCTGAACCTTTACTTACTTCCTGGTGAAACACTAAAGCTATACATTTATTTACAATCCATGGCACTCTCTATTGTCCTTCTTGCTGAGTAGCAGGGAAATGCTGTGGAAGTGACTGCTTATATTGATTAGCAAGACAAGAGAGAGTTAGAGACCCTCAGCACTGCCACTTCCAGTGGGCAGGCAACCCAAATTGACCAGTAATAAAGTGTTTGAGATTGTACAAGGCGGCTCCTGGGGAAACCGCCTTCGCAGAGTGGGGATGCTAGGGGTAGAAAGATGTCAGTTATCCATGTTCGATGAGGACTAAGTAAATGTGCTCTTAAAGTGGCAGATTAAATGCGAGAGACAATGTGCTGGGGCTGGGTTTCCTCTGCAAAAGTATTTTTGCAAAGGTACAAGGATGGATGATGTTGGACCCATGAATAAAGGAGCACCCCTATCAGTAAAGAATATAAAGCTTTTGGCTTGATTTATCTCTCTTCTTTTTCATTGTGGTCTCTAACTACAGATAGTAGAAAAATGAACATATTGTTAGTCCCCCATGTAGAAATAGCATAAGAAACTAAGTTCTTGCTGCAGTGCTATGCTGCTGTGTTTGTAGAATGAATATGCAAAAGGAACACAGAAGGCCAAGACATAGCTACTTGGGACATCATAGTCAAAAAGGTAGCAAGGTTTTGAGTTCAGTGCACAAGTAAAAATGAAGAAGAATCAGTGACACCGAGTATCTCAGAAACCTAATGTGACAATTATTGGGAATTATTCAGACCTGTATAATTACATAAATGGAATCTTTTTATAAAGTGCAAACTATCCTAGTACAGAGGATGGATGCACGGTGCAAGAAATCAGCTTGCAGGTTGCTGAAAGTAGGCATGAAAATACAGCAGAAGCATGCTGTGATAAAATCAGATGCCAAATAATAGAAAAAGCAGCTTGTAAGGTGTAGCAAAATAGCAAAAATAACAACACTAAAAACAATTACAGGGACAGGAGTATAAAGAGACATGTAGGATTGCCATTCTGTGAGGAGCAAAAGATAATTGTGAGACAGCCAAATGTTTTTGTATCCTTCTCTATTAAAGGTTGTCTATAGGACAGCAGCTATCATAATTAATACCATTGCCAAATAGGTAACATCTTGGTCCTGAATAGAGAAGAAACAGGTTAAAGCATCTAAGATAGCTGCTGTCAGAAATGTTGTTTTTCAAAACTCATTACAAGAATGAAAATAAACTCAGAACTAGCAGTGGCTGGTTTTGAAAACTTGTGCAGGGAAGATGAAATACTGGAAGACAGTATGGTGTCCTTAGCTGAAACAGGAATTTAGACTGGACTTACAGAGCAGGCAGCTATACTCCAGTTTCTGCAAAAATTCTTGAAGAAAATAATCAAACTGTTTGCAAGCACTTCAAGGATGACAAGGAAATTAAAACCCAACAGATTTGTCAGAAAAAATATTGTCTAACCAACCCACATTGTACAATGGAGTAACAGGTGTGGGCAGAGAAGAAGCAATAGATGTCTTATATCTTAGATTAAGGGAAGTTTCTGACACTGCCTCACGTGACTTCTTTATTTATAAGCAAGCTAAGGAAATCTGACTTAGATGAGTATAGGTGTACAACTGGCTGAAGAATTGGATTTAGGGTATACTTATCAATGTGGAAATGGAAAAAGGTTTAAAATGAGGTTTGGTAGGGGTCTGACCAGACCCTGGGTTATTGCAGTGCTTGCTGTAATGATCTGAATAACAAAGTAGGAGATACATTTACTGAACTTTCTGAAAACAGAAACCTGAGATATTGAGTACATTCAGTGATGGGAATACAAATCAAAATAATCTGACAAGTGGGATTGATGGCTTGGGATAAACCAAAGGAAATTTTGTGGGGACAAGAAGATCTTCTTATGAAAAGTTTGTGACGTGCACAACGGTGTAATCTGTTAACTAGTAGTAGCTTTTTGGCCAGCTGCTCTGATGATGGCTTCAAAGCTTATGTCATCCTTCTGCTTTGAGAACTGAAATTATTTTAAAGTTTATAAAACTACAGATGAATAATAAAGTGGATTTGGTAAAAAAAAAAAAGGAGAAAAAATCACTGAAAGTATAAGTAAGAAAATTCATGTGAAGGAAATGGGTTTGCTTTGTAAAGAACTCATATTGAGATACTTTTGGTGCTTTACTAACATTGTCTGTATTGTACAGACATGCTAACAACAAAAGCAAAACAAAATAGTTTCAGGAGTCATTGCTAAGTAGTAGCTGTGCTGTGCTGCCCCAACATTGACTTTGCATACACTGATGGTGAACTATGTCGAGCAGGAATAGCAAAAAGGACAAGTTTTGTTAGAAGGACATGCTGTGCTTTTTCCTACTTATTTCAATAGCTCCTTAAAAATATGATTCCTAAAGTAAACATATTGTACATGAAATGCAAATGTAATACTCACGTAAACTCATCTTTTCACTTCTGACTCAGGCAAAACCATTACTCAGGTTAATCAAGGTTTTGACCGCGTGATTGACTTGTTACAAAAGCACTCACAACAGCTTTAATACCTGTTCAATTAATCCCCCTTGTTCTCCTTTCTGAACAGGGGCTCGAGTACATGGTTTCACTAGCACTGCAAAAGGAAGTAAAAAAGCAGGTTTGGTAATGATGTCTAATTGTTGCTTTGCATATTCATGTTATTGTCTGGCCATCAAAATCCTTCACTGGAGAGTTTTTCTCCCTGTTGAATTCTGCAGTCAGTAGGGAGGACCTGGTCTAGTGGAAGGTACCCCTGCCTGTGACAGGGTGGTTGGAATGAGGTGGTTTTTAAGGTCTCTTCCAATGATTGATGCTATGATCCAGTTCAGATGAAACTACAAAGACCTGCAAAATCTTCCCGCTGAGCGCTGGCTTCGACAAGAAGCCCTGATGTTCTTTCTTTCATGCATAGTCATCTTGTAGGTTCTGAAGCGGAATGGCATTTGATAATAGAGAACAGAATGAAGATGCTGAGATAACCACCAAAACATTTCTTGGTTTCTTCAAAGGTGCCTGGGCTGAATGGGATCCTGATGGGATGTTGGCAGGGCACAGCCATTTCTCTTTTGGTGTGCTCCTCATCTTACATGTACTTCTAACAGTTTTCTGGTGTACGTGAAAAACAGCTAATGTATTCAGAGGTATTCTACAACTGCGTTTTCTCTTCTGACTAATCCCCAGAATGATGAAATTCAGATTATCTAAATGTCCAAACCTTCACTACTGCTGTGCTGGAGAGATTTTTGTTGGAAATGTAAAACTCTTGCTCTGCTCTGCCCTTTTTGGTGCCATTCATTTCCCATCAAATAACACATTCTGATTTGCTAATAATAGTATTCCTTCAAAGCTGTGTAAGCTTTGTGTTTTATTGTATCCTCAAGTTAGGAAATAATCTACTGGCAATCTTTTTCAGTCTACCTGTGTCCATGTAGTCTGGTTTTGTTTGTTTATTTGAAAGTATAGTCCAACATGTTCCATGAATCCCCTGAGATCCTTAAATCTTTCTGTTGCATGAAGTTAGACAGAGACAGTCAATGAGACTTTCTTACTTATTAATTAGTTACAGGCAAAGTTCCATCTCTCTTTTTTATTATGTTTGTGTTACTACGGACTTCTCTTTTTTTCCTCTTCACTGCCCCCCAAAAGCTCACTTCAGCAATATGAAGTGAACCATGCTTTGAGTGTTACTAAGTAATATTCCTTATTACAAAAAAGAGCAGGGCTCCTTTTAATGAGTGCTTTAATGCTACCAGTTCACGTCACTACCAAGGGAGCCCCTTTTCTTTTGCTCATAATGAGGAGCACCTCATCTGCACTGTCCCTAGATTTATGGAAGTACAGGAAAAACCCCTCAATTTATTATGTCTTAAATGAACTGCTCCCAAAGCAAAAACAAAGAGGGTAGTAAACTGGTGCCTCTGCACTATATAGTTTGATTTTGATTGAGCTGTATAGTGATGTTCTGCCTCACCTAAGAAGGGTGAGCATGGGCTATAATTACCTCTTGTGAACCCCATTTTCTGATAACCTCAATGGCCTCTACCTCTTCAGGATGTTGAATCTGTCAGTTATGGTATTTTATTTGTTCTTCCTGGTGGAGCTGTGTATGGTTAGAAGCAATAAGGCTCATTTGATATCTCATTTACTTGAAAAAATGGGGCATGGTCTCTGAATTTGAAACAGAAAATACACTCCAGTTGTTCTCTGAATTTTATTCTACTGTACTTCAGAAATTCTTTCTGTTAATTCTCTCTCCTTATGTTCATCCTAACGTTCTTTTGCTCCATCTGTACTATTGGTTCACCTCTTTGGCAGATAGTCTTGCATACTGTAAGAGTTAACTAAAAAGAAAGCAGATAATAATTGATGAAATCCTAGTTTTAGAAAAAAGGGCTTTAAGGTCAAAGTCTTTCTTTGTAAAGTGAATAGAGACAGGCAATAAGAGCTGTGTTCTCGGTACAAGTTTAAATTCACTGTCTGTTGTGCAAGATGAATTGACATAATGGTGCTATTCCTTGCTTTTCTGACTTGGGAAAAAGATGTACTAATTCCTTGAAGTTTTAGTATTATTTAACTTCTCCTTTACAGGAATGTTTTGCATAAACATAACAGGGTCTTTGATGTGATAAATTTCAAATAAAATTTGAGGTGTAAGAAGCTTTTATGAAGGTGGGGTTTTGTTTTTATATTTTCTTTTGACTTTGGCTTACATATACTTCCTTGCATTCAGAAATGTGCAGCTGCCGAAAACATATTTTTCAGCTAGATAGTAGTGTTCTAAAACTTTGTCTAACCTATGGCAAAAAAGCAGAAATCAATAATAAATGAGCTGGAGCTGGTGTCTTTTTGGCGTGTGTGTGTCAGTGTGTTTTCTCTGTAGCTCAAAGGTTATAGAAATTATGGTAGACAAATTTCAGCTACAAATAATACTTCCAGCATTTTGAATAAAGTCTTAAACTCTTCTTATTTATTTCCCTCTCTGCAAGAGTCAAATAATAGGCTTTTGCACACAAAGTCAAGGTTTTTTTTAGACTTAAACTTCAGAATATTTTCAATATCTGCAACATTATCTTTTGAATAATAATTACCTCTTATATTAAATTATAAGACAGGAGGATTCAGGATTAGATCTCTGCATATTATTCTAGTGAAGGAAATTATGACAGGGGTCATTTTTTAGAATTATGTGGGAGGGTAAAAGGTCCCAGGCAGCATTAGAAAGGAAGGCGTTTATAATTAAATTGTAATTTAGGCCTATGATTTATAGTTTTCTCAATGAAAAATTTGGTGCTGTAGAGAGATCCTAGGAGAAACTTTAGTGAGATACAACTTAATGAAATAATAAAAAGAAAAATGATTCTGGAATAGACTGTATTATGGTGGTACCCTTTAGCATGCCATGGTGTAGCTAATATTCTGTCAGTATTTCCCTTATATTCTCCATTTTCCAGGAATCTATATTTAGGCGGTAAAAGTTTGGTTTAGACTGAAACATGGCCAACCCAAACTATTTTATGATCCTATGTGATGTTTCTGATCAAGAGAATTTTCACAATATATTTGTATTTAAATCATTTAGCTCATTAAGGGTCGTATTCTAAAACATACAAGTTCCTAGTTTAAGACAAAGGCGAGCTGCTGCTCTTGCTGTTACTGTTATTTATGAGTTGCAAGAAAACTGTCAGCCTTGTTCTTCTTTGTAATTTGTGATGTAATTAAAGTATATACAGTAGAAATCTGCTCTGAAATAGCACCTACTTCTACTGAAACAGTTCATTTCTATCTAATGTGCAGAGTTATTTTGCGTTTTAGTATTATTCTGTAGAGCAGATAACGCTGGAATTAAAGGAGGAACACTTTTGTGGTTATTTTTATTAATTAATGGGATAAACTCTTCCCTAATGTGATGAAGAACTGTTCTACTGGCACAAAAACATTAATACAGAAAGGTTAAATGATTTGCCAAAGGCAATTGAGGTAGTCAGTGACTGATCTGACAACAGAAGCCATCTCTGACCTGATATCCTCCGGCAGTAAAACTCTGTTGAACTAGTTTATACAGATGGCTAACAGCTCATAGGTGGTTTAAAGCCAGAATTCAGGTGAGGAATAACTAATTTTCATTTGAAAAAGGGAAGACTTTAAAAAAGGGACGTAGGTTCAGACGTTGCCTGCTCAATAAGATTTGCTTTTGCAAATTCAGCAGCTGTTCCTATAAATTGTTTATTTTATTATTTACTACTTTGTAAACTGAAGATATAATCATTAAACATCAGAGCTTTTTTGTAGTTTCCAAAGAAGTGTCATGTCACAAAAAGCAGAGCATATGAAGAGAGGAGGAAAGAAAGAAAAATAATGTTGTGTGGCAAACATTGCCTTGGAAATTACAGAGGGAAGAACAGAAAGATACTGAATTAGTGAAATTATCTCATCTTTTCTCTGACAGGGCTGCTGAGAATTTGGAAACTCAGTACATGTATCAGAATGGACTATGTGATGGAAAAAGTGTATTAGCTGGATGGAAACAAAAAAGGGGGTTGACTAGGAACCAACTGCTTTTCTAATGATTTATACTATTTGCATTTAAAAAAAAATCGTGAAAATTATCAAAATATCTATTTAAGATTGTGCACAATTTGTTTCCAAAACATCCAGATTTAATGAGAAAATGACAAGCTTTTTAAAGATTCGTTATATGCTCATACAATGAGTATTTAGGAATATTAACAAATAATGTCCTGGAAAAAAAGTCTTAATAGCACAAATTATTCTGTGTAAATAACAGATACTTTAGAATTTATTTAAATAAAGAAGTTACATCACAGGCTTTAGCATTTTCAAAGGAATTACTTATATTGTGTCAAATAATTAAAAAAAAAAATCCAGGTTAGCTTTTTCTTTTCCTTTTTCCAAGTTCACCTGAAAAACAAAATGTTAAGACTGATCATTGAAAAAAGAGATATTTCACCTTAAACAAAGAAGAAAACAAGGGATATTTAAATAAAAATAAAAAAGGTGGGGGTTTTTAGGTTTTGTATTTTTCTGAACCTTGCTTGTAGTAAGTGTTGAATATGGAAACAGTTGTTTGAAATCTAGGCTTTTTTCTCTGTAACTCCTTTCCCTCTCCTTGATCCGACAGAGAAATCACAAGTGCCTGTGTTTGACTTCTCCTTTTGTTTGGCAAGGCGCTGTGATCGTATACCTCATTTAGCATCTTAACATCGTTCTTGGATGAAGAAGCAGCAGCCTTTGTTTAGAAAGAAAGTCTCTTTGATAATTAGAAGTAGTGAGGGATGCAACAAAACCCCAAGAAAATGTGTTACAAACTGTGAATGAATCTTTTATTTCAACAGATTGCCATTTCCACACAGTGAAATCCCCAGGCGAGGCCACGGACAGTGGCCCACCAGGCTTGCCCTGTCTTCCCTCATGGTGTGTGGTGGCTGTGGCCCCGTGGGCAGGCTGGGGGTGATCGCAATGCCCTGCCCTTGTCACTTTAGCCAGAAATGGATTTTTTAAAACTTTTTTTTATTATTTATTTTTTTTGGGTTTTTTTAAATTTTAATGTAATTTTGGCTCAATTAACTTACATTACCAACTGAAGCTGTTTTGATACCAGCTTAATACCCCCATTCTCGTGACTTCCACCCATGACATTAAAGGCACATGTGCATGCAGTGATTTGCTTGCAGGAGAGTGTCTACATGTTGTCTGTGGACTTTGGCTGGATTTACGGCTCTTCTGATGCGGAACCTGGCCTGGCTTGCTCAGAGCCCCAGGGGGAAGGTTAGGTGGCCCAGGGGACCAAGGACCACAGAGGAACAGCCCAGGGACGGGGGAACAAATATCTCCATGGGGCTCTGAGGGTGCTGAGGGACCCTCGCTTCAGCCTGCCACTGCTCACATCATGGAGAATCTGTTTAATATCAGAGTTAAAAGCATGTACACCCAACCTGTTCACAGGAAGTCACAGGGGTGGTTCAGTTTTGTAAATGAGAAGTTTACTTCTGCAGGGGACTCCTGCTGTGTGAGTGGTAGAACTTCGTATAGCACACAGGAAAAGGAGTGTGGATTCTGTGAGTAAAGCAGAAAAATGACTTGTTAAAAAAAAACAGGACTCTTTTGCTGCTTCTGTGACTGACCAGTATCATCACGGTGATGGTGAAGTCACTTAATACAGCCCTCGTGCAGAATGCTGTGAACTGTGCCAGCTCTGCTGTCTGGGTGTGCAGCTGGGGCGTGTGGCATTCTGTTTGCAGAAGTGGTGAGCAATCACTGCTGCAATGGGAACTAGTGAAAACCATTCTAGGAACGTATTTAATTCTGTGAAATGCTGCGCTTAAAAAAAATTATAAAAAAAAATCAAGTCTAAGGTGGCTTAGAATGGATACCCACAATTAATAGACATATTTGACCTTCATCTGTCTTCCTGGACAAGTTTAATTATGGCAATTTCTTAACTTCAGCTCAAGCTCTTGTGTTAGAAATGTTAGTGTTCTTTTAATGTGTGGGGTTTTGTATTTAATATCACTGTGTTTTCTAAGGAAAAGCAAAACTTTCATCTACAGTGATTTACTGGAGTGGAACAACCCAAGACTTTGGAGATGCTAAAGATTAATTTATCTTTCTAAATAAATTACTGTTTCTGAGATGAGCTCAAATTGGGGGTGAGGAGGAGGAAATTAGAAATACTGTTTCAAGAGACAAATTTAAAAGGGAATCTTTTTCAGAATGGTATTGTTCCCTTTGTGATCACAGTCTGTCCTGTCAGGAATCTTCCAGTGTAAAATATTAGGCATGAGCTGGTGATTAAAAACAGATTATGCACACATTGATTTACACCACTCTGAGTCCTAGCATTTTATTTTAGCCTTTATTATCTGTATATAACTTAAATATGTAAAGGTTGCAATATCTCTGTGTAATTTGAAATATAAATAATTGGAAATATAGAATGTTCTAAAACACAGTCATAGGTATGTAATAGTACATCCTAATGTGTATTATTAATAGTGCTATTATTTAGGAAAGAAGCAGCTTTGTTAGCTACTTCCCTTAGTCAAACTCTATTTGCCTTATCTATCTAATCCAGTGATGCTGATGCCTCATTTGATGACAGCAGCTTTCTTTTCTGTGCCTCAGTCATGGCAGCAACATTGAGAAGGAGTTTTACTCTGCCCCTGAAGAGCTCCAGACACTGTAACCTGCAAAACTGTACAGAACTAATGACTGATACGAATAAAGGCTTTAGGTCCACTGTGGTTTTTCTTAGCTGATGATAGCAAGAAATGCTTGATGTATTTTTGCTGTCCTCCTTTGAAAACAAAGAAGTCCACTTGTATAAAAATACATTTGTTTTCCAAGAGGTTTGGAAGGCAAGGTTTGTAAAGAGATGTTACAGCTCTTACTCGATAGATAAGATTTTACTATGTTTTTCTCTGTTTAAAATAAGAAAGCTGAAAATGTGAGGTTTTATACACAAGCAGTAATTTTACATCTGTTTTCTTAAGTTTAACATCTTTTATATGAAATAATTTCAAGTTCTCTATTAAAAAGTGCAAGAAACCACTGGTGCCTTGGACTGAAGACTGAAGTAAGTAGTTGTGAGACATACTGATAGTGTAGAAAAGCTCCTTGTCTATATATATATATATAATTAAACAGGTTTTGTTTGTCTTTCTATAGAGCTAGTTTTGTGAGTAGGATTCTAACAGAGCAGAACAACTCGTTGCTTGAGTGCACTTACTTCAGTTCCACATCTTATCCAACTCTAGGAACTTGAACTTGTCATTATCAGGCATAGAAGGTCAATGCATTAGCCATGGTAGTAGCTCTTTCATGTGGCCTTTCTGAGAAGGAAAAAACAGCTTTTAATCTCAGCTTTTATAAAACAGTGTGTGGACTGAGATACATCCTAACTTGTCGTTTTCTCATCTGTTTTAGTGCTGGGGGTTATCTGGAAACGCTTCATGATGCCACACAGATACACACGTCTGCAAAAGACCTAATCTGAAGTGAATCTTCTATAAATAATAAACAACAAATAGGTTCCTTTTAGTTATATTACCCCCAAAATAGGTCATGTACATTTATTTTAAATGCAAACTTGACAATAAAGTAAATTCCCTAGGTGGAAAATTTGATGTGTTTGTGCAAATTTTCTGGACACAGAACAAAAAAAAGCCAACACCTATATTTTACCATTTAAAATATTTATAAATTGTCTCTTAAAGTCCTGTGTTTGAATTAGTGTTTGTAATAAACTCCCTACTAGAGAGATAGTTGTGACAGGGTAAACACTTGCCATTTGTTACTTACACACAAAGTAATGTATGTTAACTTGGTTTTGCATAAAAACTTCTGTGTTTCTAGAAAAGTTGCCTTTGTCAGTTCCTGGCCTCCAAAAAATCTTATTTTTCAATATCCACTCTTAATATGTTTTGTTCTCTGTAAGAACCAAACTTACACGGAATCATCCAACTGGCTAGATATGGATGCAAGGTACGTCTCAGTGTCAGGATAGCTTCCTAGCAGATCAGACCTAGCTCTAAGTTGTTCAGTGTGCAAATATATGAATAGTAAAATGATAGCCTAGACTAAATTACTATGTTTAGTATGTCAGTGCTTAAGCTAAAGTAAAAGGAATGCACCAAAAAGGAGCAGCAATGAGAAAAAAATCTAAATGCATGGGTTTTTTTTCTGTTAAATTGCCATCTTGCACCTCAGGGGAGCCAGGCTTTTCCAGCTCCTGGTCCACAGGGTCCTGAGGTTCCGTGGACAACTTCTCAGGAAGGGTGATTTAGGAAAGCAGGAAGGCAAGCCTTGTGTCAGTAGGGTTTCACTCTTCTGTGCCTGTGTGCTTTCACTGGAAATATGAATAGAGTTTTCGAATTAAAAAAGACCAGAAAGTCTGCCTAAGCAATCCTTTTAATGCTTCCTCTAAATACAGGAACGAATATGTTAAGTTCTGTGGGTAACTACAAGATAAAAGAAGGCATATCTGAGAAATAGGTAATTTATTGTCCTTGTTTGGAATTAAAATGGCTATGACACCTATTGTAATTTTCATACTATTTCTGCCTAATGTAATAGTGTTTGGATTTTAATTGGAGTCTTTAAGTGCTACTATAATACAAATAATACATATAGGATGTCTCGCAGTAGTATTAGACAAAGGTAAAATGCTAAAAATTGTAGTGCCACATTTTCCAGCTTGTGTTCATATCTGGAGCCAGCTAGAATTTTAAGTTCTGTGTGTCACCCATTGTAATATACATAATTTCTTCGTCCCTATTCATTTTCATCCCTGGGATGCATTGTAAAAGTGTAAATCCATCACTAGATAATTTTCAGTTCCATTATTTACAAAAATGAATAGTTAAGCAAGTCATTGTTATTAGTGGGATGCTATTGTTGTTTCACAGAGATAGGGACTGCCAAGGTCTTGAATGATGTACACTTGAATGTTCTTTCAAGATACTTGTACCTGTTTCATTCGGGAGGAGTTTCACTCATGTAAAATCAAACAGAAACAATTTTAGTAGCCTCTGAAAAGAGAAGAAGGGAAAATGGATATTAATGAACTATTTAATATTCTGCTATGGAAGAGATGCAGTGATTTTGCTGTTGACACTTTTGCATGGAATTAAAGCGAGCTGGTGCTTGTTTTGCTTGTCTGTCTTTGTTCCTGAAAGACTTTTCAGTGTCATCAGATTGGGTTTTGTAACCTAAGAGATATTTTACAGACATGCAGACAAGAAAAAAAACCCTGCTGCTTCTTCATGAAATTCATTGGTATTCAGAGCACAGTCCTTTGATGAATTAGAAATTTTGGTTAAAGCTTTAATGAGATTTTTATTTCCTGAACTTATGTTGGAAAATGTGTAGGATCCATGATTCACAATTCTGAAAAAGTTTTTGTTTTGTTTCTCCCCTCCCAAGAATATTTTTTGCTCATTGTTTATTACTAATATTTTATTGATTTGTGAGTTGAGAAGTTCACAGTGAAGGTGGAACAGTTTAAAGCTATAGATCTTTACTGCATGGTCTGTTTTGACATGCTTGCTTGCTACATTAAGGTAAGAGTTTGCAA
The DNA here is from genome assembly GCF_037157495.1 of Lathamus discolor. Lineage (NCBI taxonomy): Eukaryota > Metazoa > Chordata > Aves > Psittaciformes > Psittacidae > Lathamus > Lathamus discolor. The sequence continues at coordinate 1,782,121 of NC_088909.1, read as the reverse complement.
TTCAAGGTTATGCAGACACAGGTGGCTGCAGATTTTTTGTCACATAAATACTATTAGATATCTGCAGTTTATTAGTGCTTATTTTTTAAGACCAAGTCTTGTTTACACCCATCCATATCCTCGTACCTTCAGCAAAGCAGTGGTGGAGGGAGAAGGGCCAGGCAGGTTTCACAGGAGCCTGCATGGGTGAATTGTTGGTGGTGTGGTGGTTGTTGGGTCTATTTATGTTGTGAAGCATAATGGCATTGGTAGTACAGTCTTTGCCTCTTTGATGTAGGATAACCAGTGGAGCCTGTAATAGAGGAATCTATAGAAATGGTTGTCTCCTTTCTTTTTGACTCTTACCTTTTCAATTATGCAGCATTCGTCAGTACATGTAAATTCTCTATAAGTTTTCAGTTAATGACTGTGTAATGTCAGCAGCTTGTATCTGAGGCTGGTATCTTCAAGAAACTGTGCTGTGAATGTAGACAAGCATATTTACATACTTGCTGCATAAATGTAACTAGATAACCATTTGTATTTATTTCATGTTTAGTAAAATCTTTCATCATGTGGCTGGTTGTTTCATTACACATGGACAAGTAATTTGGGAAGCTTTCCACAAGCTGTCATTGAATGGTCTTATATTTCATAACCTTTCTTGTTTTCCTATACTGTGCTACTCACAAATGTTCTCATAACCCCAAGATGTTTGAATCATATGACCTACCACATTTTGAAAACTTACATGTGTTCCAGTGTGTTAAAAATAACAGGGATATTGAAATTATCATTGTAGCTTGTCCTTTAATTTACTTAATATCGAAGTTTTTCAGGGTCACAATACTTGCAGAAATATTTTGGTGATAATGGAAAGGAAGGGTATTATCAGTACATAACCTCAGCACTTCCTGAAAATTTTTGAAAGAATGACTCAGTAGCAATATGACTTTTTTTTTTGCTGCAAAGCCAGCAAACAGGTACTGAACTTGGGGCAGTGTTATGTACTGTTGTATTTAACTGCGATTGTTACTAGCATGGAACATTATGCAGTAGTTTTCCTCATTTCCTGTCTCCTTTTCCATCTACTGCTTTTGGGGATTAGATTTTCACTTATGCTGTGGGTACCTAATCTATTTAGACTTCCCTGATCCTTCATCCTGTTGGGTTTTGGTTTGTTTGTATTTTAAGACTCATTTTTGTTGTGTGCAGCTCTGGTTTTGTGTTGGTATCTGCCCACTGGAGATGCCTCTCATTATAAGTGACCTCCTTCTCCTGCAGTATTTTTCTCTGCTTCAGTTCAGAAAACATCAGAGAAGAATAACTGTGTTTTTTACAGCTAAGGTCAGAAGAATGGGGAAAATGTAGGCATCTAGCCCAGTGTGGAGCAGCATGAGGTTATGTCAGTTGTACACGATGTCACTTTTCACTGTTAGAAATAATGTCAGATATTAATTGAGGCTGTAATCTAATACGGTTCACTGTTTGGAGATGACAAGATATGTTTGGACTGTTCAAAATAGCAGTACCTTTTTAAGACCATCTTATCTTGCAAAAACCCTCCAATCTTTTCTCAACTACTAAAAAATGAAATATGACTTATCTGCATACTGCTTGAAGCTTCATTCCCTCTGCAAAGTCTTCTGCAGAGAGAAGAAATTTACTGACTTGATGTTTCAATTCCTAGTAATATTTGTGTATTTTAATTTTCCAGCCCTGAAATCTGAGGGATCTGTGAAAACTGTCCATGTACCCATATTCCATCTATTTGACACAAGCAATTTCAATATCTGACAGATGCTTGAAAGGTAAAATACTTTTTTTGGTGATTAGTTTTGCCCTGATTGGCAGATTTAAAAATAAAATTATTGTTTTGACACGCAAAAGGAGGAGACTCATATAATCTATATTTAGTGCTTCTTTCATATAGTTTACAATTGTTGACTCTTGGGCCTTATCCTTCTGAATATAATGACTGGTTCTTCCTTCAAATTGTTCTTCCATCTGGTGTGGAACCAAACTGGTACTCGCAGCCCCTCTTGTGATGTACTTTTTCTCTCAGACTAGAAATGAAGACCAAAGTAGGCTTTTTTATTAGTCAGACAAGAAGAAATTCTGTTTGTTCACACTCAACCCCTGCTAAATTTGTGGTTTTAATTTATTTGTGCTAGCTACTTTCTGGATTTATCCTGAACAAGAAGTGCAATTACTGAATTAATGCCCAGGAAGCAAGCATCCTGTGTTATGTGCTCCAGTCCAGAAGTCCTTCATATGGTAAGAAAACCTCTTCCTCTGTATTTCCAAGCTGAGTTCCAAGTGCAAGTATTTGGTATTATTTAAGTGAATTTTATGTAAAATCTGTCCATTTTTATGTTTTTAGCGTGGTCTGAGGGTGTGTGAATTGTAGCCACATTGAATTTAAGGGTTTAGTGCATAGGTTAGTGAATTACGTATTTTCAGAACATAGCTCTACAGTTGAGCATTTGAAGACCATACTAGCAATAATAACTTCAGTAATAATGATAAACTTCATATTTCTTTCTGGGGCAGTTGGAGCAGTAAGTGATCTGCCTGTGTTGATCGCCGTAGAATATGTAGGCGATCTCTGAATATGCATTTTTGCAAGGAGAAGCTTTGTTCCACACTCTTACACTGTCCTGGGAGAGTGATTTCTAAAAATATGATATAAATGCAAATCTGTGTGTTTAAAAACATTGAAACAACTGTGTGCATTCACTGGTTGTATTGTTTCCACAGTGTTTGTTGATGATGTAGACTGGGTAATTTTATTTTGGTGTATTCAAATACAATATGCATTATTATTTATGAAAACATAAGACTTTTTTTCTTTATTATCTAGTACTAAGTATGCTTTGCTTCTGTCATCAGTGCTATGGTGGTCTATGTGCAGTTGACTTTAGGCCAAAATAACTTGAGGGGAGGAAGGGCAGAAGGCTTTTCTTCAGTTTGTGCTAATAGTATAGACATGTTTGTAGAATCACTTCAAGTTTTAAATTGTGTATGAAATAAAAAATTCCTGTCTGATGCACAGAGGAAGTACAGTTGTTGTTGCTTGTGCAATAACTGCCACAAGAGGCTATTTCATTTAATCACAGAATGGTTTGTGTTGGAAGGGATCTTAGAGAACATGTAGCTCCTGCTACAGACAGGGACACCTTCCACTAGAACAGGCAGCTCAGTCTGTTCTAATACTATTTCAGACATACCAGCTTCTATCTATTTATTTATTTATTTATTTGTTTGTTTATTTATTTATAAATCTTATGCTTTTATATGAAAGACATTTCTTTCACAGAAACAAAAGGCTGTTGGAAAAAATCCTTTAAGATGCTGTAGGAAGTTTTCTAGGTTTTTGTATGTTTTAGTTTGAGCCTAAGCAGCGTTACTTTGCAGTATGACATGCAGAGATGATGATGGTGGTGTGAATGCTTTGAACTTTCCTAAAGTGAGAATTTTAAAAGATAAATGCTAGGAGTCAAGATCAGGAGTGCAGTGAAGCAATTTGTCGGGGAGTTATGGTGGGTTTAGGAACTGGAGTGGAGATAACAGTGATATCCAGTAGGGAATCAGGAGTTCCAGTTTTGTGGAGTGTGTCATGTCTTTGCATGGTTGTCAAAGAGTATGAACTTGGGCACTGATAGAGACAGAACCTTCTTTTCCAATTTTCCATCTTAGTCACCCAAACATTTTTCTTGCACTTAATGACATATGTCTTCTGTGGGGAAAACTGAGATTTCAATTAAAGCATACATGTGACAATCCAAAGTAATCCTGATTAGTTAAACATTTGTATTTCCTAGCACTTGAGTTTCATATGTCTGTGTCATTCTGAAAATGTACTTCTGAAAGTTATTTAAGGAATGTGTGCATAGGAAACTACATACATGTAAAATATAGAGAGTTGTGTGGATATAGGGTAAGAACAGAGTGTAAGAAATGTGTCTTGAGAGGGTGTTGTGGCTGATGAAAATATTTTTATATTCAGAAAGAGAAAGCTTAGAGTTACCTAGCTTAAAGAAATGTTTTCTCATGACTTCCCAGAATCAGAAAAGCAAACTCTGCCAAGGCTTTTTCTTCTGAAAACATCAGCTACTGCTTTTTTAAGCATACGTTAATCTTACATCCGAGACTTATGGTTACAGTAGAAACTATATATTAATTATGTATTTTTTAATCTAAATTTTAAAACTCTGACAAATTTCTTTTAAGGCGTGAGAAATTATCATCTAGTGGCTGTACTGCCTACTGCTAAGTCTGTTTGTTCTCCTCTTTTGTATGCAATATTTCAGATAGTTGTGAAGTGGGATGAAAAAGCTATGATACTTTTGTTTTTCACAAAGCTTACCTATGACAAAATCTAAAAAATTGGCTGTTACAGGACACCCACGTCAAACATACTATCAAATGCAGTTGCTTCCTTAAGAGCAAAGAAAAAAAATAATCATCATCATGAATAACGTTTCATTGACTGAACCCTGTTCCCCTCCTCCCCCCCAAAATCTTGAAAATCTCAAACATGCAAAACACTTTCTCTATCATTTATGATTCATAAATGGATCAGTGTTATTAAAATCCACAGGAGCCTTTTGTTCATTTAGTCAGTCAAAGAGGTGTTCATCCGTCACTGCTCTGTGCAGGAGCACCCCTCTGCAGGCTTCAGCTGTTTTTTTCAATGACTCCTTGGTGTAAAAAAATCAACTGATTATGTCATTGAAATACACATATTATTAACTCTAGATTTTTGCATCTTAGTTTTATAGATGAACTGGAAGGGAATGCTTAAGCACAGGACACAAGTTACAGTACCCTTTCTGCATAGACTCTTTCCATATGTATGTCTCCAGGCCTCTTATTATATAACTTTATTGTGTTTTTAAATTGCTAGTGGCCATGATTCTTCACATTAATATTGAAAACAATAATGGAAGGAAAATAATGGAGATGATAGTGCCCATCCAAAAAATTCTGATGCCACATAAGGCTGTATGTTCTGTATTACAAACTGCTTTTTTTTAATAAAAGATGAAATAATACTGCAGCAACATGAAGAAAGAATTAAATATGGTAAAACTAAGGGGAAAAGGGATAAAATGAACTTGCCAGAGACTGATTATTACAAAAACATTTTCTTCCTTTAATACTAAAAAAGTATTAGTAAAAAGTGCTGCAAGCCTATCCTTTCTTGAGTCCTATAGAGCAACTGATACAATGACACCATGGAAAATATGTTTTGATTCTAAGAAGTATAGTGCAAATAAAAGAGAATGAAAGTGAATTTATCAGGCTGGACAGAACTTACCCCTTTCTCAAAGATCAACCTTTTTCTATACTTTGTAACTCCTTCATAAAAATCACACATGCTTTACTGAAATTGGGCTGAAGAGGTGCTGTTAATAAAGTGGAAGTTGGGGACATTAAATAGGAAGAGTTGGGTAGCTTGAAAGAAGTAATGAAAATAAGGTGAATTGCAATAGATCCTAGTAAGACTGGCTTTTGTGGATATCTGACAGTATGGCGTTTGCTGGGATGTGGATGCGTTACGTGCAATGGTATGACTGGGCCATCAATGTGATGTGTTAGTGAACAAGCCATGTGCAACCCTGCGACATTGGAAAGAAAAAGTAATTCTGAAGACGTTAGTAAAACACTTGTGCTATTGTAATAGCAACTGGCAAGAGCTCATCTATTTACAGAGGAAAAATGTAGCAATGTAAAATCAGAATTATCTTTTAGTTGGAGAATAGCACACGGGGGATCTCAGTATCTAATCCTTACTGCTGTAACAATTAACGCTGAGTCAAGGCTTTGTTTTTCTTTAACAAGGGAAGTACGGTAGGTCATTTCTCCTGGTGATGCTCCCTGATTGTGTTTGGTATAAATGATTCAGTAATCTGACAAATAGGAAGAATAATGTGAGTATAAGATTCTTTTTTTTTTTTTTTCCTAATGAAATGTATTAGGGAAACTGTGACACTGGTAGGAGATGGAAGAAGAAAATGGTCCTTGAACTCTTTACTAGATTGATATACTAATCAGTACGACTTTTCCAGAAAAGAAAGAGCCCCATTTTGGTTGGACTCTATCTTCCCTATTTTCCTTTTTCAGAAATAGAAGATTAGGAGGTGTCTGCACCAATGTGATAAAATGTTCCCGTGAAATGGTATTGTATTTTCGCCTTGAGTTGCTGCTGAAATGAAGTTGTTCGCCCTCAGTGCTGCTTTGGTTTTGACCCCTTTTTGTGAATTCTCTGAGGAAAGGAACATATTCCCATCTTTTATAGTAATCAAATTTATCTGGCATCTCTCAGCCTCCTGCATTACTTATGCTACAGTTGGCCAGCCTTGGGAAGGCTTTGCCAGGTTTATTTATTTATTGTTCTAAAGTGAAGATTTTTGACTTGAGGTCGCCATATGATCCTAGAGGATTTTAACAGAAAAACTGAAAGTGCTTTTTACTAGTATTTTGATATAGTTATTTTCTGTGAAACTATTTAAAAAACCCCACATGACTTAAATTCTAAAAGAAAAAGCCATGTGTCCAAAATCCCAAAGAAACATTCAGCTACTGAGCGAGAGAAGAGTGAAAAAAACCTTCATTGTCTTAGTTGTATCAGAAATATTTGCACTTCGTTGTGATAAGGTCAGTGAGGCTGATGTTACTGCATTTAGTTTCAGGGGGAATTTCAGTTCTATAATTGTCCCTATGTACTAATGAAATTTCTTAAACGTGTCTAGTAGCTTTTAGTGTCCCTGTGTTTAGGAAATTTCATCACAACCTGTAAATACGAGCTAGCTGCTGTGAGACTGGAAAAGTCCTTAGATCTTTCTACAGGCAGGAGATACAGGCAGTTACATTCTGGTGGAACCAGGCAGCTTTTGCAGTTCGTGTGTTCAGTATTTTGCTGTAAAGGCTTGTGAAAAATAGCACTTGTATGTTCATGAAACATAGATGAAAATTCAGCATTAACAGTACTGGCCCTTGTCCTGTTGGTTGATGGCATCTGTGGGAAGCAAACTGGGTTTTTTGTAGGAATGGTATGCAGTGGAGCACTTACGGTAAATATATACTAGATGTGTAATCAGCAGTCTTTTCTCAGTCCCCTTCTCTATAAAACGGGATGTGATGCAAACCATCCTGGAACAAATTTCAAACAGTATTTCAGGCTTCTTACAGGCAGAGTTGTCAGCTGGCTAATATTTTGTTAATGTCTTTTTGCTTTTTGAAATGTCTTTAAAAACAAGCAAAGCAATACATTCCTAGCTGAGCTTATTTTCATTTTTTGAAGTAAGTTGGAACATAAAGATTTGAATGTATAAAACAGAAACACTGAAGGTGCCCTCTGGCATACAGCAGAAATTAAATGAAATCAAAGGACTAGTAGAGAGATGAGTAGGTTTTTGTGCAAAGGTAAAAGAGTTGTTTCTGCAGTAGTGCACTTGCAGCTTGAGTCTGCTGGAAATGGCTGTGAGGAAAGCAACTGAAAGGTACTGACAGTGTTACAGAGGGAAGAACTGTGTGTGCTGCCAAACTGGGGTTTGTGGTGGACTGCTACTTGTCATAGAGGCTCCACAGAAGGTGCCAGGTATGCTGGAATTACTTATTTTCATTAGTCCTGGAAAGTGTAGTTTGTTCTTATTGTAAATACTCTTTATAGAAATACAGAAGCATCCCGTGTCAAATATTTTGTCTTTTTTTCCAAGAGACTTTCCTCAGGCACTGCTTTTGCACATTGCACAATAAACATGATGTTTTCAGTCATCACAACTTTGATCTTAATATTCACTAGATTTGAAAACACAGTTTATATGAGAAGTTTCAAATGTTCAACTCATCTTCGGAATATTTTTGAAGATGCACCCAACAGTATTGGCTGTTATAATCCTGGGCAAAAAAGGGAGCAACCTCTATCATAAAACACAAGGATGACTTAGAAAACACATTGTAATAATGCTGAGTTGAAATGGAAATTGAGGACCGGAAGCTCAGGTTTGAGACAGTGTCAATCAGAAAGTCAGCCTGAAGAGTATCAGTAGACATCTGAGAACAGTGCATCAATATTAGTCTTCTGCTTCAGCTCGATGTAGTATCATCTTACTTTTTTTGTGTTTAAAATAGATTCTGTAGGCTATTCCTTAAGTTTAGACAGAGGAAAATCAGCAAAAGGCAAAGAAAAGCAAAGCAATGTTGTGCTAAGTAAAAATAAGATTTTTATTGAATATACATTGTCTTTTTCAGAAAACTCATTTCTCTTAGTAGAATGCCTACTGACAACATTCAACTTTGTCACAGCTTCATTTGTAACTTCTGTTTTGGTTGCTCTTTTTTCATAAATTTAATTCTATATTTGAAAAAAAAAAGAAATGCTGATTATAAGAGAAATAAAGCTGTACTGAAGTATCATCAAAGCAAAATGGAGTATTTTGCTTTCAAGTACGATTTATTTGACTAACAACCTTAAAAGCTTTGACTCATTTGATTTTATTTCATGCTCATGAAATCCACAGGAGGCTGACCTAGCCATCTTCCTCATGTTCTACTTTGCAAGTCCCAAATGGTGTTTCCCCTCTGATTCTTTGATCTTACAAAATTTTTCTTAGAGGAGTAAACAATGATAGTAAGAAAATGTTCATATTACATTTTAGATGTACATACCAATGTAGAGGGATTTTTATTGCAGGAGAAAAATCAAATCCTTGTCACCTAAACTGCTAATTATGTTTGATAAATGTATGGTATATATTTAATGCAAAGAGAATTTAGGAAATAATACACCTTGCATAATTACAGCGACCAAGTTACTTCCATCAATCTAATTTTTCTGATTCAGGTTCATTTGCATTGCATTATTTTCATTAAATGAGCTTTCAGTGGAAGCCCTGCTCTCTGTCAAGAACAAGAATCAAATACTGAAATATTTCAACGTGCATAAATCCAGTTTGCACGTCACATGCATCATGCATGGCTGCTCCATCACAATAGGAGCACATACGCATTCGTAACAGACATGAGCCATGCACAAACGTGACCATTTCACACAGGTATTGAAAGGAAAAATGAGCCTGTACCTAGCAAATATATGTAACCTCCTCTGTCTTTGGTTGTCTCTACAATGTCTGTCTGGTTGATTGTAACCATGCCAGTTTTCTCAGGCCATCCAAAGAAGAATCTGGTACAGTGGAATAGCTACTACAACCACCTTCCCCTGGTTGTAGTTCCACAGCAGTACGTTCTAAGGAAAGCTGGGCTGCATCTTGTGATGCCAGTCTGTAGTGGTCTTGGTTCTCCTGGCACCATTGTATACTCTTTCCTAATTGCCACTTTCCCAAGTAGTAACTAGATTGTGTTCTAAACCATTTTAGTGCAATTGTATTTCTCACTGCGTGTTAATACAGTAATTTGCTGATTCAACAGAGTAGGCTACTCCCTCTCTCTTATAAACTGAATTAAGCCTTTTGATTGGGAGAGGCGGGCAGAAGGAAAAAGGATGCTGTTACAGGTGTGCAGAAATGGCGTCTTGTGCAGTTCTGCCCATTAAGGCACTTGGACAGAGCCTTGGGTGACATGGTTTAGTGTGAGGTGTCCCTGCCCATGGGAGGGGGGCTGGAACTAGATGATCTTAAAGTCCTTTCCAACCCTAACTATTCTATGATTCTAAGGCAACGTGCCCACCTCCACCCACTGTGTCCCTGGTCCAGTGGTTTACTCTGTATGAGAAGATCTTATTGTTCTGCTCCCCCTTCACTTGACACAAACCTTCTGCTTCTGCTCCAAAACAAGATACCTGTGATCTTAATTAGTATCTCAGAAATGGGGTAACTGTGTAAAGATAACTGTTGTATCTTTCTCTTTGTACATGTTCTGTATTTCCATCTTTTGTGCTGTCACTTCTTTTCACCATCATGCAGTGTTGGAAATCTCCTATCTGATATTTAGCGAAAAACAGCCCTCTTCCTTAATCTGCTACCATCCCCTCTCCTCTTCCCCCTCTGCCCACTTTCCAAGCTTCAAATTAAAAAATAATAAAGCAAATAATTTGGAAACACATTTCTAGTGGCAATACTGCTAACTCTTATCGTGCAGGTAGTCATAATTACTGTTGAAGATGAATCTAAATTTATGTTAACGCATATATGGTTGTACTTAGTAATTTTCTTATTGTTACCTGCTATGGTTATTTTCCATATGTTGCTCTAGAATGGACTTGCTTTTAAAAATAGAACAGTGATATCGCATTAATAATTTAATAGATGAGAGTTGAAATAATTCAGATGGAGCAAACAACGTGTTTTCCAACCTGAATCCTTTTATGCAGTACCCAGAATTGTTCTCAGTTGCTGTCAGTGTCTGTGATAATGTTGAGACATGCAGAGCTGAAGGTTATTTTCAGGCACCTGCCTTTTTTGTTTTTCACATGTGTGACTTCAGGACCACTTCTAAATATTTGCAATCATACTACTGATAGTATGTTAATTTCTAATTATCTCTATAAAATATTCTTTTATAAATAAAGGCAGGGTGTTTGTACATGCCTACGATAGAACCTTACATTCAAGTTAACCTTGCTAAGATGTTTGAGTGGTGGGGAACAGGCACACAGAGCTGCTGGGGAAGCTGGGGTGCTCTCGTGGCCATGGTTTTCTCACAGCCATGCTCTTATTTGTAGTGTCTTCCTTCTGGAATTCCTGAGCATATAAACTTTGGGTACAGGAAAAATTATGTCTTTTGTTACAGTTGTGGCACAAGCAGAGAGAAAGAATAGTGAAGAATGAAAGTAGTGTTTTGGCTGTTAGGAGATCTGCTTCCTGATAACCATTAAGACCATGTTCTGCATATTACTTGTTGTTCCACTTTAGTGTGTCCTCCTAAAGACAGAAACTTCTGAACTCCATATTCCACAAATACCACCTAATCATCTTTGTATTGTAGAAAATGTGGTTGATAGCCAGCTTCTCAAAAAGATGGGCACTGAGAGGAGCGTAAGGTGTTTTAGTGTGCCATCAGAGTTTTGCTGCATAGTACAGTTGACTGCAGAGAGAAACAAATGTGGAACAAGAAACAAAAGTAGGAAGAGAAAAAGAGCTCAGTAAAGAGGTAGAGCACAAACCAGAGGTGTTTGGGAAACGAGTGCCCAGTGAAGTCAAAGCTGGAGGCCAGCTCTTTCAAAGCAAACCTTTGAACCTTTGAACCTTTGAAGCAAAGAAACCCTGCCATTAAGATACTCAGGCAACTATTTTGAGTATTTCTACATTTAAACAAAATTAAAAGAAGATACTAATACTGTGTCAGCTGAAAGACCAACAGCAAGCTCTTGACTTCTGGCATTCCTACAGCAAGTTCAGGAAGAATTGCAAGGAGTCTGTGTGTGTGTGGAAAGCTGTGGGCAGCAGCTGTGTTGCTCTCCTTTAAAACGAATCATTTTGTCTTTGTATCTGCAAATAACATTTTCAGAAGGTTGCAGGTAGTTACATATACCCTATTAGTGTGATAGGTTAATGTGCTACTTTACCCTGAATCGAAGAAAAGTTGAGCATATGGTAAGTTTATAACCCATTGTTGCCTAGGAATCAGTGTTGCTTCTCTCAGTTGCTTTAGGTTGGGACTTTCCAAAAGCAGAAATCTGGGCAATGCAGGTTATCCTCTGGCATTTGCAAAACCTGAAGGATTGGACAGTATTGGAGAGACTTTTGAAGCAGCTGTCATCTGTCCCATGGAAACGCTGAAGAAAAGAATAGAAGTAGGAGTTTGTATTGGTCAGTTGACTCTCTGTTACTGTTCAAGCGACTGTAAGGAAAGTAAAGTTAATCTTCTAAGTTTTTACTGCTCTTCTGATTAAACACTCTTCTCACATATGATCCTTTTGTAACAGAGTGCGACATGCAAAAGTAGAATGGTGTAAGTTTGGTTTGGTTTTTTTGTGGGTTTGGGGGGATTGGTTGGTTAGGTTTTTTCTTCAGATTGGTTCTACTCAGTTACAGGTGAGACTGTTGAAACCTTTCTTTAAAAGGACATTGACTGCAGAATTAAGCCCTTTAAAATAAGTGCAGGATATTCCGCATAACTTCATTTAGTGTAACAATTAATGCTATTAGGTAAAGTCTTTTTACCCCTTAAAATAACTTCAATTTATTAAGTCCAATCCATTGGCAAGAAAGCTGTGAACTGATTGTAAGCTGTTAAGTCTTAGGACTGGTTAAAAATCATTCATTGTGTGTACCAAGTGCATTAACCCTCTAGAAAACAAACAAACAAACAAAAAGTAAACAATCCTAGAATCCTAGAATCATAGAATAGTTAGGGTTGGAAAGGACCTTAAGATCATCTGGTTATGGGCAGGGGCACCTCACACTAAACCATCCCACCCAAGGCTCTGTCCAGCCTGGACTTGAACACCGCCAGGGATGGAGCACTCACAACTTCCTTGGGCAACCCATTCCAGTGCCTCACCACCTTAACAGGAAAGAACTTCCTCCTTATGTCCAATCGAAACTTCCCCTGTTTAAATTTGGACCTGTTACCCCTTGTCCTATCACTACAGTCCCTAATGAAGAGTCCCTCCCCAGCAATCCTTATAGACCCCCTTCAGTTACTGGAAGGCTGCTATGAGGTCTCCATCAATTTAATGGAAATAACAAGATAATGGCACAGTTTCTCTGGTGTGTAATAATTACATGTTTCATTTGAAGAATAAAATACTAGGATACAGTAGAGAACTGCATATGGTTATTATGAGTGTAAACAATAACAATTATTAAAATAATTTTTATCATGTCTAAACGCTCACCATTAGTTGTTAAAACTCTTGCATAAGACATCTGATCTTTTTAAGCTTAAACCAATATTTTTCAGCTGAAGATAAAATATGGAAAATAGTTGCTTATTCTGGCCAGATTGCCTGTAATAACTTTTCGGATTTCTGTGGAGCACGCAACAAGTTTACTAACATGCATACTTGGTGATACTTCAGTTACTCAGCAACCTAATATATTCTCTTGGTGATTGCTAGACTGCAGGTATTTGGGCTCCCTACGACACCAGACCAAGCCAGAGCACTCTACCGGCTTGTCTTTGGCATTGGGCTGCCCCAGATACTGCATAAGAGCGTGTAAGAAACTCTGTAAAGTGCAACTAATGGATTACTTAATTGGCTGTAGATTTTAAGGCCAGAAGGGAGTGTTAGATCATCTAATCCGACATCCTCTGTAACATATGCCATTAAAATTAGCCTAGTTAATTCTGTAGTAAGCCTATAAACTTTTGTTTAAATAGAGTATGTATTGTGCTGTTTCAACCTGTCTTATTATTTCAAGGCAGGAGGAATCTGACCTTTCCTTACTGTTCAGTCAAACATGTATACCTTTCCATTTGGATTTCCTCAGCTTCAACTTCTGGATGTCTGTCCTTGTTCTGTGTATTTTGAGGAAATAGAGCCTTTTACTGTACAATACTTACATGGAGGCACATATATACCTTTATATTTTCTTTTTGCTAAGTTATATGTGGTCTGGGTCTTCTTCATTTTTTTGTTCAGTTTTTCAATAGGCTTTTGATGCTGGCCACCAGAATTGTATGCAGAAATCCTATACTGGTCTCATCAACTCTATAGGCACCCACATGGGGATGACCTGACCCATGCTTTCTTACACTTGGCACTCAGCTAGTCCTGGACAGACTCTACTCATGGCTTACTGGTAGATTAATGTGAAAATTTTTTAATTTGCATTTTTGAGTGGTAAAAAAAGTTGTCTTTCAAGAACTCAGAATCTTGCTGATCCTCTCTGCATCACTGTACCACAATGAGATAAATTATCTCCATTAATTCTTTGATTGCTTTAAGTTTACCATTAAAGCATATTTAGAGCTAAACTAATTTTCCTGTTTCCCTTTCTGACAGCTGTCAAATTTTCAAGAAGATGTAGCTTCAGCTGTGTGAGAGTGAACTTTCCTAGGTCAATGGCTCTGAAGTCATGCAATAAAAAAGTGTAAAGGGAATGTTTTTATTGCCTCAAACACCCAATTCTACCTGCTTTATAGAAATACTCAAAATTAGTGGCTCATTGTAAAATTCTTTGGTTAGACTGAATTTTAAAGTACCTGATAGGGAAAGCTGACTCGTGTATTTGAAAAGGTGTTCAGTGCAGCAGGATAGTGTTTGCCTCTGTGTTTATATATAAAGATAAACCAGTAAATATCCATGTGTTACTGCTTTCAGAAACTCATACACTGAACTTATTTATTCTCTTCTAACAATTTAATAACATCTTCCAGGTTACTTAGTGTCTTCTAGTCTGCTGCAAAATTAACTAGCTGTTTAATGAAGGAAAATGTTTAGCAACATTAGAAAAAACACTTTGTAAGGGAAGAAAACACTGGGTGAGCATTTCAGGTGACTTCCAGAGAAAGGCTTGGAAAAATAAATGACTTTCTTAAGTTTTAGGCAACCAGTCAAAATATGATCTGGCAATTTTATTGAATTAGTGGAATTTTATTTTTGATCAGTTCAATTTTATTGAGCTATTTAAAGTTTAAAATTATGAGTTATTTCTGCTGTTTGCAACAGGAGATGGAAGTTTGAATTGTGTGTTGTTAAGCTTTGACTTAAATTAGCTTATTGAGCAATTAATGAGTGTGTTAGCAGTTGATTTAACAAATGGATTAATCACTGTTATCTGCTGGTATATAGTCTAGAAGGCTAAAGGCACCTCTGTGATCTGTGCTGGTGTACATTACTAATGTGTATGCCTCTATGATTATTAAATGGCTTCTTTGATCAACTCCTTTATAAAACAAGTCAATATTGGATTTTTGAGAAAGCACTTTTTTAGCAGATTATCCTGTTTACTTAAGTGGACTAGATTTTCTACGTTTGGCAAGAATTGCAACCTATTTCCATCAAAGTTTTCATGCTGATCAGCTATAGTTTTTATCCAGTCAATTGCTAAGAAAATAGTGCTATTTATAACCTTGAATACATTATGCTTTAAAAAAAAATACTAATCAGTAATTAAGAGAAATTAAAATTCGAAATGCCATGAAAGTGAATCTCTGTAAATGCAACTGATAATGTTTTATAGATTTAAAGCCTTGATAATAGTTTTCTCATTTGAAATAAGTTTAACAGCTGTATCCTAGCAAACTTTATTTCATATATAAAAAAATTAACTGAAAATCCCTCTGAACTGTGGTGTTGGCTTTGGTACAGTGCATGAAATAATTTTTCCATCTTACCCCACTGTTCTCCGAAGGTCAGGCTTTAAATTGGGCTGTAACTGTCTTGCTGCAGAGTTTCCAAGCTACGTTAATTTTTGGTCTGCCATTGATGGATGGAGCAGTTTGAATTCTGACATGCAGCAGCCTGACTGGAATGACCTGCAGAGGCAGATGTCAGCCTGTTATTTCATGCCCGTTTGTCAGAAAGAAAAAACAGCTGCTTTTTTTTTCTTTTTTTTTTTTTTTTTAAAAAAAGCAGTTCTTTTATACATACAGAGAGCACTTGTAGGTGGATGTGCTCTTTGATATACATACATATAGAGAATCCTATAAAAAAATATATTTATTTATAATTTCTGGAAAACCTGGTTAGGTCTCTTGAGAATTTGTTGGTGACCAATATTGAGAATGTGCATATTCTTATATTTGCTGTACTCCAAACAAGTGAACAAGAATCATCTTGAAAATCTATATTATTTCATAAAAAGGTATTATTTTGCCCATGGATACTCTGAGAAGATTAACACTATTGTTTTGTAGAACAAAAAAGGTGCTATTTGTTAATTTATAGTTGCTAAAGAGTTTCCTTTGTGATTCTGTTCTTGCAGATTCATCGTACAGCAAAAGTATTTCATGCTCGTTGTTGCAGCATTTTCTGAGTATGACATGGACCCTTACTGAGTGCGCCAGAATGTTCCTTTCATGTTAAAGCAAAACTGCCATCCAAAAATGAGAATGGGGAGGGATTTTTTTCATTAAACCACAGAAATCACTTTACAGAACTGATGCAGGCAGGAGCAGCTGAACTTTTATACTTGCCACCTGGCTTGCAGAGTCCTGGGTGAGAAGTAATTTATTTGGTTGATACGGGTGGGAAAAAAAGGAAATACTTTAATTAAAGAATTGAAAATCCCTTTAACATTCAGGGTCCTGCCTGAGCAGATGTTGGCGAAACCTTCAAGTGTCTCCTGTATTCTGGCTCCACAACACACACTGGCTGCCCCTGACACAAAGGAGCAGTGAGCCAGAGGCATCCAATGTGTTGAAAAGTCTTATGGGCTTTTCAGTGATGTTGCCATAAAATGGAAAGAACCAGAGTGAATGAATTTTGGGGTGATTCTGTGACCTAATGGGATGAACAGGAATTTGGCCACTGATTTTGATAGGATCAACATTTTGTCTTGTGATCTTATTTTATCATATCTCAATTAGGATAACTTCCCATAATAAATTCTAAATTCTTAGTTTTCATTTTGGAATTAATTCTTTGTTTTTAAAATTCATAGATCTAGAAAATACATCTAGTTAGAAGAAAAGACACATAATTCTCACGGGCTAGTTGGAATCACATAAGGGTTAACACAGTAATCATAAGCGTATGAAACAGTTGTGCAAATTTGCAGATAGTAAATTTCATTGTGTAAGTTATGACGGGTCTGTTTTAATGACAAACCCAAATAATTTTTAAGGTCATCTTTTATCATTAATGTACATTTTACTATTGGATAATGTGAAGCTATGCCTTCTTTTAAATAAATAAAAGAAACCCCATAACTTGTGACTGTGAGATGTAGGACCATCGCCAGGAAAGCATCAAGAAAACCATCTGCCAAAGTCTTAGTGATTAGGGTAGATTAATAGTTGAACAGGAGAATCCAGTCTTATGCATTAGCCAAGGCAGCAAACGTAATCCACAGTTATATAATACAACAGGCTACCATCCAGGAAAATAGGAAAGCAGGAAAAGAGAAAAAGGCCCATCTGTGTATAAGATAAATACAAGATGTAAGTTTTTAACAGCCTGTGTAGTCTTCTGCTAAAACAGTGTAGCCTGTCACTGAATGCCTTGAGTGTCAAGTCTGGGCATTTTTAAGGCTTTTTTCCCTGTAAGTGTAATAGGTGAAGTAGAAATATGGCCCTGATGCAGTGATGATTACGAGTTTCTTTGTCCAAAATTATGTGGAAGACAATACTACAAAATAGTTCCCTCTTTTCCTAGAAGCTAAAAGTCTTTAATGTCTTGTACCTTTTAAAATAAAAGCAGTAAATATGGAAAACTCTGCTGGTGAAGCACTGGCTCGGACAGAAAGTTAAAAAATGTAAAGTTCTAGAAAAGTTAATAATAGCAGGGTGGTAGTTGTGCTTCCTAGTAAGTGCAGAGTATATCTCATAGCAAATAATATATAAGTGTTTATTGTAAAGTTGGTGCTGAAAAATATACAGGATGACTTTAAAAACCCCAAAACAAACCTCAACCAACCAAACAAAAGAACTCCACCAAACAAAATAAAACTGATTAGATTTTTCTGTGCCTGGACAGGAGAAACCTTCTCCCCGCCACAGCAGTGTACTTCAGCATTTGTCTAAATTCTTATTTAGAGAGTGGAATGATTGCCTTTTCTACCAAATGTAGTGCTTTTTTCCTTGGTATTCTATCACTGAAATACTAAGAGGTTGCTTAGTAGGAGATAATACAGTGTAATGGCAAGAGCTAGCTGAGCAGTTTTGCTTATTGTTGGAGCATTTTTCTGAGCTGGTGAATTCTCTAACAGTTTACAAGGAAGGTGTGAACCCCAGTGTTGCAAACCACAGACCACTGACAAGAAGCTATCTCTTTTCTAAACTGCTTTTCATACTCCTACTAGTAATAATCTATACTCCTGTTTGGATCCCCAGGGAAAAGGATGAAAACAGCAGTGCAGAGACAACACTTAGCAGCAGTGAAGCCATTCACCTTTTACTGTCCCACTGCTTCAAGAAAAGGGAATGTCAGAAAATTGTACTTGCTTAGCCCCTCTCAAGATGTTGCTTCCTGTCTTACACCAGTACATAATGTTTCGTTCTACTGACAAATCCTTCTGAGGATCTTAGTTTGGGACTTCTGTTAAAAGACATTTTGGGGAAGTTAAGCAGGAAAATACTGGCAGTTAGCTGCTTTTGTATTGTGTCAGGAAACAATTCTTCCATTTAGAGCTAAGCTGCTCCCTAACTGGGAAAAGTACTTGAAGTTTCTTAGTGAATTGAAAGCAAAAATGGCACAGGTTATTTGGTTGCTGTAATTTCTATAGATCAGGGTGTTTAAAAATAATTTTATATAGAATCATAGAATAGTTAGGGGTTTTAAATATGGTATTTAAAAAATCAAAAGAGTTCTGTAAGTGAATGTTTGACATGCAGGCTCAAGGCAGTTTGTCGCCCAGGGGTTTTTAGCTTTGTCATTTGAAAGACGCTAGTCACTGGTCTTGCAGTATGCAGCTGAAACAGAGCTGGCTCCATTTTAATACTGTTTTCCCATTTACATCTAAATATCACAAGCTGATGCTGAATGCTGCAGCTTGTTTGTTTACAAGATTTGCCTCAAAATGTTGCAGATTATCAGGACAGGATTGTCAATTCCCAGTTTCAGAAGTCATAGGTGGTGACTTGTAAAGGTCCTTTCCTGAGTTTTTCCTTGCCTTTTCACTGAACATCCCAAGACACAGACCTTCTCATGTTAACAACCTTTTTGTAAATTAATCTGTTAATCACTTGGATGTTAAAGGACTCAAAAGGTTTGATGGCAACCCACTTATGTTGATGTTTTAATGGCAGAAGGAAATCAGTCAGTTAAAATTATCCTTATAAAATTGTTACTATAAACAGGTACGGAGGTTTTCCAGACATACTCTATGGTTTGCCTTTGCTCTTTGGTTGAATATAGAAGCCAATTACTTTTTACAGTATGTTTCTTAGTGCAAAGCCAGCAACTAAATATGACTGTGCTACTTGAAATGCCTGTTGTAATTACCTTGGTAGAAATAATCACGTGCTAGAGGAGGATATGAAGGGGTGTGACTGCCTTCTGTTAGCATAGAATCATAGAAGAGTTAGGGTTGGAAAGGACCTTAAGATAGAATCATAGAATCATAGAATAGTTAGGGTTGGAAAGGACCTCAAGGTCATCTAGTTCCAACCCCCTGCCATGGGCAGGGACACCTCACACTAAACCATCCCAAACAAGGAAGGCTTCATCCAACCTGGCCTTGAACACTGCCAGGGATGGAGCACTCACAACCTCCCTGGGAACCCATTCCAGTGCCTCACCACCCTAACAGGAAAGAATTTCCTCCTTAGATCCAATTTAAACTTCCCCTGTTTCAGTTTTAACCCGTCACCCCTTGTCCTGTCACTACAGTCCCTGACAAAGAGCCCCTCCCCAGCATCCCTATAGGCCCCCTTCAGGTACTGGAAGCTGCTCTGAGGTCTCCATGCAGCCTTCTCTTCTCCAGGCTGAACAGCCCCAACTTCCTCAGCCTGTCTTCATACGGGAGGTGCTCCAGCCCCTGATCATCCTCGTGGCCTCCTCTGGACTTGTTCCAGCAGTTCCATGTCCTTTTTATGTTGAGGACACCAGAACTGCACACAATGCTCCACGTGAGGTCTCACAAGAGCAGAGTAGAGGGGCAGGATCACCTCCTTCGCCCTGCTGGTCACGCTCCTTTTGATGCAGCCCAGGATACGGTTGGCTTTCTGGGCTGCGAGCGCACACTGCAGCCGGCTCATGTTCATTTTCTCATCGACCAGCACCCCCAAGTCCTTCTCTGCAGGGCCGCTCTGAATCTCTTCTCTGCCCAGTCTGTAGCTGTGCCTGGGATTGCAACGACCCAGGTGTAGGACCTTGCACTTGCCATGGTTGAACTTCATAAGGCTTCAATCAGCCAACCTCACAAGCGTGTCAAGGTCCCTCTGGATGGCATCCCTTCCCTCCAGCATATCAACCAGACCACACAGCTTGGTGTCATTGGCAAACTTGCTGAGGGCGCACTCAATCCCACTGCCCATGTCACTGACAAGGATGTTGAACAAGACCGGTCCCAACACTGATCCCTGAGGTACACCACTCGTTACTGGTCTCCAGACGGATATTGAGCCATTGACCACAACTCTTTGTGTGCGGCCGTCCAGCCAGTTCTTTATCCACTGAGTGGTCCACCTATCAAGTTGATGTCTCTCCAATTGAGAGACAAGGATATTGTGTGGGACAGTGTCGAACGCTTTGCACAAGTCCAGGTAGATGCCATCAACTGCTCTGCCCCTGTCCATCAGTTCTGTAGCCCCATCACCGAAGGCCACCAAATTGGTCAGGCAGGATTTCCCCTTAGTGAAGCCATGCTGGCTGTCACCAAGCACCTTGTTGTTTTTCATGTGCCTTAGCATGCCATCCAGGAGAATGTGCTCCAAGATTTTACCAGGCACAGAGGTGAGACTGGCTGGTCTGTAATTCCCCGGGTCTTCCATTTTCCCCTTCTTGAAAATGGGGGTTATATTTCCCTTTCTCCAGTCATCAGGAACTTCACCTGACAGCCATGATCTTTCAAATGTGATGGCCAGTGGCTCAGCAACTTCATTTGCCAGCTCCTTCAGGACCTGCAGATGGATTTCATCAGGTCCCATGGACTTGTGCACATTCAGGTTCTTAATATGGTCTCAAACCAGATCCTCTCCTACAGTGGGCCCAAGGTCTTCATTCTCACAGTCCCTGAGTCTGCCTTCTAAGACTTGGGTGGTGCAGTCAGAGCCTTTGCCAGTGAAGACCGAGGCAAAGAAGTCATTCAGAACCTCAGCCTTCTCCAAATCCTGTGTAGCCAGTTCTCCTGATAGCTTCTGGAGACGGCCCACGTTGTCCCTAGTCTGTCTTTTATTCGCACTGTTCCAACAGAATCCCTTCCTGTTATCCTTAGCATCCCTAGCCAAGTTTAATTCTAACTGGGCCTTAGCTTTCCTAACCTGGTCCCTAGCTTCCCGGACAACATCCCTATATTCCATCCAGGCCTCCTGTCCTTGCTTCCACCTTTTATAAGCCTCTTTTTTCCCTTGAAGTTTCCTCAGCAGCTCCTTATCCATCCAAGGAGGTCTCCTGGCCCTCCTGCCGCGCTTCCTTCTAGTTGGGATGCAGCACTCCTGAGCTTGTAGCAGGTGATCCTTGAATACCAACCAAGAGTCTTGGGCCCCCCTGCCCTCCAGGGCTATATCCCATGGAACCTTACTAAGCAGGCTCCTGAAGAGGCCAAAGTCTGCTCTCTTGAAGTCCAGGGCACTGAGCTTGCTGCACGCTCTTCTCACTGTCCTGAGGATCTCAAACTCGACCATCTCATGATCGCTACAACCAAGGCTGCCCTGGAGCGTCACATTTCCAACCAGCCCTTCCCTGTTGGTGAGCACGAGGTCAAGCATGGCACCTCTCCTTGTTGGCTCCTCTGTTACTTGCAGAAGGAAGTCGTCTTCCACACAATCGAGAAACCTCCTGGACTGCTCGTGCCGAGCCATACCGTCGCTCAAAGAGATATCAGTGTGGTTGAAGTCCCCCAGGAGAACAAGTGCCCGTGAGCGTGAGGCTGTTCCTGTCTGTCTGTAGAGTGCTTCATCCACAGAGTCCTCTTGGTCAGGTGGTCTGTAACAGACTACGCATATTACTTAGTCTGTAGCAGACTAAGACATATTACTCATTTGAAATCAGTGACTGCATGTTTTTTCCCATGTTTGTATCTTGGTCAGTCAGGAATAGTGGTTCTGTTTGTAATTGATTTAGATCTTAATAGCATATTGATGGCACTGTTACTTAATGTCAGCTTCCTGGAAGCATGTAGAACACTGGCAAGAGATGGCCATAGGTGACACCAGTGGTGTGTCTCCCCTTGTGCAGCAGCTACCTTAAGGACCATTACCAGAAAAACTTCCAGTGCTTCATACCACACCCAGTGTGACAAAAATGTCATGTGTACAGCAGACAAGAGGTATCCCTGACAGGTCTGGTAAGAAAAAGGGAGTGGTTTGTGTTGTGAAGGATAGCAAAGATCTGTGGATGAATAAAGGCATCACTGGTCAGGAAAAAGAACCCAGTGCATTAAGAGGAAACAAAATGCACATTGGCTACCTAATGCCCCTTTAGCCTGACACCATATGGAAGTAGCCAGTGGAAGCTGAAAGGACAATCCTCCAGATCAATAGTTAGGGACTATGTTTAGGAATGCGAACTCGATGTAGAGAGTAAACAGTTGTGCGTAGTTGGAGGTTCTGTGCCATGAAGCTGTGCAATCGCATTTTTCCATATGACTATTCAATGGGGTTCTCTTGCTTTTGCCTGTCATTGCATTTAGGGTTGACAATCTTTATTAAAGAGATGTTGTGCATCATTTTACAGGATTTAATACTGCTTCATAAGTAACCGCTTTTTATGTCACCAGTGCAGTGGGAAGAAAAGATTAGATTTCTCAGCTTGAAATCTGAGCAGTGGGAAGATGCCTGAATAAGGTATTTTCATTAATTAAGTGGCCTACCATGCTGATAGCATTTTAACTGATGGCCCAGTTGGTCCCATTAAATTAGCAATGACATATGTAAACCCATTAATTTGAGTCTTCGTCATATGTGATGCCTATTTAGGATCTACAAACATCTAACTTAGGTGTTGATTATATTATTGATTAAGTAGTATATGGTCTTCTTCATTGTGTGTTATTGATTAGTACATTAGAAATCAGATAGGGATTGAAACCTTATTGACAAGTTTATATAAGCAAACTTCAGCCTAGATGATTCTTTGGTTGCTTCAGCATCCAAACCGCAAAGCAGTGACATTTCTAAAAGTTGATTCAGTGTAGAATCTACAGGCTGCTCTATCTTCCCATGATTTAGGACCTGAAGCATTCTTGGCCTTTGAAAGATGAAATTTAAGCTTCAGGACCCAGAAATTCAACTTCATAACAAACATGAGCTCTGAAAAATACCAGGCAGTGTTTGGAGGAGAACAGAAACTATCTCCTGAATCTGAGAGTGGTAGAATGGTGAGTAATAATTAATTATTCAGCTGTCATCCATTACTAAAGGTATTATTTCACAAGACTTGAATTGTCTTCCAGTGGAAATTGTACAATTACCTATGTAGTAAATGGTCTAGTATACATCCATATGTCAAAGTGCACTTCAAGATGTATGTCAGCACTTTTGTAGAGAAGAGGGAAATAAATCAGAGGCATGCGCAAACTGTTCCCCCTGTGCTGGAGCTTCTGAAGTCCCATTTCTTCTGCTGCAGCTTCTATGAAGCCAGTGAAAAAATGTTAGGGCTTTCTTCTCCTTTTTCCTACTTTTGTTATTTAACTTTTTAAATTAAGTGATCAAATGCAAAATTTTCCCTTTAAAGTATTTTACACTTTTGTGAGAATCAATTTTCATAACATTTTTGTGTGAAAATGAATGCCATTCATTCTCATTTAAGACTCAAGTACTGAAACACTCAATGAATAATAACTGTTCAAAGTTTTAAAATACAGCTTGTCCTAATTGCATTTTCATGCCCATGGCAGGGGTGTTGGAACTAGATTATCTTAAGGTCCTTTCCAACCCTAACTATTCTAAGATTCTATATGTGTACTCTTATCTCTGTTCCAGACCATAGCACTATAAGTTGCTGGGCACCAACTGGCGTTTTTGTCTGTAATCTTACTAGACACATACAGTATCTATCTCAGCTGCAGATGAAGTACCAAGCAGATATCAATATTTCTGTATTTTTCCTCATGGGAGCATGAGAATCTACTGGATTATGGCAAGACTTTAGTGTTAAAGAAGGCCTGGTTGCTACTTGTAACATTTTCACAGTATTTAGCTTCTACATTGCTTAAAAATGTGAAACGGAGATGTTCAATGTTCCTATTCCAGACTGACAGGCTATCACCCGCCTGATGGAATTCAAAACCCAGTTGTAGACATTATGGCAATCTGAAAGATATATACAGAAATTTTAGATCCAGTGTATGACTTCTGTGCGTTGTGCAATATGCCAACCATGAGCAAGGACCAATTCTAAACACTGGCTTACAAAACGTTTCAAGTGGTGGGATGCTGCATGAAAGCTGTACAGTGGTTGTGGATGGTTGTGACTAGTGGCTGTGGAACTGGACATCTGCTTGCTGGGTCCTCACTACCTGATCTGGGATCGCAGCACTGATGCACTGTGGTGGAATAGCAGTGCTTACCACAAGCCTCAGAATCTGACCTGCTCTCTCAGCTCATTGTTGTTTGGCTTCAGAAGTACATGGCAGAGAGCTTGCTGGACTATAATACAACGTTCTGTGTGATTTTTTTCTTTGCTTCTCTTCGCAAAACTTCTGCCAAGATGTGGAACAATTTGCATCTGATGACAAAATCCAGTTGTGGATTTTCAGATTTGTCTGGCATGCTACCAGAGTGAACAGGTTTAACTTAGATCACAAGGAAAACTACGTCCACTGGGAGACCAGAAGGACATGTCCGTTTTCAGAGCTGGCAATGGAATGCACACCAGAGCACCATCACAAAGATGAGTTTGGCCTTGTCCTCAGAGAACTTCAGAAGGATTCAGAAATCACTGCTGCTGCTTGATTCTGGTTTTAGCAGACTTACAATTATGCAAAGACCAAGGTTGTAGTATTAAAGTCTGTGAATGTCCACGTATCAGTAATTGGTGCATAGCTTCTCTTCTGAGTGGCTGCAGTTGCTCTTTGACATCATCTGACATCATCCAGCAAAATTCTAGATAATGAGTGCACTTTGGGTGGTTTGCTTGTTTTGTGGCTTTTTTGATTGTTCCCCCCCTCCCTTTTTTTTTTTCTTTTGCAGCAAATTACTTATACCATTCAGCTCCTGTTCAAAAAAAGAACATTTTCTTACCACCCCTTTGCCTCCCCCAGATAGATTTAAATAACAGCGAGGCTCCTATTTAAAATTATAACATCCAGGAAATTAAAAGTTAAGCCCTTCACTGTCCATAACTTGGTGTCTCTGCCTTTGCCTCCTCAGCAGTGGTGTAAATGAAGGATGAAGCCTTAGCCTGAACTTTCAATTTCCTGACTGTTGTCAGTTGTATCACAACTGCCAGGATATGCTGCCAATACACAATTTTCATTTCTGGAAAGGATTAATACACAATATATTACAGAGAACTAGAGAATAGCCAGAGGCAGAAATTAAATATTTTGCAAAGGTTCATATTAACCTAAATTACCTCAATGTTTTGTTGAGTAAGTGACGAAATTTAGATTCTAAAGTATTATTTGTAAAATGCTTATAATTTGCAAAGGTATAATTTAAAATTATAGCTTATAATTTCTTCTATCTTGTTAGCTTTGCCTTTTAGTAGTTAAGGAGTTGTATCATCATTATGTGTTCCTCTTTCAGACTCCTTGAAGAACAGACCTCACTTACTCTCACATTTCCAGTGCTTGCCCGCCCCTAACGGAGCCAGGGGGTGACAGAAGAAGTTCCGGGTGCTGGGAAGGATGTTAGTGCTAGAGATGTACTCCGGGTAGTTTCTAAAGAGCTACTGGAGTAGCAGAGAAGATTAGCAAATAAAAGGCACAGAAACCCAGGTCAGATTTAAGACTAATCAACGTGTTGCTGAGAAATGTTATTAAAATACTTTATGGAAGCTTACCAAACACTTACATTTCCCTTTCTGACTAGATAAAGTTGTTGGACAATGCAGCCTTGGTAGGGCTAAGGTATACCTCAGCTGCACACTTCGTTGCCTATTATGGTCTACAAAATCTCTTCTCTGTTACTGTTTCTCAGATTCTCCCGCTCCATGGAAGAAAAAATGACAGCATTTTTTTATTGTTTTAAATTCATCTTCTTATGTGCATCTTTCAGTAAGAAGTGATAAATGACCTATCTTTTTTTTTATATCAATTCATATTTTTTCTGGTTGTTGCCTTTACTGAGTTAGTATCTTCCCAGTCTGTTCAGTGGTCAAGCTTCTGGCAGGTGCATCTTTCTTTCTTGCTTTGAAAAATGGGGTGCCTTTATTCTTATTAAACTCAAAATACCTTAAATGAATTTCAGATTTATATGGGGAAGTCTCACTATTTGCAGAATGAATCATAAATGCCAGTAATGCAATTTTAAACAGATGCTTTCTCATATAAGAAGAAAAATCCTTGAATCTGGCTATCTGCTTTACTTGCTCTGATCAGAGATACCGGTAATATCTTTCTATCTCATATTTGTTGTTTTAACAGTATAAAGAGAGACAGGAGTGGAGAAAACTCTTAAAATATTTTCTGGATGTTCCCTATTTGCAGATGTTTTGTATTTATATGGGTGTCTGGGTACTTACGTGCTTGCAAACATGCACAGATAAATGCAACTAACATTAGTCAGTGACAGCAAATGATACTGATTTAAATATAAACTGACTTTTCATCACCAGGATTTTTCTTTCATGGCATGTATGCGCCCTGTAAAATGCAGGTAACATATATACATGTCTGTGTGTATTTGGTAATGGCAGCAGTAGCCACTGCTGTTCATTCTACCAGGATTTTGGCTGGCTGTAAACAGCTCTGATGAGGGAGAACTCTGTGATCTTTTTTTTTCTTTGTGTGTGTGTGTGTGTTTTATAACTTTTTGTGGCTGTAATTCTGTTCTTTCAGATTATAAACAGAGATTTTACTCCAGAATTTGAAACACTCTTCAGTTATCTTATAGTAATCCCACTAGAAAAATACAGACTAAACAATTCACAGCCTGATTTTTCTGTCCCTTCAAACACAAATACATATCCTACCTTATCTTTTCTACTGGATTTTTTTTCTGCATTTGCCATTGCGCTGTTTAGTAAGGAAAAGTTTCAAAACAATCTATTTTCCAGAAGAAAGCAGATGAGATCCAAACATTACCAAGTAGCTGGGGACATAATTGGTATTCTTTCCTTTTCTGCCAGACACAAAGTTCAGAAGTTAAATATCCGTTTACTGTTTTAGCTTCCATTAGAATAGTTTGTAACTTCAGATGTTAATGCTTTATGCAGCAACTGTTGAGATCCAGAACAAGGAAATAAGTCAATTAACAGCAGCAAAAGAAAAGGTTTGTGAAGATCCAACTAAGAAAAAAGGCTGATGTGAACATTAACATTCCTTCAGTTTGCTAAAATAATTGGTGATCTATGTTCTGCCTCTGGTGTGCCCACCTGTGTCTAATAACTTTTACATCTTTTATACTAATGTCCTTTGTGAAGCATTTTGTGATCTCCTTTCAAAAACAGCTGTGTAGAGGTTATATTGAGTGACACGGTCCTGCCTTCCCTGAGCACATGGACGTCACTGAGCAACATAATAATGCAGTGCCTTCCCCTGCCTGTGCTCACAAGTGGGATCTTTCAAAACGTCTGATGTTTTCAGTGAATGTGACTTGTGCCAATCACATACAGGGTAATAAAATGCTGAGCCTATTTCAGAGGCAAAATACTTCCCCCCAGAAGGCCTGTGCAGTGTAAAATTCCTTAACAGAGTGTGGCGAACAGTTCAGGCCTCACCAAGCTATGGGGAGAAAACGTAGGTGGTTTTTTAAGTCAGCCTGTCTTTAGAATCTTTGGGAAGACTGCAGAGAAACTCCAGTACAAAGAAGTAAGATGTGACGTGGACACTCTAAGCGCATTGCATATTTTTCACCCCTCTGAGTGATTGCCAGGCGTGCGGTGTACATAATAAGTCCTGTTCCAAAAAGCTGCTGAATTTCTTTGGTGAGCATCCAAGTACTTCATTCATTGGGAGATACATGTGTCCTATTTTATAGCATTTAGTCCCAGTGATGTTGAGATTTTGGCAATTAACAGTGTAGACTTTTGCAGTCCTCACATAACATTCTATGTGAGGATTGATCAATACAAGTGACGTTTCATGAATAATTATCTCTTCCATGAATATATACCCAGGGTAACATCCCAGAGTATACATGCTTGTGCCACAAAGATGTGAAAACAGAAGCAAAGGCATGTTGGTGTTAAACAGCAAGTCCATAAGATAAGCTGAAGTGTGTTTATAGCTAAAGATGCCTTACTCTTTCCAGCAGCCTGGATCCTTTATTGTGGACTGTTTATCTTAACCAATTTTGTAAAATATGAGATTTTGTAGTTTTGGTTTTCATACCAATTCATACATTTGCTTTTCTGGATTCCCTTTCCTCCTCTGTCCAGTATCTGAGGTCCTGAAAGCTACATTTTTCCTTTCATATGTTTTCTTTCCTCTTTTTTTATTATTCCCTATTTTCTTATTTCAATGAAAAAAAAAATAATAATAAAAGAAGCAAGCCTTTATCGTATTAAGCCTGCACGGTGAAATTTCAGTTTAGAGCTGAAAGTAGCCCTATCTATTTGAAGCAGGTGGGGGGATATTTCTGGCTTTTTCTGTGAATCTTACCTACATGAGTCATGTAAGGTATTGCTTAAAATTTATAGAAACCACATTATAATTGATAATGGTGCTTTAGCAGCATCAAGCACCATCCTGTGTGGTGCAAAGTGAACCACTGTAGGAGTTGAGCTAAAAATATTCATTAAAACTCAGAGAAAATGAAATTTTTATACTTGATTTGCTCATGATCATATGGTTGCAACTAAATACAATTCGAGCTGTCACTTCAATGCAGAGAAAAATATGCAATTTTGGAATATTTTAAATGAGCTTGATATTAGATTCTATAACTCAGAATGACACAGGAAATAGCATTCACAACATGATTGGTTCATTACTATTTAGTAATTGCAGTCCATAATTTTAAAGGGAAACTAAAACACAAACAAATGATCTGCATTCACCAGACCCTGTATCTGAGTTGTCATTTTGGGGATGGTTTTAGAAGATGCGAGTTGTGTATGTTTGGAAGCTTATATTTTTCTCTCATCTTTATCATTTTAAGAGAGCGATTTTCATCATAAACTAACATGTCAGCCAAAGCATCTACATTTTAAAAAAATATTATTTCACAGTTTTCCAAAGGCACATTTGATGTAAACCCTGGAGGTGTATTCCCTGAGTACCTATTACCTCCATTTTAGGGAAATTACATTAAATTATTAGTGACAAATTTACTTGTCTGCCAATGTGTTTTTCTTGAATTTTACTACAACATCAATACTTGGCTGTTTTATATGGGCCCTCATTTACCTGTCTTTGAAGGCAGTCACCCCTCTGGGAGCTTTGCCTGTCACTAACATGCACTAGGAAGAGTCTAAGTTTAACATTTGCTGTTTTGAATTAGGGGAAAAAAATATGTTGCACTTTTAAAATATAATATGCTTTTCTGGCAAGTCATTTTAATGTCTCCTCTCTCTGTTTTTAGAGAGCAAACCCAGTTGTAACTGCAGCATGCTCAAAGAAAATGCTGGTTTGTCAGTATAAAGGTGTTCACCAAGAGCTCTAACACCCAAGAAGAGGAACTTAAACATCCATTGTCTTGTACACCTCAAATTTGGGCAGTTACCAGGTTTTACTTGTGTTTGTGTCTATTCAAGAATCATTTCCAGTTTAGTGCCAAAATAAAAGCAGATGGAAGGTCAGACTGAGAGCTCAAGTCAACTGTAGAATTTAAAATCTCTATAACAATTGCATGAGGAAATGCAAGTATGAGGCATACGGAAAATAATATGGGCCTTTTAGAGCAGTCACAACATGTCTGGGAGTGAGGTTTACTTTGCCTGCCTTTTTTTTTTTGGTAATCTTTAAGGTCTTTGTCTTCAAATGCAGTTAGTGTTAATTCCAAATAAATGAGTGTTTCTGGAGTCACTATGCTGTGGTAATATTTAAGTCCACAAAAAATATGCTGCTTTTTGAAACCAAGTCCAAGTGCCTCCTGTTGAGTACTGGAATGCAGTGTTGCATTTTAAGGAACGAACTCTCAGTGCTTGAATCTTCTGGCATTACTGATGTACTAGCAGCAGTGTAGCACTTTGTGTTGTAATCTGCTCAGATCTTGAAAAGAAGTGAGATTCTGCTAGTTCAGTGATGGTCAAAGATTTCTGGGGAATACTTTGATGCTTCAGCAAATAATATTGGCTATAGAATAGCACAGTATTTTGTTCCCTAAAATATCAATCACCAGTTTTGGAGGTGTCTGTTTTATTGGAGACAAGGGGATGTCACCATTCCACATCACTAACTCCAAGTTTTAGAAGCTCAAATTAATGAATGCTTTGAAACGTATGTGAGAATTCACATGGACAGAGCTGTGAATCATTATCATACTATTGTTCTGGGAGAGATTCTTTGCAAGTAAACTGGTACAGACAACTCTATTGAAGCCAGTGAAGCAACAGTGCTGTTATTGTAGCAAATAATCTGCCCTGTGGCTTCATTTATTTGTGTATCATTTACTGCCTTATGAACAGATTCTGTTATAGCCCTCTGGGTGTTATACATTGTAAACAAGAAAGGACCATGTTGATAGCAATAATTCTGCATCAAGCTTCCAGTAGTCAAGATTTCTAGTGCTAGAGCATCAAATTTCTGGAACTTGGTATGTCCAGAAAACTTGAGGAGGTGAAAAATCGATTAGGAGGGCTGCTAATGTAGAGTAGATTAGAATGTTTTAATCAAAAAACTCTCAATTTAGCAAAGCAGTTGATTAAAAACAGCTTCTAAATGGAACTTTTGCTACCTTAAGATAACCTGTGCTCTACAAAGAGAGAAAGGGAGGATCTCTGAATAGCAAGCTGGTAGGAGGAAGGTGATGGTAGAAACACAACTAAAGGCAGAATCACTACTTTGTTTAAATGGATAGATTATCCCAGTGGTGCTTGCCTCCTGGTTTTGATTGGATTGATAGCCCCAGACCAGGGGTTACAGTCAGGGGTTGGACCCCTGCTGTACTATTTGCCTACATGCCCACATATTCTGAAAGTACACCATGTCTACTCCAAGGAGCTTGTAATGTAACCAGGTTTTTGCATATGTGCATTCATGTACAACTGGAAAAGGGACCTGGATCCCGGTTGTATTTTGATGACATAGACATAAAGAGGAGCAAATGTGAGAAGAGCCAAAGACAAGGAACAGTGCCGTGATTCTTTTAGGGAGCAATCTTACTCTTAGTTGTTTTAGTGCTGCACAAATTTTGTTCCAATACTGAATACAAGAGAATTAGGCAACATACTAACATGAATTATAAAAATTCTTAGTGGTTTTTTTACCATTTCTGTTTATTTCTGTTTCACCATTCTTAGACTAAATTTTTCTTCCATATCTGTCCTTACTCAAAGTAGTATTTCAGAGACTCTGCTTTGCCTGTTTGGCACTGGGACTGCCATAGATCCATGAGAATTCTACTGAATGAGTGTTGCTTTCGCTTGTATTATACACAAATCTTAAGCAAGCAGCAAAATAGAATATATACTGAAGACTTACCTCATAATTCACTTTGATTAATTCCTTTACTGAATCAAAATGATTATATAAATCAATGCAATTTTAAACTGATTAACCTCAAACCCTCTTAATTAGAAAATAGGGGCTTCAGAGTTCACCTGCAGTATTTGAAATGCCTTTACATGATTTTGCCTGACTTCTTATCCTAAGACTGAAAATAGAAAATGTGTATTCTGGCCATTAAATATAATTTGATGAGGAAATTATATTGCTCAAGGACTTTCCTCCTTTCTCAGAAGTTGCTACGCCCAAGTGCTTGCATTGTTAATGCAAGATATTTTGGCCTAGAAAGAAAGTGAGAAAGCCAAGGGGCGCCTGTCTATACGCGCACGCAGAATAACTTCACAGTCCAAGCCATCGCTAAGTAGGCAACAACCAACAAAGCACCAGTGGTTATAATTTTCCTTTGCTTATTCCAAAACCTGCCAATAGAGAGGAAGGTGAGCAGCATCTCTATCTTCTATTCTGCTTCATACATTGTGGCACCAATACATCTGGGGGGTGGGATTGTTGCATTGCCTATGGATCTAAGCTCTTAATATGTATAAACTGGCAAGTTAAGGCTTTTGTATGTTAATTTTCAGTGAAACACATATGAGCATTTTTAAGATAATAATTTATGTATTTCTCTTCTCATTTTGGACTGTTGTTGGGAGGAGTTGGGCGTCAATTTATTGGCACAATCTGATTTTGGTGCATTTTAACCCTCATACCACACATCTCCCACCTGCTGATCCTTGCGGAGTCAACATTTACATATCAATTAAATAAGGGTGAGAATCAGGAATGTGCACCTCACAAATAGGCGATGAAAATACAGTTAGACAGATTGCTTTGTAATTTGTGTAAGGAGCCTGTTGGCTAACAGGGTGGGAAAAGTGATGTGTGCTTCAGATGTTGGTGTTTGGCAAAGCACTGAGATGATGCTTGTGTGTAATTATATGCTTTAATGCTACTGATGCCAATGACTCATTGAATTGGGATCAAATTTACCTGTGGCATAACAGTGGCTCACATAAGTGAAACACTTTAAAATACAAGCAAGACAGTTTTGAACAGGGAACTTTAGAGCAGTCACTCTGAGTGATGTCTGTAGATCTTGCTGGGAATAGCTCCCTTCCTCAGTCAGAAAACCTACAGATCGTATTGCAGTTGTCTCGCCACCTGATGATGGTAGCTGAACAAAGACCTGCCGAGCCATGCCTGTGCAGAAAATGTGATCTTACTCAGTTTGGCAAATGTTTAAAGAAACATATTTAAATAATTGTACAGTAAATAATTAAATAATTTCTTTCTCCTTTCTTTTTTTTTTTTTTTTTTAGCATATAATTGCAAATGCAGACTCTAGCTTTATTAAAATGTTTTCCTGTATCTATTCTCCATTTTAAATGTATGAGAGAAACATGGGTGATAGCTGCTTCTCCTAAACTGTTTCCACTAAGCAAATACAAATTGCTTAGTGGAATATATGAAGTATTGTTGAACATTCCTGTTAATATGTTAAGGATTATTTTTGTCTCAGGTTGGAGAACAACAGTATAATTAGGTCCATTTGTTCTGAACCTTAGAACTTGTTGCTGTAAACTTTACCTCTGTCTCTGTCTTGTTCTTTTTGTTATCATAGAATCATAGAATAGTTATGGTTGGAAAGGACCTTAAGATCATCTAGTTCCAACCCCCTTGCCGTGGGAGTTAGGGTAGAAACTCATCGTGCCTTGAAATAGACTGTATTTCATATTGCTTAGTGCCATTTTCCATCCCTTATGTTCTCATCTCAGATATTCTCTCTCTCTGTATATAAACACACAGGTGTTTTTATATATATTATATATATGTGTAAAACATACGTATACAGAAGTCACATCTGGTTAACAAGAGATTTTTATAAATGTGCTCTTATGTATATATACATACATGAAGAAAAAATGTGCAAGTATGCAGGAGAACATGAGGTGTACAGCAGCATTTTCAGTCCGTGTCTTTATGCTGTTGTTCACTGCACCTGCTTTTTCTATCTATATCATCCTGTGGTTTATCGTGAGCACAGGTTTCAGTTGTGCAGTTTATCTGCAGCTAAATGTCTGTTTCCTTGGCAGTCTATCTTACAAATCACAGTTAATATTATTACCCTTTAGCACAGCATAAGGGACATGCTCAAAATGGAAAAAGATTCTTTAGTTTCTAGCAGAGAGAAAACTTTGTGCCTTTATTCCTCTGCGCCTAATCTCTTGCTTTAGCTCAAGATGGAGGGTTTATGATTAATACAGTTGATGCAGAAAATGGCCGGTTGCTTGGTTTCTTTTAGATGTATCATGCTCGGTGCACACGGTCTCTGAGCATCAGTTAGAGGAAAGTGACAGCAGACTTGACCTTTCTCTCCAAATCATATGGGGGGTGGGGAAAGAATTAGCATGATACAACTGCATTTCAACTTGGTTTAACTGATAACTTTCATATTTAGAGATGCTAATGTGTTCTGGAAATACAAAATCACTTTCTAGTGAATGTGGTCACATGTTATTTTAAATGATATTTTAAAATTTAGCCTCTGTCTGCATAATAAGGTGCCTCGAAGATATTTTACTGACTTGGCTAATGCTCCTAAAAGGTCAATACAAATATTTAGCTTCTACTTTTACTTCTGCTGTTTCACAGATTGGACCCATTTTTAATTTAGAGTCATCTCACTGAATATTTTAAGACTATTTAGATGGCTGGTGAGAAGGCATGAACAATAGGTCTTATATGTAGGAAGGTGTTAGTTATAAAACGGCTTAAATTGGCTTTAGTGTATCTGGAAAACTACACTGGGAGATTTAGCAGGTTTTTTCTGTAGTCACCAATTAGTGCCATTAGAAAGTCTAATACGCACAGCGTGGCCTGGCAGCAGCTGTGATTGATACAAAGCTCAGCCAATCGCACTGGGCCCATGTCAGCTCTCATTAGTCTGTCATCAATTACCAGGATTTTAGACCCATTTGAATGAAAAGTAAAAACACATTGTTACCACAAATTTCATCAAGTGAATATGCTCTATAAGGAAAGAGATCAGCTATGACCTCTTTGACATTTTCAAAATGTTTAAAAGCTGAAGTTAATTCTTTGTGATGTCCTTTCATCTTTAGTTGACAACAGAGAGACCTGGAGTGGTGACAACCCTTGTCAAGTGGCTCTGCCTTATCAAAAACAATATCCTCCAGATCTTTCCAACTAAATATTCTAATCTTAGACAATTACACTTAAAATTTTGTGTAGCTTTTATGCGTTTCCCTGAGCCGTTTTTTTGTGTTAAGCAACACATCTTTTCACAGGAGGCTTTTTTCACTCCAGAAGGTGTAATGGTTATTCCCACCAGGTGAGGAGCTGTGGGGAGTGGGATCAGACGTAGGCTGAAGTGTTGGGATGCCTGTTCCATGCTCTAGATGCTGACTTGGCTGGGCTTGGCTGTCTCTCTGGTCCTGGGTGCCACTATAGGTGCAGTCACTTGGATTTTAAGATTGTCTATGTCCTTACGCAACAACTAAACAACCCTCCTCTCCCCACCATCACAGCTTCCTCTTGTCCTCAGATAACTCCTCTTTCCATTTCTGTCAAGTATTCAGGCAAAAGTCCCATTTTGGGTGAATGGTTGAGAGAGACCTGTGAGATAATGCCACTCCATTTCAGAGTGGGAGTTTTTAACATCTGTGCACTAGAGCAGCCGTTTCAGCATGCAAAATTTATCACAATGTATTTTTCATAATTTATATATCCTTTTTTATTTTTCTCATTGGGAGGTTTCTTTTCCCCAAGGAGAGTTACAGAAATTAGTATTTTCACATCTTTAATTGGGGAATTTCTTGTTTCATGAAGGAACAAGCAGGTTTAGTGTGAGGTGTCCCTGTCCATGGCAGGGGGGTTGGAACTAGATGATCTTGAGGTCCTTTCCAACCCTAACTATTCTATGATTCTATAATGTGGTTGACAAATACCTGTGGCCACTGTTGGTATTCCTAGCTGTGGGCTTCCCACATCTCCATGTGCAGACACCACTGCAGCAGCTTCTCCCACTCCCAGTCCCATCTCCCTGCTTGGCCCTCCTTTCTGGAGTGTTGTTACAGGCTCCCAAAACAGATGGCCCTGCCTGTGCCCACTGTAGTCAGTACTCCTCCTGTAGGTTGGATGAGTTAACATTTTCGGAACTACAAAGCTCATTTCAACAGAATAAAGTAAAAAGACACAAAGAATTTTTTTTTCCCCCTATCCTGGTAGATTTTTCCTAGTAATTTTCATATCTTCCAAATCAAAATATAAACTAGGTCAAGGACTGATGTCCTAGCAGAAGTCTACTCTACAAGGAGATATTTGGGAGCACATCTACCATTGGACAGATCTGTAATGAAGGAAAAGTCAGTACATGGGTTGTTAATAATCAACTAGTTTATTCATGACAATGTTTCTTCTTAGCTGATATTCTCGTTAGAGTAATTCTTTGCTCATCCTTTTAGTGATAGCTCTAGTTTTTAGGTGTGCATTTACATGCCATGTCAGTAACCTCTCACATAGATTTTTGCTGTGTCAGTAAACATTTCTGAAAATAAGAGTTTCAAGTGTGAATTATTTATACTATATGATAAGCAAGTAGAATGTTGAAATTCAATACCAGTTCATAAGAATTTGTTTTGCTTGATTTCTGTGTCTTCTACCCTAACCAGGCTTCTGTTAGAAAGAGTACTTTATTCTTTTCTGACACAATACTAAAGGTATTATGCAAACACAAGTTGTTCATTATAATCTGTTGAAAATGGAGGCAGCAAAAAGCTGAATTTCATTTTATAATTTGATCTAAGAGAAGATTTTAATGGAAAACAGCAGCCAGCTGAAGGTGTCAGGACTGACTGCAAAAGCTGATTTTATTATGATACTAATGTCAGGCAACCCATATTCTTTCCCCGCTGACATAGCACAGTCCTGTGGAATGAGCGAACAGCATTGCTCACACACACTGTGTGCCATGGGAGCAGGACCTGCACCCAGACATACTCTCTTGCATAGAACCTCACTTGTCAAAAATAATCACTTCAGAGAGGCAAAGAACTAATACATGTTATAGGACAGCTCAGCTGCTTCTCTGTGTATCATGTGAACCTCCTGAATCCAAAACAGTAGATGTCCGATAGGGAGTGGATTTCTCCTGAGCTGTTTCTCCATTTGCTTTGAAGTAAGTCACAGTTAGCACAAGAACCCAGGTAAAAGTTCTGCAACCCTCTCCAGGTTTTGCTATGATCAGTATGTTTTGCATTGTTGCATTTCAGGGAAAAAAGGTAACGAGAAAGTAATTTACACTTTTGAACTTTTCCCAGTTGGTAGGTCAATTCTGTAATTTGTATCACTCCCTCCTCAGGTTTTCTTTTGTCAGCTGCAAATTGCTTGAATAGTAACAGGAATGCTGAATATAGTTTGGTTCGGGCACCTGGAAATCCAGGTTATACTGTTGCATAGTTTTCATGAGTCTATTTGAGGACAGAAATTAAGATATTTCGGTTATTGTATTTAGAAATATATCAGCACTGTTTGCTTTTTAAAAAAAACATAAACAGTCCTATATTTAATAAAATGTAAGCATGCTGTTTGATCTTTGTATGTTTTTACCTCCTTTTTCAATGAATGAATGCATATACACACACACCATGTATATGTAATATAAATACATAGGTAAATGCTTTTTATCTGAAATACTGTGTCTCTGGAAATTCCAGGAAAGGTGGACATTTCTGGCATACTGCTTTCTCTTTTTAGAGTGGAAAATTATGAAATGGCATTTACACGTTTGTGAATTTGATGAAATAAATGGTAACTCATAAAGAGCAGACAGAAGCTGCCTCATTGTCACTGACGTGTTCAAGCCTCAATTTTATTTTCTGTCTATCTTTTTGCATTTTTACTGAGGAAAGTTGAGCCAAGAGGCATGCTGGTTTTCCTTCCTTGCCTCTACCGAAGTAACTTTGAGTATTAGGGTTTGTATTCTCTTCTTCATGCTGTGTCATTCATCTAAGGGAAGCTGCTGTCCCTAAGAGGTCCAACAGCATGCATGTTCAAACTTTAAAAATGGTAACTTTTCTTTTGCCTTCAAGCTGTACAAATCCTAATCTATTTAGACTTGCTGTTTAGGGTGTAATATAAATAAGTGTAGCCTAAAGTGTTCCTCATTGCATAGTGCTTTGATACTGACTATGCGAGGTGTGAACTTGGACTAGAGAGGAATTTTCTGTTAAATGAAACCTCCAGAGCTTCTGCCATGGCTGAAAACCTCTTCACTCTAAGCCTTGAAATATGCTGTGTGCCCCACTCCCAACCTCCATTATTGCTTAATAAGGCATTGGATGGTGGAAGAGCTTCTCCTACAAAAATAAGCACTGACATAAGTACCTAAATGTATATATTTATTTCAGAACTGTTCTGCTAAGAGTTCTAACAAGTATGTATCAAGCAGTCTGATGTCTTCACTTACAGAACTCTCTAATAAAACTATTTCTTTAACAAAATTATGCTTGGCCTAATTGCATGATAAATTCAGGGTTGCAGAGCAGTGAGAATAGTAATTTAGTATCCTCCTATAAGGTATTCCAGGTGGAAGCCTGAAGGTACCAAGATTTGTCTTTTTTTTCCAGTGGATGAATAAAAAAAAGTTATAGAGAATTGTATTTTTAGGAAATCTTTGCATTTTGACAGCAGGGAAGAGAAACACACATGTAGGTGATAGTTCTTTCCATAGTTGGGGCTCATGCATGTAGGCATGAACATATATATAAACACACACGCACACAGATTTGTTAAGTAATGGAACTGTTTTCATGACTGAATCATTTCCCATATGAAACCAAATGTTTTTCTATCCCTACAATTAGGTATTATATGAAATCTACTAAGCTAATCTTACTGAAGTACGTTTAATTAATAACTGCCATTAGAATGTGGCAAGGCTCAGCAGTGTTCACTCACATCAGTTAACAAAAGAGGATATCTCTTTTCCAGCAGATTTCAGCTTTCATTAGTGGTGTGTAAAGGAGTTTAATTTACCTGGAGTAGTGTAAACCTTTTTGAAAGAGGTGCCTATTCCACAGAAGAATTATTCTCCACATACTCTAAATACTGTACATATTTACCAGATTTAAATACATATTTACATACGTAAGATTGACCCAGTTGAATGGAATGACTCCCTCGATACCTTTTATAGTCTATTAGGTAAATAAGCATCTCTGAAACGGGCTTGCTTTTCTTTGCACAGTAGACAGTAATGTAGATGGGATTAGAGTTTTGGGTCTCTGTATGGTAGCTAGGCTGACAGCTTACTGGAAAAAATAGTTTTTCTCCATTGCAGATATAGACACAGATACATGAGACAAATAATGGAACAAAAGTTGTTTAAGATGTGGTACGTGCAGTGGTCAGTGGAGCCAAGCAGGGGTTGCGCTGTACACGACCCCATGGTACCATTCACAGTGCTGTTGTGACCAAAGCCACCTTCATGCTGCAGCCTTCCTCCATTTCATCCCCTGCCCACTATATAAATCTATGCTTCCAAAGCATTTGTTGTCTTATGAACAGAAACCTAAGCAGTGCCACGAGATTCCACTGCAAAGGCTCTGGGCAGACACAGTAACATCGCACTGTTGCACAACGCCAAGAGTAAAAACTAAATGTTTCAGAAATTTAAAAGCCACTCCAAATGATCACTAAAAGTAGTGGCCCTTTGCCTTCTTTGAGGCATTTCACAAGGAAGTTGTGAAAATTCTTTATAAATGTTTAAATTTAGATATAGGCTTTTATCGTCATTACTAAGAATAGATGCAGCAAGCAGCAAAATATAGGTTAAGTAATTTGCCAAATACCATGATAAAAGAGGAAAAAAGAAACTTGGAAGCAAGATTGTAAGCTGCTTTTAACTGCTAATATAATTCTTCACAATAATCTTCATCTCTAGGTCTTAGAGTGCTTTGCTGGGGGAATTAAGTATTACAAAACTCCAAAAAATAACTTTGTTTATTGGGGAATCAAGGCAGGGACAGAAGTTTGTCCTTCAACTTTAGCCAGAGAGCTAACCAACCTCTCTGGTGGAGCCTCTTGGGCACCATTCCCAGAATCACATTGATTTTGTATCTTCATAGTGAGCTGTGTCCTGGGTTCGGCAGTAGCAGTAATTTTTCTCCTTCATGGTAGCTCGTGCAGTGTGGAGTTTTCAACTTTAGCCTGAGAACAAAGCTGATAACACACCGATGTTTTAGTTGTTGCTAAGTAATGTTCACTCCAATCAAGAACTTTTCAGTCTCATGCTCTGCCAGTGAGGACAGACACAAGCCGTGAGGAAGCAGAGACAGGACACCTGACCCAAACTAACCAAAGGGGTATTACATACCACAGCACATCGTGCCCAGTATAGAAACTGGGGGGAGTTACCCAGAAGGGCTAGATCGCTGCTCAAGTCAGGCTGGGTATTGGTCAGTGGGTGGTGAGCAGTTGTGTTCTCTTCCCTTGTTATTCCCCTTATCATTATTATCATTGGTGGTAGCAGCAGTGCTTTTGTGTTATATCTTAGTTACTGGACTGCTCTTATCTCAGCTCGTGGGGTTTACATTCTTTTGATTCCCTTCCCCATCCCTTTGGGAGCAGGGGGAGGAAGAAGAGGGGGGTGTGAGCAAGCGGCTGCATGGTTCTGAGTTACAGGCTGGGCCTAAACCACAACAGCTGCCAAAATATAGGTGTGAATAGTTCCACTATTTTGATTTCTTAATCTGATGAGCACAGGCCATTAGCAGCTGCAGTGGTGGTGTAGGTCTCGAGGTGGTCACTGGTGGATTACAGTTTTCTCTTACCTGGTGGAGATATCACCCTCTGCCTGTGCAGCTGCCCCTACGCCTTATGGGACAGGTTATTGGGATGTCTTTTTGGGCACATGGGCTAATAGTGCTCAAAAGATGGACCACCAAAGTAGCTAACTGTCTGTGTGAGAGGCAAGGTACATGCTCTTCTCATAGTCTTGTGTTCAGCACTGTGCTCTGGCTATAAAACCTGACTGCTCCTCAGTGGAGGGACCAGAAGAAAGGGATGATGTATCCCCATTGGCTGGCTCTCATCCCAGAGCCCTAAGCAGAGCTTTTTCAATGAAGCCCATCAGCATCTTGTGACCAAAGATGTCACAAACATCTCAGATGCTATGAAATCTTTAAAATTACGTGTAGTAAAGAGTTTATTGCAGTAGAGTGAAGGCTAACGTCTACATGAGGGTTTGGTGTTTTTTGTTTGTTTTTTAACTTCAGTTATTTGATTTTGTTTTCAAATTTTAGTCATGGGAGTAGTAGTATTTAGCTTGTTTCTTATCTGCTTTGAACAATGAATTGTATTTTGTAGCTGCAAATAAAAAGGTAATGCTGAGAGCTAAGAATTTATTTTGCACATCGATTCTTTCAGTCAAAGATGACCATACAATAGAGAAATCAAATGTTAACCTCTGAGCAGGGGTGTGAGCACTTCCGAAACACCATGTGCTGATAATCCATCTGTTGTTCTATGCGGAGTCTTTTGCTTTTGGTGATTAGAATCAGAAATCTGCAAATTATACTGTGGCGGCAGCATGACTCTGAACTGTAAATACACACACTGACATACTGACAGGGACTGCTCAGCTTGCTTTACTCTGGGCCAATTTATCACCTACTGATTTACAGAGCTGTTCTAGTTTTATCTTACTGATTTGCAAATTCTAGTGACCAATTACATTTCCAACATCAGTTATTTTTATTATGTAATTTGTTTTACTGGAGCATATAGAAAAGCCAAGCCCTACTTCAGAGAGCTTACAGTCTAGTTTTAGATATATAGTGAGGATCATAAAGAGAAAAATGAGTTAGCTCATATAGCAATGACAGTTACTTGGTCTTGGCATGTGCCTATCTCGCTGCTCTATTTAAGCTCCTTAATTCTAGTGGGGAGGGGAGGGAGAAATCAGTTCTTTTAGACACCAAGACAAAAATTAATTTCCACAAGAATTTCTGATACTAAACCCATGGTGGATGTCACTGGGAGAAGAGATGAAGTGAAATACTAATTGTAGAGGCAGGATGAAAAGAGACAAGCAACGAGCAGAGACGTAAGCTGTGCGGCTATGTACAATGTGAGGGGACACCTCTGGTAGCAGTGGCACAAGGGGAGGTGGTAGGAAGGTTTACCATAGGTAAAAGTGCAGGTGACACATCTTCTGACAGGGAAGTCAGGCAGTGTGGTGGCTTTGTGTCCAAATGCAAAGCGGTGTGACAGATTTTGGTGACCTGCAAAATCCAGGAAAGAAAACAGCAACTGAGAGATCAGAAGCCAGGAGACAGTTTTGGTGGCCGAGATGGGACACAGGTTGTTGTGCAGTGCTGCAGGAAATCGGGAGCTAACACAGGTCAGATTCATCATGATGAGAGATTTTTCTGGTACTATATCAGTCCTCCTGGTCTTCAGGAAAACCTCTGGGAAAGAAAAAATGGGGAGAGCTTGATAATAGGACCAAACTTTGCATTGAAAGATGATGTAAAAAGCTTTTCTCACTGGGAATAGATTTTACTAGCAGAGGTTTCAGATTTCCTTAATTTCTGTTACATACTACATTGAAATACTAGTAACACAAGTGTTAGAAATTCTGTTTGTGAGGTAACATTTCTGTTAATATCCAGGGAACTTAGTACATTTATCTGTGATTTATTGTTAAAGTTTGTCTTTCTGTTGTATTTTAAAATTTAAAAATAGCCTCATCCCATTGCATTACCTCATGGAGCAGTTCAGATTGGTTTGCAGAATTACTGAAGGAATGCTACCAAGGAACAGATCATTGGCTATACCCAAGAATAATACCCCAAATGTGAGTATTTGCAAACAGTTATTGATTAGAAGCTGAAACAGTAACACTTTCAAAAAGAGCTATTAATTTCAACACGAAAACATGCTAATATAAATCATTGTTTAGTATATTGACTTCACTGGCAGTAGCAGCTGCAGGGCAGATGTTTCTCTGCAGTGGCATCCATACTGCTTCACACCTATTCAAATGCAGGACTTGGCTGCATGGATAATATTTATTCAAGTGCTTTTTAAAAGACATGAAGAAATGTGCTATTTTTCATTGTCCATTTATCACCCTCAGTCTGATAGCAAAAGGGAAGTGAAATCCAAAGAGAAGAATGGTAAAAGAAAAATACCAGCAATATTCCAGACATTTTATAAACTCTTTTGCTGTTTTGAAGTAACCCTGTTCATGGCTGTGTTGTGTCCAGAGCTTTTCCAGTACCTGAATGGCTTTGTAGGTTGGTGCATGTTGTGGATACCAGGAGATGAAATAATCTATTTTTCTGTCCCCACATCAGGTTTTCTGTGCACCAGTATGTTTAGCTGTTGTTTGTCCAAATAAAAATGAGTCAGTAGCATGGGAATGGAGCTTATAAAGTTGACCAGTTCCTTTTCCTTTGTCAGCTGCAATTTGGCAAATTAGAGGAGAAGAAAGAAAGGTCTCACACTGCTGTGTGTGAACTGTTCAGGTGGTTTTGGTTAGTTTATTACCTTTCCTCAATGGAATAAAGATTTTGAAAATATTTGTGATTTTTCCCATTCAAATGCCTGCCTAAATGGAAATCTGTAAAATACAACTTATTAAGGTGGATGTATGGAAAGAATTTTCATTGGTATTCATCGTGTATTTGTTCTTTCTTTAAAAATCAAAAGAATACCACTCGAATCCCAGAATTTTTCAGTCTGGAGTAAGTAGAGTACAGACAGCAACCAGAAATAGTGCAGCTATGTACCACTGAGTCCCTTTACACATCCATTTAGCAGTTTCAACAGAGCACGTGCAGCCCCAGTTCCTAGGATGGAGCAGGTGACTCTGTTTCTTTTCCTTTTTATGTGTCAGAATGATCTGTCTGCTGAAAAAGTCAACCGAGGGCAAAAAAGACTGATGTGGTGGCAATTTTTAAGGTTTGAATTATTTTAGGACCCCATGTGGTTCAGGACTGTACTAGTGTGTGGAGACATAATATGAAACTGTCTCAGCATCGACAAAGCCAGCTTCTTTATGAGGAGTTGCAAAACACAAGGAAATCACAGTAGCCTGGGAAAGCAAACAGGATTTCATGTATTGTTTTGTGATCCTGTGTAAGAGTAATAATGTAACCTAAAGAGGAGATGCTTTAATCCAGGTTTTTACACTTTACCAGTTGAAGCAGATGTGATAATTTTGGTCTCTTCCTTGACATACATCTGAAAATCAGTAAATACTCCTTCGACCCTGGGTTACTTGTCTGGTCTTTCCCATGCAAATGAGAATAAGATTAGGAAAAGATTAGTAATGATTTCTTGAATATATATATATTTTTTTAAGGTGGCATTATCTGGATCTTTTTCTTCATTATCACTATTATTATTACTACTACTATTGTAGTAGTCTGGGAGAGAGCATCCTTCTAAAATACTTTTTGGTGTAACTGGGCGCTAATGTTTTTTATAGCAAAATACTATCAGCCTTGGTTCTACAAGCCAGCTTTTTAAAAATCCCTCTGGGTGTATAATTCCTTCTCAAGCTGTCTCAAAGCACAGGCAATGCAAAAATTGTGAATTATTAAACGGTTGCTGTTAAACTTTTGGAAAACTTTCTTGTGGATGGAAAAGCAGATCGCAGAATCGTTATTCTAAAGTCTGTCTATCCAGAGTACATCTCGTAGTATGATGAATTTGAACACAGAAGCAAAAGTCACAGCGACATAATGCAAAATATATTCCATTTCTGTGCCTTGTGTGGCTCTAGAGTGAAAATAAAAAAATACATAACCATGGAAAAAGCACAGTAAACTAAAGGGAAAAGTGAAAACTGTGTCACCGGTTTTTGCAGCAGGTTGTTTCATTGTACGGATTTGCAGTATTACGTAGAGGTTGTGTCTGGGAGAGATATGACATGCTCCGGGACAGAAAGTATTTTCAATGAAAAGGCCATTAGCAATGGATAAATGGGTGCGAGTGGGTGCAGCATGTCCGGAACACCTCTCTACCGAGGATGTAAAAATCTCTCTCAAGAAAGATCTGTTTTTTCCAGTGAACAGGTGTCATGGAGACCAGCACTCCAGATGTGTTATTATTTTTCTCTGACATACAGTCCTTCCACTTCTGTCACACACACACTCTCACACACACAGCGGGTGTATATTGTCTGTCTTTACACATACAGACAGGAGGTCAGAGAAGGCACTCAGCTGCATATCAGCCTTGTGTATGCCTAAATATGACTATATATATTATGATTAACAAGTTATGACTTAATGACTGCATTTAAAAATAATCAGTGAGATTTTAGCTTTGGAATGGAGTATACAGAAGGTGTTTTCTCACAAGGCAGAGTTTAAAGCTGCACAAATGAACTCCAAAGAATCACC
Organism: Lathamus discolor; assembly: GCF_037157495.1. Taxonomy (NCBI): domain Eukaryota; kingdom Metazoa; phylum Chordata; class Aves; order Psittaciformes; family Psittacidae; genus Lathamus; species Lathamus discolor. Next base: position 1,737,258 of record NC_088909.1, on the reverse strand, counting down.
TCGAGATGGTGGGCTCGACAGATGCGTGCCTGCATCCCTTCCACGCTGCAGAAATTGCCTCTGTGAATGGAATATAGTGAATGCTGGGCTTATAAGACTATTTAAAGGAAAAAGCTGAATTCCAGACTCATATCTAGAAATACAAAGCAGGACAGAAGGTCTTAGTGGTTTGGACTCTTCAGTAATTTTTTGCTGTCTACATTCTTATAATGTAATTTATTGTGAATGCTATAAGGAAGGGCAATAACCAAAACAGCCCAACTGTCTGGAGATATGCATGTTAAAAACCAAGAAATGAGAAGGATGTTGCCTGGGTCACTGACCATTTAACAGCCCTTGAGCAGGACGTGAGAATGCTGCTTACAGCAGAAGTTTCATTTGCTTTTTTTTCTTTCCTTTGTAATAATTCTTTATCCAAATACTTATAGTGAATGAAACCTGCTGCAGTGAGAGTTGCATTATCTATTCTTGCCCACTCTTCAGGTCCTTTGGTCGTCCCAGTGTCTGCTGTGTCGAGGGGTAAATATTTGACCACTCTGCTAGCCATTGCTTCACAGCCTCTGAGTGACCCTGCATTAATTAGTTGGGAATTTCAGGGCTTTGAATCTGATTGAATCAAAATATTGTTTTTACAAGTTGATGAAGGCTTGATTGATGTGGGTTCTGCTGATTCTTTAAAGGATTAAATTGTATGTACAGATTACAGAGTCCTGCCTGTCACTGCTTAAATGGGAATTGTTTTGTAACCACGCCAAGAGAAAAACAGTGTTTTTCTTTAAAACAGAGAAAGAAAGAAAGAAGTCCCATGGTTTCCCAAGGTCTTGTTCTTCTGTCTTTGTGGGTAGTGTATTTCCTGAAATCTAAAAATACTCTTTTCAGGCTAGATTCTTGCTTTGCTTCTCCTCCAGCTTTGCTGTCCTGCTGTAGGAAAGGATCTCCCTGGGTTCCAGGATCAGGGATGATGGGGATCACAACTTGCAGGACTGTCTGTCTGCCAGCCCCTACGTTCTCCTGGACAATAGCAGTAACAGCTATCAGTTTTCTAGACCTTCCCTTTTAGAAGAGGAAAGGAACTCAGGGGACTAAATAAATACACTGAAGAGGATAAAGGAAGATGTAGTGGCAATCACATGCCAACAGCTTGACAGAAAAAAGGCTCTTTAACTGTACTGTTGAAGAAAGGGGGAAATCCAAAGGGTAACTATTCCTTAAAAGAAGACACAGTGGGCAATATATTCCTTCTGCACGTATGGGATATATGGGTGTTTTATCCTAGGGATTTATAAAGCTATAATCTAATTTTGCTGTAGACCTGTTATGCTGAAAAATGGGTTGTTCCTGTAGACTTAGTCTTATGCAATGAATCAGCCCCAATACATGTAGAAACAGTAAAACAAAAGCATGGGCCACACAAGAGCTAGTGATTCTGAAATGAAACCAGTGAAGCAAAGTTTTTGCCATTAATATCGTGAGAAAGAAGTTGCCAGACATGATCTGGAGATAAAAACCAGTATCAAGCCACAGAATTTCTGCACCTCCTTCTGTTGAACTGGAAGGGACCCCATTAGGTTCTAGGTTTAGTGTTTCCGAACTCTTGTGTGAACTTTATGTAAAAGTGTTGTATACCAAGAAACCTTTCTGCTTGCTCATTACTGTTAGTAAACAAATAATGAATCTCACTTACCTGTTTTGCCTGCTGGAAGAACAACATGCGTGGAAAGAAAACTTTTATGAAAATCATATAGCTGTGAATAAAAACTGAAGTGTAGCTGATCTGCTAAGTCTTACACAGAAGATTGTTTTCTAGTAGTAGAGGAGGGCAAAATTCAGACAGAAATGAGAGGGAGAAGGAAAAGATACGATTTACTTTTCAAGCAAATTAAAACCTGCATTTTTAACATAGGGTAAAGCCTTCTTTACATAGACACCATCTTCCTATAGCTTCTTCAGGTAGCAAATTGTCACTGTTAAATCGGTGTGTCTGATTTGTGATAACATGCTTTAAATCATTTAAATTTATTTTCACATGCTGCTACAGAAAATGTATCGCTTTTTCCTCCTCGGTGGGGCTCTGGAGCTGATCTTTTCGTCACATATAGGCGTTGCCATGAAGAAGCGAGCACATGCATTCAGAATGTTTGTGCTCGTGCTGCTGGCTCTCTGTTGGTTTGTGAGCAGTCTCATTCTGAAAATGATTCAGCAGCTTATTTGTGGCAGTGTTATTGTAGGTTTGTTTCAGGGAAGCGCCTGTAGGTTCCCAAATGCAGTTAAGTGCAGGTTTCACTCTCTGCCCCATGACATCGTGTAGCAGAAAAATGCAGCTGTGGATTTTAGGCTAGCTTAAGGAAACGCTTCGTCATGCAAGCTGGTGATATGTAAAGAATCCAGCTTGGAGAGTTTCTGCCCTGGGAAAACTTCCATGGGACTGTATTTCTAATAATGATGGGAAAATGATGTGATCAGAGTTTGTAACTTTACCATTAAAATCACAAACAGTGGTCAGTTTACTTCCAACAGCCCAAAGGAATAATTAATTCATACACCTGCATTTAACAGAAAGATAACTTAAAGGAGGAAGTGAGAAATGCATCCCGCCCCAAAAGCAGAATTCACACTAAACTATGATTCCCATGCACATGCTGGAGCACTCAGTCAGTCTCACCCCAGGACACAAAGCTGGGGAATGGTCCTGGACAGCCAGAGCCTCCCCAGGTCCCTCATTGCAGCTCCCTGATTTAGAGCTCAGCACATGCTCTTTGTGTGTGCAGAATCCCAGACTGGTTTGGGTTGGAATGGACCTTAAAGGTCATCTAGTTCCAGCCCCCTGAGACAGACAGGGACACCTCCCGCTAGACCAGGTTGCTCAAAGCCCCGTTTTGAATTATTTTAATTGGGGGAGTTGTTTCATGGACAAACTGTAGTTGAAAACCACCGGTGTGCGTTTCATTTGTATTTTATTCCTCTGCCTTTAATCCTGTTAGGAGCCTGCATGTTTTTTTCAGTGTCATGCAGCTCACCAGCCAGTTGTAGGATCCTGAATGGGAAAAATATGTAGAAACTTGCTTCCATTTTAGCTTTCAGGTATTTTTCTTTCCATCCAGAAAGACGTACAGAAGGTCTGCAAGCTGTTGCAGTGTCTGCTGTCTTTAAACGTAAATGACTGGCTTCAAAACAACAAAACACTTGGAGTGAACATCCTTGCCTTTTTCGTGCAGGAGAATTAGCATCAGGAAGGAAAGCTTTACACTATGTGCTCTTTCCTGCATGCTTTTCAAACTTCCCACGGCTGGATATATTGATGGAGGTGTCATTTGAAAAGGCTGCTCCCAGCCTGGAATGTTTGCTGCTGGCCGAGATGCATTCCCTGTCACCGAGCGCTTTGCTGCAGCTCATCAGGGAGCGTTGGCTTGTGCTCAGCTGGTTCCCAGTGCTCAGGCAGCCCCAGTCCCGGCCCTTGAAGGGCCTTTTTTCAGGCATTGTGCTCAAATAGTTTTGTTTTGTGCCTAAATTTGTACATGAGCGATAATGGTTGTAACTGCTGATTTAATGTATTGCCATTTACAATTTTCGTTAAGCAAATTGCCATGCAGAAGTGAGTGATTTTTTAAATCCAGTTTTTATAATCTTGTATTTATTTCAGTATATTTTCTTAATATATGTATGTGTTCAGATATGTGTAACAAACAGTTTTGAAAGATAGCAATGGACTTTAATAACAAATAAAAGAGCAGTTCCTATTCAGTTTAAAATTGCCCTCAGCTAAATTCAAGGAAACGTATCTGCAGCTAAACTGAAAAGTGCAGGAATGGGTTTAATCATTTAACCTCTGGATTAATAGCCAGGGCATTTAAAAATCCATAGCGTGGAGTTTGCTTATTACTCATATGAATCACATCTCTTTACTGCAAAAACCCACTCCAGGAACTTGCGTTCCCCTCTCTAATGGTAGTTTAAATTTCCCTTTTTGTCAGGCTCAACCTCAAGAAGAAAAGGGGGAAGAACATTTACAATTGATTAAAATAGTCTGTGACATTTAGTTTCTGTCAACAATTTCTTAATTATTGTTTTAAAAGCAAAGCTTCAATGTGTCAGTCTAAATAGTGATACAAAAGGCTTTTTAAGAAATCACAAATTAAGCTGCTAACATTTACAATTTTCAAATACTACTGATGAGATTAAATCATTTGTCCTGATTTCACTACTGAAAAAGCTGTATGTCTGGTCATATCACAACACTGCAACGAAATCACAGAGAAGCAGCTCCTGAGTGCAACGTTTGCAGTAGCGTTCATAAGGGAGAGTGGAAAGGTTCTGATTTTATGTAATATTTGCTGAATTAATATTTCTTAAAAATGTAAAGTATTGAATCCAGTCTGTCTTTCCTATTGCAAAGCACAGTCTTTCAGAATATTTCGTATTTTTGCTTATTGGAACAAAAATGAAATAAATGAAATAAATGTCCAGTTTGAGCATACATTTGCAAGATTTTATTTTTTTTTTTAAATACATCCTAAAGTTTAAAACTGAACAAAGTTGAGTTAGTAGAATCTGCTAGGCTCTCTCTCTTTCCATCAATAACAGGAAAGCAAATGGTTTTAACAGGGTGAAACACACAGTTCAAAATAAAGGTTCAGACAGGGCTGCTGTTTTAAAATGGAAATTTAGTTGATCTCATTTGTCATGTTGTAAATACTTCAAACCAAGTATTTTAGCACCATTACAAAGAATTCACATAATGGTTCAGTCCTAAGAAACGTCGTGCTTCTGCAGCAGGCAGCTTTGACTGTAGTGAAGAACTCGGGGCTATTATTAAAATTAGAAATGTCATTTTGCCCATTATTTTAATGGAAAGTTACCTTTGGAAGAATAAGTCCATTTTGACATGATATAAATGTTTTAAAATAAAAAAGCATTGAGGGAATCACAGAAACATTTTAATCTTAATTATTCATAAATAGCTACCTCCAGTCCATTTTAACAAAATGTCAGTTGACCAAGAAACATGCTTATTTTGCATGAGAAAAAGGAATATTTGGGCTGTAAAAGGAGGCTTCATCAATGTATATTTAACTTAAAATGAAATTTGCAAATCAGAAACAGCCATCTATCATGAAAGTGCATTAACGTTACAGCATTTGTTACTGAAAATTCAGCAATATTATGAAATTTTTAACTCCTTGGCTAACTAACTAAAAGAGAACTGGCAAAGAATGCTTTTATTATCAAGAATTTAGCAGGGATTTTTTGATCAATTAATCTTAAATGTTTGTAGGAGCTTGATCTGGAGGAAAAAAGCATGTAAAATGTTATCGGGGGAAGTCTTGAAATGTAACTTATACTCTTTTAAATATTTGAGAAGCTTTGTATATTTTTCTAGCTCTACCCTTGAGAAATGAACCCCCCAATGTGTGCTTTGATATACTGTGCACTTTGCAGTTAAACATTTTCTTTTCACAAAGGCTTCTAGAAAAAGACATGCTAGCTGATTTCTAAATACATTTCACAATTGATTGTTTTGTTCTTTTTAACTATGCAGATTAAAGTAATAAACCTGGACTTTTTGGAGTTGCAGGAAGAATTAATTGTTACTTCCAGCTCCTCTAGAACCCATAATTTCTATGTTCATGCTTTCCTGCATGGTTGTGTGTATGTTTGTATATACAGGTTTCGTTGGCAGACCTAATTTCAGAATACATAATGCATGATTTTGAAACCAATTTGTTACTGTAATAAAATATTTTTAGGAATGCATGGTGGTACTTGAGAGGAGAATGTTAAATTATACATGTATTGTGGCCGAGCGCATTCATTTAGCTCAGTGTGCAGGTGAATCTCCCCATGACCTTGGCACTTGCAGGGTAGCATAGAATAACAATCAAAGCTGGGATCGGAAATCCTACCATTTCCAAATATTAACAACTTCTTTCAAAGGAAATGCTGATTTCAGCATTTATGTTAATGGAAACATCAGTATATCTTTCAGAGAACTTAAAAAAAAAAAAAAAAAAAAAAAAAAGCCATGATCTTAATAGGATTAAAAGCCAGGCTTTTTATTTTCAAAATGCTAATTTGTTTTCTGCATTCTGTTTTCATATCAGGTCTTGTTATTCACTACACTGGGATCTAGAGGACACTGAAAGCTGCCAGAAATGCCTTGGCAATGATAGGAAAGCTACATAAAAGGTTTCTTTCTGAAAGAGAGGCTGTATTCCTTGCAAGGCTGGTTTCCCCATCTCTCTTAGTTGGTTCGTCAGTGCAGTGATACGGGTGGGAAGCAAGGGGAGAGCATTTTGCTGTACGTTGCTGCTTTGTGTATCTGCATTTATTCCTTTTGCATTAAGGAACAACTGTTAGTCATTAGAGGTGCATTAATTGAAATAGCCTGTGACCCACATTAGTGAGATGAACTGATACGGACAGCGAAGTTTGGCTGTGAAATTTCACGTAGCCCGAGGCACCTGACATTCTGTAATCTGCTTATCTGGCAGGCTTTCACAAGCCCTCTCCCACCGCCATTCATGCTGAACAGTGGGGTGTAGAGAGGAGGCCAGAACAGAGATAATAATTTACCATGTAATTTGTTTTGAGATTCCTTTGATAGATTTCAAAACCGAAGCATCCTGCAAGAGAACGGGGTCCGTACAGCCTCGGAGCCAAGTGCGCAGCGCGTGGTGGTGGGCTCGGCGGGAGGCCGCCCTAACGAATGGACACCCAAGGCACTGCCCGTTCTCCACGGGGACCCTCTATTTATTTAATGGCTTTTAAACATTGCTTCCATTCCTTTCCCTCCTACAACGACCCTTATAGCTGGTGCTGTAAATCTGCAGAGTGCAGAGTGAGGCTCAGTGCAGGCTGATGAAAACCACTTGCCGCAATCGAGAGGGGCAGGTAATTTCCCAGGCAGATTTGGTTGGTAAATGAGGTGTTCCATTTGGGAGCCAGGGCAGCACCTGGCTCGCAGGTGTGCTGGGCAGGACAGCTTGCTTCAATTCCCCCCTAGTTATGGGATATTTCTTCAGCCCACAAACTTTTGGTTTAATGCCTTCATGGAGGCATAAAACACAACAAAAAATCGGGGATTTTATATCCCAAACTTCAAAACTTTCATCCAAAAGGGAAAAGGATCAAAAAGAAAAGGTGGTGCGTTTCATGTTCTCTTGTGGCTTTAATAGTTGTTAACTGACCTATAAACTGAGTTTTCCAAGTAAAGAAACATAGGGGAATTTTATTACAGAAAAATCTATCGTGAATCATCCCCAGCTGCTTTTAGAGATAGGAGAGACTGTTTTCACTCCTGCTTTTGAGGGTGTTACATGCAGCCTCTACACCTTTCCTTTGTTTCCATACTACCATTGTGCATCCGTAGCCATATGGGGGGGGGGGGGGGGGGCAGTGTTTACTGTATTTCTATCTTTTTTTCCTCATTTAGAGCAGCTGCTTTGAGCTTTTTCAGCTAAAGGAGGGAGAGTCACACACAGTCATTTCATCTTTGCTTGATTATTTTGATGCTTGTGGTGCCTGGCCTGTCCTTGGATCCAAAGGATGTTTTCAGACCTAGTTGTAAGTTTTGCACAGATAACCTCACTGCCTGTTGTGTTCATTGTAGGGTTGTACCTGGAAGCAGAAACTTCTCATCTGTGCCTCTGTGAAAAAATTATTAGGGGTTGGGAGATGCCCCTTAAAACGATAAAAATTATGGACATATTGAGGGAGGAAATACTTAAAGAGAATGAGTCTGGAACATTTAGGCTGAATTTAGGGGTTTTTTTTAGGCAAGTGTGTTGCTGTGTATTCGTACAAAGCCCAGCACAAAGGAACCAGGCTGGGGCCTCTGGGTACAGCCGTCATGCAAATAATGATAAATCATCATCATGGACAGAGCATGTTGCTTTTAAAATGCACGGCACTTTACTGAGGCATCAAAATGGCTGTAGGAGAACGCTTGCTCTGACAGTTTTATAATGGTCATCAGAGAGGTTTGGGGAAAAGCTGTAACACTGAGAGAACTTGGACATTCAGAAGCCACCGTTTTGTCTTTAACACTCTATTAAAGCTGGTAGCAGGAACTCCGTGGTAACAACATTAAAGCACTAGGTTTTAGCCCTTGGTATGTAAGGACAGGAGTCCCTGTGAGCAGCATGTGGAAGGAGATGTCTGCAGAGGGGTCTGGCTTAGGTGACATGGTGCTGCCCAACCAAGGCTCTGTCTGCAGCATCAAAGCTCTGAAACCAGGACGGAGGACAATACAAACCTGTAAGATTCCTTATGGCTTCAGGAGAGTGAAGGGCCTCTCTGGGGCTGGAAGTGCCCAGTTTTTATCCTGGGCTGTCTGCTCCTTTAGCTAAGGTGCCTGTAGCTGCTGCTTGAGGGAAGGCACAGAGGACAGGCACATTGTGGGGTGCCAGTGTTACCCTCATCCTCCTCCTCTGCGCTGCCCTAAAGCCAGGTCTCTGTACAAAAGTGTTTTCCAGCAGCTCCTGCTATCCCAGGGGAAACAGGTCTCTGTGGCTTATGCTCACTGAAATTGATGAATTCATGAAATTCATGAAATTGAGAAAAGGTTCATCCTGAAGAACAGCCAGCCAGATTTCCCATGGCAGCGCAGGCCCTCATGGAGGCTCATGCGATCTGGTGATTCATCGGTTTTACTTATAAACAGAGGCCAAGTTGCAACTTAGGTAGCAACATTTCGGGATGATTCTTTTTTCACTAAGTCCCATTGCACAGGAGGTACTGCGTGCTCCTGTGCAACCAGGTGCATGTTTTGTGGGGTACTGGGGAGCTCTCCTTTGTTTGCACAGAAGATTTTCTGCTTATCTTCCTGTAATGGCGCAGTGACTTTGCTATGGGGCAGATTCTGAAGCATCACTTGACATCAATCCATTTTCTTAAGACTGGTGATACAGTGGTTTGTGTTTCACAACATAGGTTTCTCCGCAAGGTTCAAAACTGCTCTGGGTTCAGCTGTAACAGATATTTTTCTCCTCCCTAGTATCTGGTGCAGTGCTGTGTTTCAACTTCAGTCTGAGAACAGTGCTGATGACACACCGATGGTTTAGTTGTTGCTCAGTAGCACTTACCCTGATCAAGGACTTTTCAGTCTCATGCTCTCCAGTGAGGAGGGGCACAGGAAGCTGGAAGGAAGCAGAGACAGGACACCTGACCCAAACTAGCCAAAGGGAGTATTCCATACCACAGCACATTGTGCCCAGTACAGAACCTGGGGGGAGTCACCCAGAGGCCCCAGATCACTGCTCAGGACAGGCTGGGTATCAGTCGGTGGGTGGTGAGCAATTGTATTGTGCATCACTTGTGTTTATTGGGTTTGGGTTTTTTCCTTCCCTTTTTAGTTTTGTATTCTCTCCCCTTGTTGTTTCCCTTATCATTATTATTATTGGTGGTAGTAGTAGTGGTTTTGTGTTATACCTTAGTTATTGGACTGTTCTTTTATTAACCCATGGGAGTTGCATTGTTTCCATTCTCCTCCCCATCCCACCCCCAGCAGGCAGGGAAGAAGCGGAGTAGTGAGCAAGCGGCTGTGTGATTCTGAGATACTGGCTGGGCTTAAACCACGACACCAAACAAAACCCGCTCACCCAAGTCCTTGTGACGTTCTTTCCTTCAGGTCCTTATTTTGGAGTTCAGCAGACATCCGAAGGTTTTGAAAAATAGTGTTTTCTCTTTGTGCTCAGATGTTGTGATGAGACCGAGACTGGGAGTTGTTTTTCCACCCATGTAGGTATTTCTGTGCCCACTGTGGTGCGTGCCAGCAGAGCTGAAGCTGGGTTTAACGCTTGTGCACGCTGGTTCCCATACAGACTAGGGCACAAGTTAAGTATTTTCAGAAGCAAATAGCTCAGATTGGGAAATTTTTAAATTATATGAATTTCTGACAGGCTTCCGAAACTGCACAGAGAGATCTATGCTATCCAAGTCTCTACTATTCATTGGACTGGCACTTGGCTTTACAGGAATGTATTTTGTGGAGGTGCTAATTGGTGGTTTCCCTTAGATGCTGAAAAATAACTGTGAGGTTGGACAGAAATTTAACTTTTCGGGTTTAATAATTCTTCAGTTCTTCCTCAGTTATATTGGACTTTGCTCTTACACCCAGAGTATTCTTTTCATTTTTCAAAAAAGAAGTATAAATACGTTTCAGGTTATAGAAGAGGCGCTGAGGACTGTAGCTGTCACTCAGGAATACAGAGAGCAGAGAAAAAGATCAACTCCAACATACCAAGAAAAATAAGGGAGAAAAAAAAAGTGAAATATGAAGGCTTTGTTAGTCAAATACCCTGCTCAAGTACGTTAGTAAAAAACCGAGATGGGTAGATTTTGACTCAGTTGTGCAGCTGAACAAAGCTGAAAGGGTGAATGGCAGTGGAAAAGGGAGGTGTGAAACCTCCCCCTGAACAGAGTGCTGCAGACCCTACTGTGCATCCTAGGGGATACAGCCACAGGGTGGATTCTCACCCCTTGTGGATTTACTACATGGAAGTTTTGTTTTACTTTTCTTAGAGCAAAAAAGCAGAGGAATGTTGTAAGAGTACAAAAGGTTCAGAGTGACTGCTTATTGTGTGCTGTGAGAGCTCTGCTCTTATAACCCTTTCACAGAGGAAGGACAAATGAAACGGTTTCTGACAGACAAACTTAAAAACAAATAGGTTTTTTTCCGTAAGATGAAAAGTAAAATGTAACAAGCACATTTAATTTCTCTTCTTATAGCTGGCCTTTAATAAAAAGGCACCCTGCAATGGGAACAGATAATGTTTGTTTTATAAAATGTAACAGCTAGTTCCCGTTTTAAACACAGATCTGCTGGCTGGACTTTGTTGTGGGCTGAGAACTGACAAGTCTGCAGATGCTACAGCTTGTTACCTAATCAGAGCCAGATGCTGCTCCTCGGTGACTTTCTCACTGTCACCACATCCCTTACCACAGCGTGGGGACAGCCAGAACTCATGGCAGGCCTTTTTGTGCCTGGTAATCCTGCCGTATTTTTTGTTATCATCATTCTCTGTTTGTATTTAATTTAAGGAAGTTTGTAGTGGCAGGAGATACGAGTGAATAGGAGAAGTAATCTGAAAGAAGCTGATGTCCACTGGACATATGTTTAAACTCGTCAGACACAGAGAGAAGCCTGTGTGCCTTTAGTTTGTTCTCGGGAAATGGCCTGCAGCAAAATGAGAGTATTTGATTTGAGAATTCATTAGATAATTCTGTACGTTATACTTCAAATAATACATCGGCCTGAGAGAATGTTTTAAGTAAAATTAAACATTTCAGGGTGGCTGCAGCTGTTGTTGGGCTATTCCAGCACAGGAGCGCAGGGAATGTTTTTTCCCTCTCTGCACTGCAAATTGAGCTCAACATTCTGTTTGATTTTTCAAAAAGATAGCAAAGGAGTTTGGATTCTAGGAAGAAAGGGCTATTTGCTTGAGATCATTATTTGGTTCAGCACCTTTTGCAGGAGAGTTTCCTTCCTCACATGGCCTGCACTGCTCCATACTACCTGATGCTATTAGCAGCACTGTAGCTCTGTGTGTTTAATTGACTTGTTACCATCTGCCATGGAAATGGAAAGTTTGCAGCTCTTGCACCCAGCTGTGTGCATTGTGGTGTGTATTTCTTGGATTAAAGACTGACAAGAGAAGGGGTTTTCGTCCCCATGCCAAATGATGCCAAAAGTGCCACGTAATGTGCACAGCTACACAGATGTTTGTTTTTGGAGCTGCTTTCACATATGAAATTATCCTCATGCTAAACCACTGCTATGTGAAAAGCTCAGGAGCTGGACTTGCTCCTGTTTACAGAGGGATCTGCTTTCTTTCTTTCTCTCTTGAAGAAACCTGTTATGCAGTGGGTAATAAAACTAAAAATAAAGATCAGAGCCAGTGGAAATGCTGTAATGTTTCTCAGCAGAAGCATTAGAAACTGCCCATAAACCACGAGGCATTCAAAAATTTGCACCCTGTTACTGCGCCCTCCACCCCTTCTGGAATCTCTTTCCTCAAACAGACTTTTTTATTCCCAACACCTCTGCACTTACGGGTTGTGCTTCTGAGCCCAGTTCCCTGCTACCTTGCTTGTCTTCTTCCAGGGGAGGGGCGCGGGTGTGTTGTACTTGCTTCTTCCCTGATGCTGCTTCTCCAGGTGAGTTTGAACCATGAGCTCCGAGCCTTCCGTCAGCACCACACAAAAGGCTGGGATCTGCAGTTTTGGAAAAGCCTTGGTCTAGTCTGTAAAGCTGAAAGGAGAGCTGAACTCCGATTTATCTTACAGGGAGGCCACATCTGTAAGTTTAAGTTGCGCTTTCCCAGACTGTGCACCTTCTTGTATTTAGGGTTTTAGTTGGTTTATTAGGGTTTGGTTGTTTGGTTTGGGGTTTGTTTTACTTTCTTTTCCCAAACATTTTGTGTGGCTATTTTTCCTAGAAAGGTATTTAATTTTCCAGGATGTGTTTTCCCTTTGACATCTTAAGTAGCTGCTGGTTTTCTATGTCCATCTGGCTACTAGGTTTTCAAAAGTCTCTAAGCCTGAATACACTGTGAATCAGCTTCTACTGTTTTCACTCACCCCTGTGGTTTAGCAAGCAACAGCTTTCTGCAGAGAGGCTCCACTTTTAAACAAACCTTACGTCTGGAGACGGCTGGCAATAGGAGTGAGGAATGTTTTACAAGCTCATCCTCCCAAAACAACCCCTGCCTCCCCCTGAAGAGTTGAATGAAGTCACCTCCTGAAGCTCTGCCTCTGCCCCCTAGCACCCTCAGGCCCCAGCTCCCCAAGGGCAGGGGTTTTCTCTGGAGAACAATAAGCCATCTTCTCTTCTTTTGGTGCCTGTCCAGTGCGGGAAGAGAAAGATGAGGTCAAAGTGGCAGGCTGTACAGCTTTCTTCTGAGCCAAACAGATGGTGAAGGTTAAGTGACAGCTCTGTGACTGCCTCTTTTGAAGTAATTGGAGATAATTTGTATTTTGAATCAGAACTTGACCACTGTCAGAAGGGAAGAAGGTTAATATGTAAACGATTTTACATTAGCCCCTGTTTCTTGGGATTTTTGCTCCCTCCCACCCCCTTTGGATTCTTGTTTCTATAATCCTTGCTCCAGGCTATTGGTAAGATTGTCTTTGAGCTCAGTGTGACTCGTCCTAGGCTGCATTTGTTATGAAAGCCAACAACAGCTTATTAAGGCCAGGGATAATCTCTGCTACTGATGCATTGTTGCTTTCCTGCAGTCCAGTGAGGGGTATGTGCTAGAAATAAGAGCTGGAAATGCAGTCTCTAACTGGAGAGGTTAGCAAAGAAATACACAAAATACATTCCTGTTTCTGTAGTTGAACCCCGTTTTGCAGATTATTTTGCATGGATAAGAAGCACCCCTTCAGCTTCTCTCATGAGAAGAGATAATTTGATTCTGGCTTCCTTCTATCCCTTGTGATTTCTTTTTGACCTTGATCAGACTTCTGTTTATTTACTTACAGAACGTACTGTATGTGTTGTATTTGCTGGTGCTCTCCTGGTGGGAAGCATACAGTGAGCCTGAAATATTCCTAGAGTCTGATTTCAAGGCAGTGAAGAGTAGCTGGCAAGTTGCTTCTCAGCAATTCTGGTTGATGTAACAGCATAAACCATCACAGCAGTTCCACTCTGGTCCCATGTCGTTTTGTAAGGACCATGTGCAAGAGCAAGAAGGACTTTCTTACCGAGTCCTGTTTCTTTAAAATGTGGATACTGGAAAAATCTTGTGGGGAAAGAGCCAGTAAAGTCCTCCTCATCCTCACTAGCACCTCGAGGCCTGTGTAACAGGGACTTTCACACTTACTTGGATTTCTGTTCTTTGCAAGTGATGAATTGTAATTTTTGGCATAGCAGTTGGTACCCAAAAAGATGCCTGAATATGCTGTTTGGGAGGGAACTTGGACATTTTTGTGGAGTAGATGAGTAGGCTAATTCATCTATCTTGTGCCCCAAGAGATTTTTTGCATGGAGAAGTTAGGGATGCTGGCAGAGAGGCAACCAACAAAGAACTTCAGTGGTATTTTTGGGGATTAGGTGCTGTTTCCACAGAAGCACAGGAGGCAATATTGTATTTTATTCACATACATCAGGTTTATTATGAAACACATTTTTTCACTAACTTGAAGAAGAAAAAGGAGACACTGGCTTGTTATTTCTACCTTTTTCTTAACCAAGCAAAGTAAAGAAATGGTTGCAAAACCTTTAGAAGCATTCAAGTATCTCAGTGACTTTCATCAGATGTTCTCTGTACAAGAAAAAGAAAAAAAAATCTCTATCTTTTTATTTTTACTTTGCTTTAATCTTATTTGATGATGTCTCAACAGGCTGGGACATGCTTTCTTGGATGGCAATTTCGCTGCACCATATGTGTCTCTCACAAGATAGCAGAGTGAAATGAGTCTTGGCAGGAAGAGAACTAAACACATCGACAAAGAAAAGAAAAAATTATTTACTTAACTCCCTGTTGCCTGCATACATTTTTCCCTAGGACTACATCTGGTACAAGGATTCAAAGTTGGTTTCTTACAAACATGTGTCTGAAGCACAGTCCTGTGCTGAATCACTTTTTCTAGCCATCCACACTGTTTGTTTGTTTTTCTTGTAATCCCAGTTTAAATGTTTCAGTACCAAGCTAAGAAAAGAGAAATTCTGGTATTACCCAAGAATCTCTGTTGCTCACAGTTTCGGGGAGAGAACTGGTCCTTATTCAGCTGCAAAAGGGACTCTGTCATTCTTGGAAAAAAGATAATAAATAAGTTAACAACATGAAATTCCTGACCTAGCAGGGCATTCTTCTGGTGAGCTCCAGGCCTGGCATTTCAACTCTGTGGTGAATATAAGGGCTGTTAGGCCAGGCTCCCTATCAGTGGAGGGCGATTACAGATACTTATCTTGATTGCTAAGAGATTCTAGTTTGGGGTGATAATTTTGGGAAATTTGCATTTGATATATTTCAAAGCAAGGATATTGAATCTCTGGGTTGAAATAGTGAAAGGTATGTTTGGATGCTAAAATCAATCAACCAAGCAAAATACACCGTATTTGAACATGCTCGTAAGATAAATGTCATTGTGCTGCCGTGACTGCTCTCCCAAGTGACGGCTCTCAGAGCCACAGCTGCTAAACTGCCTTCCCCACTAGCAACCAAAGGGTTAATCAGCCATGATTTTTTCCAGCAGGAATCTCCAGAAGTCCATCTCCAACTCCATGTTCCAAAGGCTTTTGCAGCTGGATTGGTTTGTGTTTACATTAGCTCTCAGGGATGACTTCAGAACCACTGATAAAATATGTATTTGTACAGTTGGATATTTAGGAAGAAAATCAATACAGGTTTTGCAGTGACCTTGCTGCTTAGCATGAAAGCGCCTGGCAAAAATGATAACAAATGACCATGCAGGTTATTTGTAAAAGGTAAAATGAACAAGAAGCAAGCAAGTTAAGTATCATTAAAGAAACTTGCAATTAACAATGGAGTCATTATATATGAATTTATACACCATGTGAAAAGACAAGAAAGGAGAAGTAAAAGAGTACTCTGAGGCATTACTCATGTACAGAAATAGCAGGTTTAGTACAGAATCATGGTGAGGGGTTAGATGTGTGGGACCCGTGAAGGGGCGGAACGTATGGAGCTGCCCCATGCTGTGCTGCAAGCTCCTCCTGGGATATCTTCTTCTCTGCTATCAGCTGATGTTTATCCTTTCAGGTTTCTCTTTGGCAATTTCTGCTTCTAGGTATGAGAAGCAGCTTTTCATGTGGAGGGAAGGGGTTTCCTCTGGAAGATGCATGACAGGTGGACATAAAAATATTGATCATGTTGATGCAACTTTTAGGATATTATTATGTATTTAAAAACATTTTTCCTTTGTGCTCCTTCTATATGAAGTGAGATTACAGATTTTTTCTGAATCCCTGCTTTTTTCACAGTATCTCTTTCTCAAAGGTAACTATTTTGTAATATGTAAAATTACTGTCACAGGGTGGCCTAAAAGATTGTTGTAATATAATTTCTGTGTCAGTTCAAAAGTTCAGTTATGTCAAGTTAAATCTGTGAATTTTACCTTCACCATTTTGTGGTAGGTATAATGGAGATCATCTAGTGTTTATTCAAATACAGAATTCAGTTTTGTCTCTGCAACGTTTCAGACCTTTTGAGGTGGGTATCTGAGGTCACTAGGCTCAGAAAGTGAGTAGCTGTTGCATTTTGTGTTACACAGCAAATGTAACGGCAATGGGAAGAGTGGCTTTTCCAAAGACTTCAGTGCCTGTGTGACTCAGATGTGCCCACAAAGGGGACAGTTCTGCCCCAGAGTACACAAACTCCTTATATACGATTAATGATCGGCAATCAGTGCAGGGTTCAGAGTTTTGCCGTGATTTTCCCTCTGCTCATCAGGTCTGTGAGCTGTCACTCTTTGCATGGGGCAGTGTCTGCAGTGTTGAGCCAGGGGGAAGAATAGGGCCCTGCCTGGTGTCCCAGCTGGCCCGAAAGCAGTGATGAGTGCACTGTGACACCCTTTGGTGCCCACAGATGACTGGCAGGTCAAGGACCACGTTAGGAAGCAGTGGATGAACTATGTGAAGATGCAAAGTCAGAAAATTTTCACACAAGCTTTGGGGAAACTTTGTGAACCGAAGGGTAAGGTGAGGAGTGGCTGTGGGTCACATACTGAGGAGCTTTTGTGTTTCTCATTTAGGGAGGCTACGTTGTGCTCCTACTAAATTAAAATATTCATAAAAATACGCAGGTTGTATTACTAAATATCCAGTGTTGCAATTGATCTGTGCTGCTATCCCTGTGCACTTGCTTGAAATGGAAATGCAGAGAGAAAAGATGAGAGACATGGAGTACAAAGAGGAGCTATGGGTGAGGCTCCAGGCGATGATGCTGGCCCCCCTTTGACACAGGGATTCTGCATCTGCAGGCCCAGGGAAAGCCACGGCATTCCAGCCATGATACACAAGAGCCGCTACATTTAATTGGGGAAGGAGGCTTTCTGGAAGAACAGGACATTTTGTTTTTTACTACTCTGTTTTTTCTTTTCACCTTCTGATACACTGGATTATTACCTACCTAGAGACTGTGTACCCTCATGCCTTGCAAGCATGGAGTCACGGAGAATACTGGACAATTTATATCATCTTAAAATAACAGGTCCTACAGGGGGGAAAAATAGTTGTCAATTGCCTTAATTTTATATATTCTTTAATCACAGTGAAAAATTAAAAAAACAAAATCCAGAAGCATTGTCACCTGTGTTTCTGAGAGTGCATCTTCCAGGCTGCAGGTGTGAGAGGCTCAGCTTGAATAAATGCAGAAATCAGTTTGCAACCATCACATGGGTGACAGGAAAAAATCCTTTTGTTTTCAGAGTCATACAAATGCAGCATTCACTAAGTTAGTAAGAAACGTACCACGAAACTGTAGTGTCTTTTTAAATGGCTTTAAAAATATATCTTTAAATTTGCGGAAGTTACATGGATTAGAAAATGCGTTAGTGACAAAAAGCATGTGTCCTTCATGAAGAGCTTGTGAGATTTGACTGAAAATCTAAACCCTATCTGAATAATCTGGATTATACTTACATCTTCTTTCAGCTGTGTTGCTTTTTGTTGACTACCAGGTTAAAAAAAATCTCAATGGTTTTAATATCTTTGATTATGTACTTAATATTAAAATGTAGGTTTTATTTTCAATTAATTTGATGAATTACTTGGTGTTGTGAACTTGCTTTCTATATGAGCATATGTATATGTGTAGATATATATGTGCTTGTATATGATATGTAAACCCCGAAATTTTTAGAATGAAGTTTCTTTCCAGTAGAGCTTTTTAATGACCTGTCAGTTTTCCGGTTGTGTGGACTGTTTAAAATTCTATACCATTTTCTGGTTTAATGCAATACCAATTAATTCTCTAGAGGAAAAGAGATAAGGTGTTAAAATTGGGATAAAAGCTTCCAAATGCTGGAAAATTTGCTCTGTCAAACCCAGGGCTCTTTTTACTGGCAGAAACTTAAAAGAGTAAATACTAGTCCTCTCATAGGTAACAAAAAAATTAAATATAATTTCCTTAAATAAGACAAATGCGATTATCAGCACTTCCTCTGAAAACAGATAAGGTTGAATTTCCTATTAATTTTTTATTTTTTATTAATGAATACAGAATCAATACTTTGAAACTTGATTTTTCCCCCCAAAAAAATTGTTCTCTGGATGGAAAAGGACAGCTGTTTTTACTGTTTTCCCATTTTGATTATTCTCTTTTTTAAGAATGTGACATGAAATAAACCAGTCGTATAAGCTGCCTTCAAAGTGTTGTAACCAAAGTATAGTTAACTACATAAATTCCCTTCTTTCTACAGTAATAACCATTTTATTTTCTTGTAGAAGGCAGTTAAGAAATGGGTTCCAGAATGTCCAGCCTGTAGAAAAGGCACTTGGAAGAAAGAAATTAAAGCAAAATATGACAATTCCATCATTTCCCTTCCCCGTCCTGCTTTGGCTCATGGCCTGGGGTGGTTTTAGGCAGTTGTCCCTCTGTGGCTCTTTCTCTGAGGGTGGCCCTGGGTCTGTTTTGGGCAGCTGTAGGTGTGGGCAGGCCGCCGCCTGCTGTAAGACTGGCTCGGGAGTAGCGTCCAGCCTGTCCTGTCAGGTTTATTGTCCACTCCATCAATGGGTCTAATGGTCAGCAGAGAGGCTAAACGTGTCCCCAATGGCCTGACATTAACAGAGTGGACTTGTTTAAGTGTTACCCAGGGTGTCGCCGGCTGATGGGGACGCCAATACCCGTTTCCCTCAATGAGCAGTCACTTGGATCACAACTTAATACAGCTCCCCCGGACACAGCCCAGCCCCGAAGGGCTCCTGGGGGACCTGCCCTTGCCTTCGCCACCAGCCAGCAAGGGTTGATCAATGCCCGCTGACAACAGGCGAAGCCAGGGCCTCCCCCAGCCTCCCACCGCCAGGGAACGATAAAGATAAATGGTTTTACCCCAACAGAGAGTCTGAGCCTGAACCAGGGTCCAGAGACAAGTCTAATTGGGCATCCAGAGAGCCCGAGCAGGCACCCTCAGCCCACTGCTCTCCCAAAAAGTCCAGGTTGTGGGGCAAACGCAGAGTGGAATAATCCAGATTAAATGGTTGGGAACTCCTTGTGCTGCAGCGCCTTTTTGTCTCCAGTCATGCTACCACATGTAGAAACATCTGTTAATATAAATGGGGTTTTTGTTGTTCTTGGGAATAACAGAATTTGCACAGACACTGCAGGGCTGCAAAACGGAACAGTCCCAAACGTGGAAAAGATCATTTGAAACAGTAAAAATAGTTTGTTTGAAATTTTATGGCTTGAATTAATAAGTAATATAAAGTGTTCCGAAACTGTAATTTCTGACAGTGCAAGAAAATTTCGTTTCATTAGCAGTAACAGAATAGGAACACTTCACGTCCTAAAATGTGAACGATAGTGAAAAGTACAAGAAGCGCAGATGTGGAGCTTTAGGGAGCTCCAGCTCAGTGTTTCTCATATTCCTCTTCAATATATCATTTATTTTCTGAGTGATTTTAAAGTGTTTTCTTTTGGAAAAGAAAAAAATATTTTCTGCATATTAAATTGTTTACTGAAAAATATGATTTTTTTTTTTTTTTCTTAATCAAAGCTAGCTTACTGCCCACAAATATTTTAGGGAAAACAATTTTGGATTAAAACAGGTTTAATTTATTTAATTTTTAAACTTTAAAAAAAACACCAAACAATTTCTTCAAATATTTTGTAAAAAAAACAAGAAAACACTTTTTAACATACAAGTAAAGGCAAATGCATATGACTAGGCTTGTTTCTGTCTTAACAGATAGTAGGGGAGATTCTGAATTGTCCTTCTTTTTCCAAGGCAAGCTAAAGATGGAAGTTGCAAGGGCAAATGAGCCAAAGAATATAATTTTTGATAGGTGTTTGTAGTTTGTCAAAGCTTTTTGTCATTCAGTTGACTAATTTGTATAAATAAGTCTGAAAACACTTTGTATTAACATAATTATTTACATAAAATATCTTTATTTTTCTGCTTTCATTAACAATTTTTTTTGTTTATAGTTTCAAATACACTGTGGTAAATACTTTGTGCATATGTATATGTTTCTGAGTGTTGTCTCAAAAATGTTTGATAGTATCAGTTTCCTAAAGATTGTGTTTATAAAATGCACATAGTTGTGTGAATTATTTATAACAAATGAATGAAAAAGGGATCCTGCTACACTTACATCTTAACACTAACAACAGATTCACTTTTTCTTTGGCAACACAAATATTTATTATATTATTGTACTTAAAAAGGGCTAAGCCTCTAAAGTGTCAAAAGTCAAGCTGAACAAATTTAAAAGCAATGAAATGAAAACCAAGTTGGGCACAAAGGATCTTTTCTGAATTTACTGAAAGGCAGTTGCAAGAGCTGAAAAGGATGAGATCTGTGCCTCCCTTATCCTGTTTGTTAGCTCTAATGGTCATCTTCAAATGAATATATTGCTGTGGCATAGCATTTCAGGTTTCGAATGAGTTCTAGAAATGTTTGTGCATTAGTGTTTTCAGCCAGGAAACATATGTAGTATTTATTTGCAAAAAAAAAATAAAAAAAATAAAAATCCAGTATTCTGTGTATACAGCATAGAGCATAAATATTCAGTTCGAGAGCAGATAACACAAAGTGTGTGTGCAAGGAGGTATTTGTGGGAAAACCCCCCGAATCTGAGAAACACATTTTAGTCACAGAAAGGTTCAGTGCCATGGATTATATTTTGTAAATTCTCTTTTAGGCGTTCCCAAGCTCTACCATTTCTGTGTCCCTGGGCTCAGTTTGCAGACAAGTGCTGGTCGCCTTTTGCAAATCAGTATTCTGGGTTATTTACCCTGCCAGAGGAGGGCAAGGATCCTGGTGAGCACATGTGGGAATGGCCCTTTCCTCTTCCAGGATGCGCTGGAAAACAGTGGGCCAGGAATCTGTGGTTGACAGTGGGAATTCAGGACAGTGTGCAGAGCTTCCAGGCAGCAGTTAGAGAGCAGAGGAGGTGACTACCCTCCCAAAGGTGTGAAATTTGCTTTTAGGACCATTTTGGAGCCAACCAGTCATTTGTAAAATATAAAATCAAGTTCCTATTTTTTGAAATTAGAATTGTCTTTCAAATTAACCAGCTGGCTTTTCCTTAAGTTTTACACACAGGAAACACCTTTCAGGGTTTCAATTGCAGCCACAAAACGGAGGCAAATCTGAAAAATCCCACTTAGCAAAGGTGCTCTTCATCTGGGGGGTGCTGAAGAACTAAACCCCAGGGAAGCGATGCGCTGGAAGAAAAACAGTAGAAAGGAAAATAGGAATTATGTATAAAAAAATGAAGTGACCTAGAATCACAATGTGTGTCCTGTAGTATCTCTTTTCCAAAGGAAATTTCGTTCTACTTTGAAAAATTAATTTTATGCAAAAAAGACCTTTAGTTTCAGATGCAAACTTATAACTGGGGGTCGGGAGGAGGCAGTGCGTTGTGCCGGGCAGCAAGTGACCTGGTAAAGAGGGAGCGCTGTGGATGTGTAGGGAACATCTCGCTTAACAACACAATTAGAGCCGGTTTTGACAATGCTAATATTCCAAAGAGAAAATAAGCTGTTTTCCAGGCAAATGCTGGGCTCTGGAGAAGTTGGGTGTATTTTATGATAGCCCCGAGCTGCATTCTGCCTGTGGGGCTGGGGCTGGGGTGTGGGGCTGGAGGGGCAGGAGATGACAGGCACGGAGAGGGACACACAATGGGATGACCATGACTTTGAACAAATAAATAAAACATGCGACTCTCATTCTGTGCTCGCCCTCGCCCGCACCCCCACCCCTGCCATCCAACTGTGATTACATTTGCCGTGGTCATTTCCCAAATGTCTGCCTGATAAAAAAGCACCCCCGGCCCCACTCACTCCAGCACTTGCAGCGAGGGCCCTTCCCGTGGCTAGCAATCTGCAGCCCTGCCAATCACCCATGCCGGCAGAGACATGCACGCTGTTTTCATTAGCACAAATGCTTCACGTTTGATTGTGGACCCCCCCCCAAAAAAGAAATCAGTAACTCAGACTCGGCCCAGTTAATAAAGAACCACTGCCCTGGCTGCCGCCTGCGCGATGAAGCGGGGCTTCTCTTGCCCCCACCGCAGAGCCCGAGGTGTGGGCAGGGAGAATACGTTTTAATAAGCCTAGGAAGGAGAAAAATGAGTTTGCTCCACAGTTCTGTTCTTTAGGAACAGAGAAAGGTGAGCATGTTGCAAGGCAGGGAGGGGAAATTTAATATTGAGAGAGATAATGGCAACTATGTTAATATCCGGAATTTTCAATGTACTATAAGTACATTTTGTTTTTCCTTTTAGCACGATTTATAATTAAAGATTTTAATCTGGCTTCACATTGAGTTAATAAGCCCTTTGATTGATTAGGATTCATAAAATTGCCATTTCCCGCTGACGCTTTGCATTTCTGGGGATGTTCTTTCGAAAAGCTGGGTTAAGGTGAATAGGAAGCAGCCATTGTTTGGGCTGAGCTGTGCCAATTCTGGGAGCTCGGGACTGCTGTAGTCAGAGTTTGTCCACAGCAATATTTTGTTGTTCAGCCAAATTAATGCAGATAGAATCTGCTGAGCTACATTTTGGCCAATTTAGGGAAAACTTTCTTTTTTCCCTGTAATTTCAGCAGGTGTTGTGCGCAATTTCCACCCTTCCGCACTGACCTGTTGTCAATGAAAGAATCTGGGATTAGAACTGTAACTGCTGTTTTGAGAAAAATACATCCAGATGCAGCAGAGCCCTATACTGAGGCTCTTGTGTGTCCTTTAAAATTCAGTTTACAGCTCTGTGCTCTAACGGTGTCCCCTCCTTTGTTATTAGGGGCCAGGGCTGCAGCAGCCCCCTGGCAGAGGCACTTGTTATACAAGTAGAGGGAATAAAAGGAAGA
Source organism: Lathamus discolor (assembly GCF_037157495.1). Lineage (NCBI taxonomy): Eukaryota > Metazoa > Chordata > Aves > Psittaciformes > Psittacidae > Lathamus > Lathamus discolor. The sequence goes on along the minus strand of NC_088909.1, from coordinate 1,714,270 downwards.
GGCCATTTGGCCACTCTTTGATCACGTTCTACTTGTTTAAATTTGTTTTCTTTTTTTTTTTTTTTTTTTTCAAGTAAATTCTGACAAATGCTAAAGTCTAAATGGAAAAAAAACGAGAGAGGAGGCTCGTGATTTTTAAGCATCTCATCAAGTGGAGGCGGGCTGCTTTCTCCAACAGGATCGTGTGTACGTGTGTATGCATGTGTGTGTGTGAGAGGGGAAAAAGAAATCTTTTTTCTTTATTTTTAGCCAGGGTAGAAGTGACCCTCTTTAGCCCCAGAGGGGCCTCACTGTGTGGATTGAATCAGAGCAAATTCCCTTTGTGTTTCCCGCTCCGAGGGGACATGCTATTGTTGAGTGCGGGGCCTCTTGTAACACGGAGCAGCGCAGGACCGCGAGCAAATCCTTCCCAGATAATGTGCAAGTTGTTTCACAATTGATCTGTCCTCCCCTCCCCCAGCATTCACCCCAATTTACTTGGCACAACTATCATTTCCTGGCCCTTTTATTACCATTCAGACATCCTACAAATGCAAACGTTTGGGACAGAAGAAAGGGGCTGGGTGAGGCGCAGGCAGGTTTGGGAGCCCGGCAAGCGTGATGCTGCGGAGCTGCTTGGCTTCTGAGTGGGAGAGTGGATGCCTGGCTAGGGTGAGCGGCGAGCTTGATATGTCAGCATTTCCAGGGGGCTTAATTGGCTAAATTTTTTTTTATGTAAGTACCTGTTTCCTCTTTCTATTTTACATGAAAATATTTTTAATATATTTTTAATCTTCCCCTGTTAATTTTCCAGCTGCCTCTGAGACGATTTTGCTCTTAGATACCTTGTGCTGGCACAGGCTGACAGTGATGAAAAGATGAAAACCTGGCAATAACACAGGGTTTTGCTTACAAATTGACAAAAACATCCCTGCCAATCCCCCACAATTTTCTGCATCTCCATAACTGACCTCACACATCCAGCGCCGTCAGCACTGATTGGCGGGGTTATAATGTGAATGATGAAGAACATTTACCTCAAAGAAGAGAAACAAAAAGACCCACCACAAAAATAATTTGCCTCTCTAATTAATAATTTTATCCCATCCAGCACTCAGGTTTGGGTAATTACAGAATGAATGTCCATTTAGAGCAAACTCTGTGTTCCCCACAGCAGGTCACTGGCTGTGCCGAACAGGGCAGAGGATTCCTGGCTCGGAGTTTTCCATCGGCTGGAGGAACCTCTGAGTGAATGTCAGCCTCTGCCTACCCTGGTGCGGCCGATCGATGCTTCATTAGGCCAGATTGTCTTTCGCCCATGCAACCTTGAAAACAGTCCCTTTAATTACCTGTGAGGAAGTTGGAGACCCTTCTCCCCCCCTCCGCTGCCTCCTCACGCCTTCCTCCCCCTGTCCCTTGCTGCAGGCTGGGAGGTGGCCGGGGGTCACCAAGGCCCTTCATCGCCAATGCAGCCGCAGGCAGGGGGGTGCGGGGAAGAAATATGGGACCCCAAGGTGAGAGGGCAGAGTTCAAGTCCAGACTACAGATCTATTGAAGAGGTTTCAGACAGCCAGGCCTCCACTTGACTTTCCCATCAGCCTGCCCCTGATTCCTCTGCATCGCCATGGCTGGTAACTCCTGTGTGCTGCTAATTACCCCCTTGCTCCAGAATGGAGCTGGGCTGCCAGGAGCATCCCTTGTCCTTGGGATTCAAGGCAGAGAGGGAGAGCAGTCAGTGCACCCCCTGCAGCTCAGGCTTTTCAAGAGAGGAGGCTATACGTAGTCATGGACCCTGCAAGCAGACTGAAGAAATTCCATAAATAATCTTATTTGTTATGCATTATTAAAAATTACGAAAGATTTTAACTTGAAGTGATTATCTGATCATCCTGAAGGATAGGTTTATATTTAATAGCTAGGTGTTTTACCTATTCATTTATGATGGAAAATATTATAATGAAGTAATAAACCTTAGCACAGAAATGTTAATCATATATACATGGTCTACAAACCCCTTGAAATCACAGACCCCTTCTGCTGTCCCAAGCTGTCTTTATTAGTATCCTCATGATTTAAGATAATTTAGGGTTTGGGATTATGCCTGTAGACCTCAGGGCACAGTTATTCATAACAGAAAGCTTATTTGACTGCATTATTCTCCTCCTGCATTTCTTATCTGGTTTGCTGTTAAGTTTTTGTACTATCATCTGCTATTTCTTTGTTTCCCGTTTTAGGAGAATGTAGAACGAAATCATACAAACTGTTGAGGCTATAGCAAATCTGATATGAAATGGTGGACAAATTACTGATAAATGAGAAGTTGTAGAGTTTTTTGGGGGCAACTTTAAAAATTCACAAGGTTTTTTCATTTGAATACAAAGCATGGTTTTGGATACTCTCATGATGTCTTCCCGCGCTCCATCTACCTCCTTAGCTAAGAACCATCTCTCCAGTCTTTGCATTCAAACCCCACCAAATTCAAGTTACTGCCACAGGCAGGTATGTAGCTGTTCTCCTTTGCTGTTCAGAAATGAGTGAACCTATTAGAAGTGTCTCTCCCAGGTTTTCCATTTCACAGAGTAAGGCATGATGCTGTCACCCACATGCTGCAGCAGGGCTGTTCAAGCTCGCAGAGCAACCTGCGCGGAGCTGCACTACAACACAGCGTCTTCTGCTCCAGGGATGAGCATTAAAGATCCGACCCCGCTAAATCCCATCCTTTGGAAGTGATCAGTAGAGCCATATTCTGCATTCACAGCAAGGGCTTTATCTCACTAAGAGGGCTGTGATGTCACCACATTAAGCTAAAATAACCACTGAACATGAGAACAAGAAGGATGGCGTGGGGGAAGGTTTGACGGGGGGGGGGGGGGGGAGAGGGAGAGAGAGGGAAATAGCAGGCATATTACAAGTCCTGCATGTGGATCACACAGCCAGATTGTGAGCAATCCCTGTGCTCAAAGTGTCTTCTTAACAGAAAAGGGAGAGTGAGAGAGAGGGAGCCAGAAGCCAGCCTTCAGTCCCTACCACAAGAGCTCTCGTGCATACACTCGGCCAGGGTGTCAGAGGGCGTGAGTGCATTTTTCATTTCTTAGGCTTTGTGTGGTCTGCCAAATAAATAGGATTCTGTCTGTATTTACATGTGCTTGACTAACCGTGCTGTGTTTTTTCTTTTTTTTATCCTGTATGTGAGCAGGCATTAACACATAAACTCACATGCACTTAAATAGATGTAACATAAATAGTCCTCTAATACATGGGGGACATGTTAAAAATAGTATGAGAGTCAGCTTTTCATGTAAACTGCCTCCCTGGCAGTGCCCTGAGGTGTTTCCACCCTTCCTCAGTGCACAGGAACTGGAGGTTACTGGGAGGGAATGACTGGAATGGGAGGGGAGGAAACTTTCTTTTCTGGCATCTCTAATTAGTGTTGGCCTTTGCTTCATGTCATGCCAGAGAATATTGTTTGTGATAATGCTGGTGCTGAAAAGCCACCACTCAAAGCAGCTGTCCCATCTTTGCTTGCAGCCTGCGTCTGAAGGTCTTCAGTATATAGGCACTTGATAAATTAAGTCCAACCAGTTCTGATGCTTTCAGATAGAGAAATATGTGTGTGCGGGTGGAATTGCGCTGAGTGTGTGTGAGCTCTGCCTGTTTACAGCGTGCGCTGGGAGCATACAGCAAACATGCGGTCCTGTATCACATCTGTGGATCACATATGCGCACCCACATGTAGTACACACGTCACTTAGTACATGTGGGTCTTTCCAATAGTGCCAACTGCTCTGCCTTCACCATAACTCATTTTAAATCCAAGCTGATCTTAGTATTTGAGGAGGGAAATGCTAAAAGACTTGGACTAGATCTGCCAGCGGTGTTTGAGCAGGACAGAGGCAGTGCTAGCACTAGAAAGGCTAGAAGCCTTTACATATGGATTGGGTGGCAGAGAGGGAAAAAGAAAGTATCCTTGGAAATGTGTCTTTTTTGAGATGGTAGAAATTGTCCCAGAAAATAAAGCAATGGAGAAAATCTCTGATGAGGAGAAAGAACAAGAGGCAAGGAGACACCCAGACTTCTCCCTTCTCCAGCAGTCTGCCATCATAAAAGGATGCCTGTCCTGAGATTACCAGGGGTCTGTCCAGCTGTCCGAGACTGAGCCTTATAATGGCAGTCTTTTTTCTACCTTCTCAGTATTCACATGTGTACCTGACTAAACCAAGTAGGATTTAGCCCCAAGTTTTCCCACTAGATTTCCAAGGTGGTTCAATTTATGGACATCTTCCTAGGAAGGGACAAAACTGCAGTAATTTCAGTATAGAGAACTATCAAACAGTGTTACCAGTTCCAACTCATAAACCTTCTCCCTATATCATGAAAAGGGTGTAGGGTTAATGTAGCATTCATAAGTGATAGACATTTTCGCAGGCATAGTAACTGTAGAGATACAGGACTGGAGAATGAGGTACTGGAAAAGTTTTCATGTTTCTGTGTAAATCAAAATTATGTAAAGGAAATACCAAGATTTTTTAATGGCGAATTCCTTGTGATGACTCTTGGGAAAAAGACCATCAGGAAGGGCCAGAGCATGCCTTTGAGCCTGAAAATCAAGGTTACCCCTTATATCAGTAAAGGCTGCCCTGCTGGGTTGGTAATGTATTTTGGCTTTTTGTGTGTGCAAAGGGATCCGTGTTGTCATACGTGTGCATGTGTGTGTGTGTGTGTGCATGTGTGTAGGTGTTGGGGGGTTGTACCTGCCTGCTGGGGCTGCTGTCCTGGAACCCACTGTGGCCTGGCCTGGGTCCCCAGGGAAGGCTGGTGTTTGTGAGTCCTTTGTGCAGCTTGTGCTCTGTTTTCACTGGGATGTGGAGCATGATGGGGCTTGGCCAATCATCAGCTTCACTACGATGTATCTCGCTTGGCCATGTTTTGTGTCATTAGTAGCCCCATCTTTACTTTTTTTTTTTGCATGTGTTAGGTGCTGAAGTGACTTTTGCAAGATTTAGTGTAAGAATGAAGAAAAACCCATGTTTTTACATGGTGCATTGCTTGCTCCTTATGGCAGTGCCTGTGTCTCCCTTTCCTGTGCAGCATCAAACAAGGTCAGCAGTTCTGCTTCTGCTGCTGCCGCCTTTTACTGCCTGTGTTATCGAGGACACCTGTAAAAGCTCCAGCTTTTGATATTGTGACCTGTGGCGTTGCTTCGTGCTGCCTCGTGGTTTAGAGTTTTAAAGAAACAGAGGGGAAGTGAGAGAGTGTTTGCCTTAGGTGATGAACAGCAGTGGAGAGCCAGAGGCTGCAGGAGTGGGAGAATGTGGGGAGGGAGTGGGGAACGCTCACAGTATTTATTTATGCAATAAGAAGGGTTATTATTTATCCCTGATATATATTCTGCATAACTGTTCTATATGGTACATATTTTATGTATTTATCCCTATAAATCTATAATTATTTATAATTAAAATAGACCTTTTAAGAGACCTGTCTGTGCATAACAAGGCGCAGGTGGTGACAGCACATGGGTTTCTGACCATGGGTGCTCATTTCTTCACTGTTACAAAGGCTTGCCATAAGTACTTATATTTAGCTCTTCGGCCATATTTCTTACACCCTTAACGCTGTGTACATGCTTACATATGAATGGTTATCTCTCCTGGCATTACACTGTTGCAATGATGCATGCTTGCAATAACATTGACTGGTTTTCACCTTTGCTCTTCCTCTTGTTTCAGAGGTGCCCTAAGAGCTGAGCTCCTCTTTACCTTCCTGTTGCCTCATTGTGGCTTTCCAAGATCACTCACCTGTTTGGCTGCCTGTTTTCCCCCTGTTGGCAGCTGCTGGTGTTGTGCTGTATAATCACACCATAGCTGTGCTAACTGGTCTTGGGCCAAGGGTAAATTTGGTTGGAATTTTGCAGGTAATGTGGGAAGCTAGAGAGACTGTCAGTGAACTGTGCTGAGCATGGGTTTATGGGACGAGTATTGTAGTGAGGCAACCTGGAAAATACTCCCTTTAGCCTGCAAGCATTTCAGAAGTACCAGTGAAGAGAACTAGCATGGAAGAACAGAAGTGTAATGATGGCACAGAATACTTTGGCGATGAGAACATACAACTAGAGCTGTTGTAACCTCCTCCTGACTTCCAAAAACCTTCCTTTGTGCTTAATTTCTTCCTTTGTGCTAATGTTGCAGGGTTTTGGGTTTGTTTTTTTTTTTTTTTTCAGAAAGAAGAAAACCAGTCTGAATTATGCTGCTGGAAAGTAAGTTGAAGCTTTGGTTTGGATTAAAAAAATAAATTAGTTCTTTTTTTTCAGTTAACATCCCAGCCACTAGTATTTGGCTGTTTGGCTAAATTCTGTCTTCCAGATTTGGGTGCTTTTCTGTTTAAGTGTCCCACAAACATATTGGGGGAATTTCAAAACTGTCTAGGAACCCTTGATGGTAGATTGTAAGAAGCAGGTGATGGACAAAGAGTTTGGGGGGTAGGGCAAAGAGATTTGCCTTTTTATTTAGTCTGTGTAGTTAGAATAAAGGCAAGCTAACGAGTGTAATTATGCCAATGACACCCTAAAAAAGCTGCTGCTAAGATTTAACTTTTTATGATTATTTTATGTCATAATGTATTGAAAGTAGAAAATGGGGGTTCTGAAAAAAACTCGGCCAGTTGAATTACAGAGGGTTAATAAGGATTGTTACCTCCCAGTGATTAGTTCAGAAAACACTCACCTGTGGCTCTGAGGTCTGACTGCTCTCTCATGGCACACAGAGCTTCCAGCTCAGCTCCAAGAACCTCCCGGCACAATGCATGGAGCCAGAGAGGTGCCTCTGCCTGGCAGTGCTGTGAGTAGGCTGCTGGATGAAGGTTTTATCTGATGAGTGTTGTGGGGTGGCCACTCCAATCTGGAGTATGGAGGTGGGAAGTGGGGATTGGAGAGATTCAAGCTTCTAATAGTATGTGGATGCTTCAGCAGTGTGCTGTCTGCAGTCCAGAGCTCAGCAGTGAGTTAGGTGAGTGGTTTGCCTCACCCAAAACATGGCTGTGATTGAGGAGAAGGTGCTGTATAGGAACACTGTAAGGTGAAATACAGAAGGATGTCACTGTTACTGGTACTTTCCCTGAGCAGTTGGGAGGCATCATGATATGTAGGCTGAACAAACAGTTGAACATCAAGAACACTTGAATGTAATTTTGCAAAACTGTCGAGGTGGCTTCATTTGGGTAATTTGAAGCTGTGAGTGCAGAGAATCTTGGAAAATTAGGTCCTTCTTGCTCAGGCAGATCCTGAGTACATTGTCTTCATTTAAAGTACTTTTATGCTAACTCATAAATGTCAGACAGCCCTGTTAACAGCACCTGAATATGGTGAAAATTAAGCAGTTGTCCCTCTTTCTGTTTGAACAGATAAACCGGGTGTAATTTAATGTACTGTAGTCTTGAAAGAGCAGATGGATTTCCAGGGTTTTGTGGGGAAATCTGTGGTTGAAGTGGTATCTAAATTTAAACATTTTCTACAAATAACAAGTATCAGTAGTTCTGAGCTGCATCTTTGCTGACAGTGCATCTCTCTTGGTTTAATAGCATCAAATCAGTTCAGCGTAGCACAGCAGGCTTGATATCCCCAGACTGATCGAGACTGGTGTGTGCAGCACTGTGTGTCGTGGGGGCATTAATCAGAGGGTGGATCACTGCTGTAGAAAGTCTGACCTTCTTGGAGGTTCTCAGGAGCCCCATTATTGCTCACAAACAAGAGAGGCAGAGGCAGGAGCACTGCAAACATGCTCAAGTGCAAGTGCATGGTTGGGGAGCAATGAAAGCCTGTGAAATGGTAGATAGGAAAGGAACTGGCAGGACACACCATCAGAGAAGGAAAATGGCAGAAATTCATCTAGTTTGCTCTGAGAATAAGCAGGATTATAAAATGTGGCAGGTAGCTGAAACAATGGTACTGGGAGGGTTGCAGGCTGCTTGGGAAGCTGTACTATTTACAGCGTTTCCTCCAAGGGGCATCATGGTAGAGTGGTTTAGGTCACAGCCACAGCCATTCGAGGGCCTTTATTTCTTAAATATAAAGTTTATATAGCTGGTTAGCTGTATGGCCTCAATTTATTGTTGTTAGCATTGTTTGTTATTTGATAATCCTTGCAATTCTGTTAGTCTTCAGTTGGCTATTTCTCCTGTAATATGGCATAATATTTGTCTGTTTTTATGGAATGTCTAAACACCTAAGAGAAGTGTGATAAATGTTCAGAATGGTTTCATTTCCGTTGTTATAGAAAACATGTAAGTGCCAAGAAGCAAGGTTGCATAGTTCAGTAGTACTATTCTTGAATTCTGGATACAACATTCCTTTACCAGAGCCTGAGCCCCAGGGGGTGGCAGGACTTAAACCATCCCTGCAGCCTCCTTACTCAGTCACTGGCAACAATAGAAGGCACAGGATGCTGGTGCTAAGACTGGGAACAGAAGGAACCTTTTGAGTTGCCCCATCTGGGCTGGTGAGAGCCACAGTGTATTCACACGGAGGTCACTATAAATGCTGAACATTGTGGATGCATAAAAAATAATTGAACTGGATTTTTGAAGGGATTCTTATTTGTAGTTGGTTATTGTGCGTCAAAGTCGCATTTGGACATGTGCTCACCATTCTGAGTGCTCTAAAAATGCATATTGGCACTTGAGTGTTTCCTGGAATCGCAGTATGTGGTTGTTCCCTCTGCACCTCTTCTAGAGAGGCAGTGACGAAGGAAGGTGGGTGGCATCCGTTGATGACCTGCACAAGTGTTTTGTGATGACTGAATCTCATCTCAAGTATTGTTAGCGTCAGCAGCCCCAGTTCCACTGTTTGGGCCTTTTTTTTGGTTGCCTTTTTATTTGAAGGTGAGAGTAATCTCTGATTGATGAAAGTATCTGAAAATCAACAAAGTTTCATCGATGGTATTTTAATTTTGGTCTTTGTGGAAAGGCAGGACTGTGGTCAGGAACGCCTGGCTGGCATCTAGGGCAGAAGAGTTTAGTTAGAAGGGCTTTTGGTTTCTGGTACTTCACCTGAGTTCCTGAGGGTTAACCTGAGAGTTACAAGGGATTTTAGTTCATTAAATCATTCAATCTGCAAGCCTGTTAGGATTTTGTTGTTTTTTTTTTGAGGTGCTGTACATTAAATTGATCAAGTTTTGGTGATGGGCCAGTTATATTCTAGTGTCTGCTGTAGGTCTCTCCGAGTGCCTGCAACAAACCTGTAAGCCTTGCGACTTTTGTTTCAAATTTGTTTTAAATCTGCTCTTTTCTTCCATGTGGTGTAAGTCCATGAATTGTGGCAAGGAGGAAGAAAAGTATAAAAAAAAGGCTTGAGGGGAAACTTGGGGCAAAAGCCCAAGTGATTTAAACAGGGTAAGAAGCATCTTTTGTGTCTCTGCTTGTGAATTTCTGCAATGAAATGGCAGTTTACTACAAAGGAAAAGCAGCATGGTGGTGAATTTGGAGTTTGGGGAGATTTGAGTTTGCCCCCTCCTTACCAAGCACCGTTTATTTTTCAGTGCTTGTGTCTAATTAATATAAGGCCTGCTCAGGCACAGCCGCCCTCATTGGACGTGTCACTCGTTAATCATGCGACCCTCCTAGCCTTGGGTAATGACCTTGAAAGAATATATCAGCCCATGATGGCGGGAGTGAGGAATTAAATTGTTTCTCTGAGTGCTTATGGTCATTGCCGACAATTTATATGACACAGCTGCCCTAAGCTGTCCATGCTGGCCATTGTGCCGCAATCATTTTCGCCCTGAGAAGGGGTGGCCGCCCCCGGCCTGGTTTGGTTTTGGGGCTGTTCCTTTGTGTGAGGAAGAGGAGGAGGGCTGTGCAGCCTGGCAATCCTGATCAAGGATATTGAAGGCATTGCTGAAGTCTTTCTTTCTGGCTGCATGCAATGTTGCTATAGTGGTGGGAGTGACATTAGTTTGATTGTCGCATGTATTTTCAAACCTGAGGAGGGTCCCCAAGTCGAGAATCCTGGTGCCTTTCAGGAGAGGCATTCGTAAGGTTTGCAGCCTGTAAAATTGGTAGGACAATTTTACTGGGGATGATACTTGGGTAAGATTCAGATGCAAACATGTCAAATAACAGCATTTATGGGCACTGGTCCTTTAATTATCACAAGAACCCATCTGATTCCCTGTGTGCATTAATGGGAAATTAAGAATTAAATTTTACAATACATTCATGTAGACATTTATGGGTTGATATCTGTGGTTTTATATTTTTGTGTTTTCCAAAGTGTTAAATGTACTTGGGAAGGTATTTATTATTTGCAGATAATGAGTAAATGGCTTTCTTAGTTGTTATATATTGGTATCTGCTTTTAGACTGATGAAATAATTTGTTACAGTTATTCAATCATGTTATTTATAGAAAACATGCAGCTGAGGATCTAAACATCAGATTGTTCTGCTATTGCCATATGGACTGCTTTTATCTAAATATAAACTGTTGATAATTATCACTAGAACTATTGGCTAAAATCACAAAATAGACCACGAACAAATAACAATCTCATTCTTCATTAACATTTTAAAAATGAAATAGATGTACTTGTTTATTCCTTCAGTAGATTTGGCTCTGTTTTTACAGAACTGTAAATGAACCAGAACATTTGTTTTGTATAATCTATAAAATATTTTATATGCATATTTGTATTTGTGAGCTCAGTCTGCTGGGTTTGGAGAATGCTGCTGTGAGATGGCGTATGGCTATGTGTCTGTAGGTGAACTGGGGCTGCAGGGGCTCACATCCATGCATTGGGAACTGCAGAGTGCACTTGTGGTGTGGATGGTGACTGCAGTGGGTGTCCCCAGTGGCAGGTCATGCTTCTGAAACCATCTTTCTCAGATTCCACTCTGCTCATTTTGGTTACTTGATGGGATATCTTCTTTTAAGGCTGTGCCAGTTGCTTGTTAAACCCTACACGTCAGACCATTTTTTATTTATTTGCTGACATACTCCAAAACACTGGTAGATTCAAAATGCATAATTTTCCTGTTAAGTGGCTGACTTGTACTACTGCATCAGAGTTACCCAAATATTTCATCATTGGAGGTTGTCATTTAAACTAATCTACTAGATACCATGGATATTGCTTTTGTAAAGTGCATTTATTAATGTATTAAATGCTTCCATCTGAAATGTTTTTAAAATGCTTGGCTTTGTCATTGGAGCTAGTGACGTATTCCTTTATTCATCAATTTGTTCCAAGATCCCTTCTCTAGTACCTCACAGTGTGGGAAGATAATAGCAAAGGATGTGCAGTTGTGACCTCGGTGTTCTGTGTATTTTGAATACTTTAGGAAAAATTACCCAAGTCAGCAGTAACTGCATAAAACTTACCTGTAAAATAAAGACAAAATCAGGCAATGAAGTGAAAGTGGGCAGGTAGGCTGGGAGAAAATACTATATTCATACATGTATCTCTCTTTTAAGACATGGTTAAAGCAGAGAATGATAGATTCCATTTTTAGTTATGTCAGTGATTTACTGCATGGAAATGGACAGGTATAATTGTGTTGTTATTTGCATTTCTGGGTTTAATCTTACAGTTAATGACAATGTTAGAAGTTTAGTATCAGTATTATGATGATTACTGACAGGCTTGGCATTTGGTTGCATTTTTCCCTTTCCACAAGCTCATGAGGTTACTGGCAAATCACAGACTCAGGCCCATGCCAGATGAGATCTGGGTGAAGGCTGCTGGTGGAGACATACTCAGAGGTTTACTACACATTACAATACACTCTCTTCTCTTTCCAGCTCAGCTATGTTTGTTCTCTATCACCTTAGATACCTGCATACTGCCTCTTAGTGCGAGTGTGTCTGTACGCACCCAGCAAAGAGGGTCTTGCAGCACATTTACAGGACAGCAGAGACCTGCAGGTCATGGATGCAGAATTTACAAACAAAGAGCACTTCCTGATGTGCAGACCAAGGCTTCAGCCAGGTTTCCTCAGAGCACTACTTCTAGTTTGAAGGTGAAGACAGAGTTAGTAGGAATAGTTTTAATTTCCCATGGGAAGTGCGTGGTCTGGATGTGTTATGGCAGCGCTGCGGCAAGGTCAGCTCCTGGGCCGGTGCTGCTGGGGCTCACGCTGAGCTGCAGATCAGCACCCGTGCAGGGCTTCTGCTCCCTTCTGCTGTCCCTGGGCTGATGCTGCCCTGGTTTTAGTTCCTTACAGGAAGAGCGCTCTAAACACCCCTTCGGCTCCAGCAAGATGTTACCATTCCCTATTGAAATTCCTTTTTTTAATGGGCTGGAAAGCAAGTGAACATGCTGCAGCCCCCATTCCCCGCGCTGCGCTCACCACACTGACGTCAGCCTTCTTGTGCGGCAAGGGTATTTTAAATTTGTTTATCTCACTGGTATCAGGTGGTTTGGTTGCTGGCACTCACATTAGCATGGGAGAGCAGCAAATATGTACATATATATTTATATTTAGCTTTTTTTTTTTTTTCTGGTATCTTCAGCTGAAAAGGCTTGGCTTGATTAATATTTTCCGCTGTCCGGTAACCATGGCAATGGGGTCAGCAGATATAATACTTAATTTAATCTTCCAACTGCCTCAGTGTGCATCACCAGTGTCCCGAATAATAGAAAGCCTTTTGCTTTTCCCTCCCTTTTTTCCCTCCCTCCCTCTCTCTTTCTCCCTCTCATTCTCTTGTTTCATATAGTATTACCTTTGCCAGTGGCTCCCTCATATGACCCAAAAGGAATGAACAGGGGATTTTTTATAATTCAGTGTATGTGTCTTACCAAAAACATTAACCCAAGATCGAGAGCCACCCTCCTCAGCAGCCTGATCCCCACCACCCACCTGCCTGTTCCCCCTCCCTGCCGTGCTCTGAAGCCCATCTGCACTGCGTGATGGGGACATGGGGAAACATGGAGCACCCAGTGAGGCCGTGAGATGCTCTCCAGCCACATGCGACCAAGCAGATTTCCCTCCCACCAGTGGGGCCGGATGGCCTGTTTTGCTCTCCAAGTGGGTTAATGCATTGCTTTGTCTTATGACGGCCCAGTTCCCCTATTTGGTTATTTAATTTTGGGCTTTTGGCTTCTTTTTTTTTTTTTTTTTTTTTTTTTAGGGTTTTGGTTTTGTTTTAAATCATAGCTTTATTTTTTTCCACGATAAATGCCTTCACTTTTGGATTGGTTTGGGGAAGGAGATGGCCTGTATACATGCTCCCAGGCAGACTTATACTATTAAAAGAAAGAAGAGAAGAAAAAGCAATTTTTTGCTCAAAGACATTCTGAATTGGCCTGTGACGAATGCCTCCTGGGGCAGGTCAGGCTGGTGCTTTCCTCCTTCCCCTCCTCCTAGCGGCCCCAGTATCCACATCTCCAGTGAAAAGACAGGAGTGTTATCAGGGATTAGAGAGTCATTATTCCGGAGACAGAAAGAATATCAAGAGGAAGAGACCCTTGAAATCTCCATAATCAGAATTCTTTCTGTTGGTTTGTTGTTTTGTTGCTCGCTAGTTTACATTTTAACCCATACTTGAATTCTGAATTTAACTGAAGAATACTTATGCTTTTTTTTTTTTTTTGTTATTGTTTTTTTATTTCCCTCTTTACTAATGAGGTATTTGGGAGACAGAATGATTCTGACCACAGAATGGATAAATGAGTGAATTTTTCCTTTCACAGTCCATGGGAATGAGCTTGTGCATGTGTTTATTACCTCCAATACCATTTCTCCAGGCAGATATACAGACGGAGGCCAATGTCAAGGCCTTTGCAGAGTTCTGGGTCTGCTCTTCCTCGCTGCCTTTTGTCAAAGCATGTCAGACGCATTGGTTTGAGTCTGTTCTCGCTCAGGTGTTGAGGGATGGCTGGAAGGGTTACAATTTTGAAGGAACTGAATTTCATCCCATCAGCCCAGATCTGAGCCACTGATTTGTCATAACATTTGGTCCCAGGCAATAATTACTGTGAGGACATTAAATTCCTTCCCATTTCTCAGGCGTACCCATCACTTTTCTTTAAGCACAGTGCCATGACCATGGCAAAAGCACACTGCTGTTAACAGATGCTGTAAACCTGTCAGTAGCAACACCCAAGAATTTCACCAAGAAGTGGCCCAAATTGATCCAGTTGCCTCTATGCATTACTGAAGGATCAGTCCTTCCTCATGTTTGTCTATGGTACTAAACTATTTTGTCGAGTAGCACATAAACTTTTGTAGATAGTGTGTTTTATTGTTCCTCTACAGGACAGTCTTCAGTCATTCCATTGCTTGAAATAATTCCTGCCTATGTTTATGAATGGATAGAAGGCCTGAATTAGGAAAACTGGTACATCCTTCTGCAAGAAGGACTGGGGAGGCAGGTTGGTGCACAAGCATCCATGAGACTGAGGTCCTCTGGGGAGCAGGGAAATCCAGCTCTATGGGGGCTGCTCCTGGGTACCAGGGGCAAAGTTGGTTGCTGGGCACATGAGCATGGGTTTGGTCCATTGTATGCAAGCACCACTGCGAGCAACCAGTGCAAATGACAGTTGTCTGAGCTTGAGACTACACATATATTCAAGACTTCAAACCGGAAAAGTCAGAGTAATGCAGTTGTAGCATGATACTTGCAGATGCTTCTTTTAGTTCAGGAATAAAGGAGCTTTTCCATCCTGTGGCTGCATGTCCTGGAGGTTTCTGACCCCAGCACTGGGGAGGAGCTGCTCGCTATCGCCCTGTTGTGGAGGGACAGGCAGCGGGGTTTCTGAGGGCCCATGGAGGCTTTAAGTTATTCAGCGCTTCATAGTGATGGACTCTAATCTTGATTGAACAAATGTGTATGAATTTCTGCAGTAACTATATCTCTATTTCCTTTGTTCCAGAATAACCCATACATCCCACTTTTGCTTCCATCTTTTGTCTTGTCCAAGGCGCATATATGTTAGCAGAAATACAGATGTCCACATAGATTTCATGAAGATAATTGAGATAAGCCTTTAGATTTGATTTCACATATTTTGAATATTACAGTTCAATGATTCTTCTTCTTTTAATATATATTCTAAGTGTTTGATAAAGTAGCTTTTTGTCCATTAAATCTACTACAAGACCGGCCATAAATCTGACTCAGATAAAGTATTGAAATTTTATTATTTTTTTTTTTTTTTACTTTGAAATGTCTCTAAAGTAGATTAATATATTTAATTATTCTAAAAAGCCCTCAATCATGTTATTTCTTAGGGAGAAAATGCCACATCTATTGGTAATACAGACTTTCTCTTTTGACAAGTCAGAAGTTCAGCTCTTGGGCAAAGTGACAGAGACTTGACTGGCAAATCCCTCCAGTGTAATGCTCACCCTGGCAGCCTTGCATCCCAAAGAAGCTTGTATATTAACTGCATCTTACCACAGTTCCTTGCCTCTAATCACGTGGCTATCACTAGTACATACACTACAAGTGTATAAATATAAGAAGAGCTCCCACTCTCATGCATATTTATGCCATAATGTTAAAATATCATATGCACTAATCTCTGAAAATATAGGAGAAAAATGTGGGAAATAAATGAGCATTCTTTCAGCTTTACAGGATTCCTGCCAATCATTTGCTATTTGATCTAAAAAGAACAACAAAAATGAACACAAAAATAAAAGCTAACCCCAGAAGCAATAGCAAACATAATGCACGCTCATGTTACAGTGCCTGCAAAAAAAGTAATGCTAGTTTTTTTAATGTATTTACCATAAACAAATACTCTCAATACCTTCTCTTGAATAAACATCTCTCTATCTCCCCTTTCTCTTCTAGGATCCTGCCTTATAGCCCAGTCTTACCAAGTCTGACTTGGTCTCCCACCTAAATCAGTGGGAATTTCAAAAGGAACAAGGGCAGGAAACTGTTTATGGAAGAGAATTTTTCTCATACATGCTTGTAAGGTGCAAGGGGTTAGGTTATGGAGGGGGTGTCAGTGCTAGTCCTGGTGAAGTTTGAAAGCAACAGCAAAAATGTATTGGAAATTGGCATTTACAGTGTGCTTCCAATCTGTGTACTGAAGTTTTAAAATTAAAAATTCAATTTATAATCAAAAGGAAAAAGATCTGTCTTCCTACTGAAGGAAAATTCTTCAAATAAATGATGGTTCTAGCCTTCCTTTTCCCCGCAAAATAACTTGTTCTTCTGCCTGCAATTCATGGAATCATAGGTTGGAAGAAACCTCAAGAATCGCCAGTTGTTGGCAGGATTAGTAGGAGAAAATGAAACTGTAGTTTGAAAATACCTTGAGCAATGCTTCTAAAGCCCTCTCTGCCTTTTGTGGAAGAACTGAGGTTGCAGAGATTTGATAGACTTCCAAACATTTTCTTGTTGGAGTCTGCCAACTGAAGTTTGGTTTTCAGTTTTATTGCTGCTTTCTGTTGTTTGTTTGAAATTATTGTGTCTTTGATGGTATAAAAAAAGAGTCTGAAACAGCATCTCAGTTACTGGCAGCACCTTGAGAACTTGCAGCCTGTGAGCTTGTTGCCATGCTGGAGCAGAAGAGGGGTTTGCATGCTCCTGCTGCCTATGCAGACTTCCAAAGGGGCAGATGCCCCTAGAATAGCAGTGCTGGAATTAAGTATCTGCAAGACAGGTGGTCCATAGGGTTGGTACTCTGCTCTTTGTCTTTGCAATGTCATGGGAAGTGGGGTTGAAGGAGACCTTGGGAGATCATTTAGTCCGTATTTTTGACAGAGACAGGATCTGTTCTATCAAAGCTCTCTTGCTGTACATATAGCATTTTATTATAATAAATAGCAACATTTTTTGCGCAGTCGAAGTTTGCTGACAGTTCACAGATTTTACACTTCAGTATATTTAAATGATTTAGAGTGTAAATCGGCACATAGCTGCTGTGGAAGTAGTGGATTTTTAAACCTGAAGCAGGGCACAGAAGCTGCAATGTGCCCAAGGGCACGGGGCAGGTCCATGGAGTCCATCTTTTCCCTGCACAGCATTGGAATAGAAGCCAAATCACCCTTTGTGAACAATTTACCATTGCAGACAAGGTCAGGATGCAACAGATCCTCCCCAGGAAATTTTGTGCTAAGGGATACTCTTTTTTGTGCCCCTAGTAAATTTGGGATAATAATCCCAACTAACAGGATAATTTCCAAAACCACCGATGATCTCGGAAATTCTTGGCTAGGCTGGAGGCAAGTGATGCAGTAATGGCACCTCCCCTTCCATGAAGATTGGCATTCTAGTTCTTAGATATGTTTTCACAGGGGAGGATTGTGGCCCTAAATCAAACTGACAGACTACATGCTGTAACATGCGCTCACGTTCATTGTCCCAGATGCAGGAGCAGAGGACCAGGATTGTTGCTTGAAAAGAAAGGAATAATTACAATAATAATTAATAATAATACTGATGATAATAACTGTTCCAGTAAATGCAGCAGAGTTGTATCTTATTGGTGCTAACACCAGGAGAGCCAAGTCAGGCTGAACAGCGGAGGTGGGAAGGCTGCATGGCAGAAGCCTGTCAAAAAGGAGCTGAAAATGGGGTGTGTGTGCCTGGCAATACTTACCTGTCATCTCCTCCGGGCTGTGTGTTTGGTGAAGGATGGCCTTTTAAAAGCAGCACTTCTTCTGTATCTGTGTGTTTCCTTTTCCAGCCACATCTCCATTAAGTGAGAGAACCCTCGAAGGCAGCCCCTCCATCCTTCAGACATTTGCTTTACGTAAACCAGCTAGCAAACCGCTCTGTTAGTATTGATGTAGACATTACCACAAATCGCCACTTAGGGACCTGAAAGAATTGACTAACTGGTTTCAGATCCAATACACATAACTTGATCAGACACAAACTTTAAGTACACTTGCCGGCGTGCCAACTGCACCAACTGGGAAGTGACTTTTCTGCTGGCTTTTTAAAGAGGCCCTGAGGGGAAACCATGAAAAAATAAAGATTTAGGATTGAGACTTTTGATACAGTGTTTTTTGCATTAGTCTGAGCATGAACAATTAAAACACGACTTTTCTTTGTGAGACTTGGCCTATAATTTTCTTTTTTTTTTTTTTTTTTATAAATAAACCTCACAGATTCAGGTTTTACAGCTATCACAATGACTGTAGATTCCTGAAGAATTTGTTCTGAATCTTGTTTATGTTAAAAGGCCTGGATGCTCTCCTGGCATTGGGAGTTGCTTTACAGAGTGTTTACATTGCCAGCCTGGAGCAGTTGGAGGGGGGAAATTGGACTGGGTCTGTTACTGAGAACCAGCTGTGCCCACCAACAGAAAAATCTTCTGTATTTGTTAGCACCAACACAACAAGACCTTTGCCTGCGGTGCATAAGAGGTCCTGTGAGAGGTATTTTTCTGTGATTTGGAAAGTTTGTGTGTCACATTGGTGTGGTGTTAGACTGCTTTATGTACAAATGCTAACTCCTCAAGTATTGCTTCTTATTACAATGAAACTTTCAGCTATAAAGCTTTCCTCCATCTTCCTTAGCCAGGAGGACATTCAGCTCCTTGGTTCCATGTGTGCATCACACACAACTTCACTGCAGCAGCAGCAGCTGAGCCCCAGTAGCCCCCTCTTTGCATCCCAGTTTCCAAGGAAAGGGGATTCTGGGCTGTACTGGGAGCACACCTCTGAACAGCTGACCAAAACGGACGGTGTAGAGATCAGGATTGTGCCAGCCTCACTGGGCCAGTTTATACGCACAGAAAGAAAGTAATGATTCGTAAATCTTAATGATTCTTAAAGTAAGACTTAAATAGCCATCCAGGCATTCTGTCTCCTACAAGAGTGCTCTAGACCCAGGCTATGGGGCTGCTGCTGAAGGAGCAGCATTCTGCTGGGAGAAAAGCTTCTGAGAGTGGAAGTTTCTTCTGGGCCACAGAAACTCTTTTGTGTATACAAAAATTAGACTATTATTTAAAAGAGGTGGGGTATTCTTAGCTGTTCCTTTTATTGGGAGAGGGACATGCCTTCACTCAGATTTATATAAAAAAACAAGAAAAAGTGTAATTCTGGGAAATTGATGGTTTAGTGGTGGTCTTGCCAGTCCTGGGGTAATGGTTGAACTTGGTGATCTTGAAGGTCTTTTTCAACCTGGTTGCTTCTATGATTCTATGAATGTTCACTTTTGTGGCAGACAGAGGCACTTCACAGCCCCCTGTCAGATCCTTAGTCCTGACAGGGTTCCCATGACCCATGTTTCATGGTGATTGTGCCTGTGTGTGTTATACAGTGAGAGCTTCTCCACAGACAAGTGCCGTTTTCTAAAATTCAACCACCTTTTGAAAATCCGGTTGTTTGCTTACTTCTGCATTTTGTCTTGTTCTGTCCTTTGAATCAGTAAATAGGAACGAAAGTAGTTCATTGCTTTGGCCAGTACCATACTGCTGTACCATGGAGGACTTCCTTTATGTTATTCTTCAACCTACGTCATCTAGTTTTCCTGTTATATTTTTTCTGTGGCAGTCAAACACTTCAATTTTGGTTTCTTTTTCTTCCCTGTCTCTGCCTCTGTGTATTCTGTCCCCTTGATTGTAAATTGGAAATTTAAATCATTCTTTCCTCTCTTTAATTGCTATCCTTTCCTAAATCATGATATTAGGAAAAAAGCCATATAGAATAGGCTTGCGTAAACTCAGCACTTGGGAAGCAGCAGGAATAACCTTTTGGAATTTGCACTGCTCAGCTCTTGTGATGGCACGTTGCTTAAATTTTTGTCCTGAGCAAGAAGAACCCAAGAAATACTTCTTGTGTTACTCAGGAGATGTAATCACAAAGTTTGCAGAAAGAAATACAAAACCAAATGAGACCATTTCCTAGTTTTCATTGTCAGTGTGGGTTGGTTTTTTCTCAAAACCTCGGGTTTTGCAGGGATGTTCCCAGAACAGTGACTGGGGAGTTACTTGAACCTGCGCAACAGCATACGCTATGTCACTAGGTGTTTCCAGCTTGCTCGTGGTCACCCAGGAGAATTCCTGGTGATGGTGAGCTCTGCTCTTAGTGAGACTTAAAGACAAAAGCATTTAATATTTTTGGCGTTGACTTAACAGTGTCAGAACTGAGAGCTCCACTCAGGAAGTTGGCAGTCGTGAATTTTTTAGTAGATCATAACAATCAAACAGGATTCTGCAAGCTGGAATTGAGAAATATGGGATGATCAAAGAAGGTGGGAAGAGTGCAAGACAAATTCAAATCATTAGTTGGAAATCATAGCCTCTTGTGTAGCAACTTTGGGTGATTCATAGAACAAATCTGTGTTTAGCTGCAGGAATCAAAGTTTGGAAGAAAAAACTTAGCTGGGGCTCTACGTCCTGTTTTGTCCTATGGAAATCAGAACACTCCTTAAAGGTTTTTTTCTTACCTAATTGTGATTCATGCAGCTAAAACCAGCGTAGGCAGCATTGTCTAACTGAATATGGTGTCTGGTTTTGAGGCTTCTGCTTGGGGAATTTGCAACTGATGTTGCTGTCCCATATCTAGTATTCCCCAGAACTTAATGTTGCCATTGAAAGCCCAGAAGGGTCCAGCAGGGCACTGAGGATTGTTTTCTTATTACCAAACAGAGAGATATTAACAACACAATGTAAAAATATAATAAAAAAAAAAAAAAAGAAAAGAAAAAGAAAGAAAACCAAAGCAAAGACTGCCGCCTGCTCTTTTCTTCTTGGTATTATTATTTGTGACAAAGCCTTTGGTCCATTTTTCTTCATAATTTGCAGGACTCCTAATGGGAACAGCACCTCCCAATTACCATGGTTGCCAAAGGCTAATTTGGTTACCCTCAGGATCCACAATAGAGAAACTGTGTCGGCCCTTTGTAGATATTTGCATACTATACATACCAGGAATGTAAAACAGCTGCCTGGGCCCTATTCCACTATCATGGCAATTATGGGTCATTAGCTTTTTCTTCTCTCCCTTTCTCTCTCCTTTCCTTGTTCTCATCTTCTAAACTCTGTCAGAGAGCAGAAGCAGCTGATGTTTTTGCAGTGAGCAGCAGCAGCACAGGAGGAACTGCCTTGTCTTATTGAAGGGTTGGGGGCTGACGAACGGGCGCCCGAGCAGTGCGAGCACCATCCTCCTTTATTCTGCAATTACACTCTTTCTTTCCCTTTTTTACTCTCTTGGTGTGCTCCCCAGGAGCACTTACATCAGGACATGGTTGCCCATGCACGCGTGTGTGCGTTGTGCTTGCTGCTGTAAGGGCTACAGTGGGTGATGCCAGCAATGACAACAGCAGCAGCACTGGTTGTGAGCAGAAGCATGTGCTTCCCCGTGCCCATTGTGTTCCCATCAGACACCCCCTGTCAACACCCTGTTCCTTGGGGGAAAGCTCCTTGTACTTCTGAAACTTTTGTGGGCTCCCAGGGGCCCAGAAATTAAAGAAGGGGACAAAAGGCAACTCTATCTTAATTCGTTTGGTATTCAATTTGTTAAATGGCCAGAGCCTTTTAATAGTTTATCTCCCTTTTGTTCTGAACAACATTTACAGTCTCTGTAGTTTGCAGGGAAGTGATGGTTTTGCATATACATTAATTTTTTTATGAACTGCTAATTTTATTGACAATGAGGATAGATTGAAAGACCCAAAGCTTTTGTGTTGTTTTGTTAAAGCAAGTAAGTAAAGCACAAATGTAAATTACATCTCCAGGTTCACATTAGAGGTTTGCAAATAATACTGAGCTAATGGTTATTGCTAAGCAAAATAGCACTGGGATCAATATTCTATACAGTAGAACGCAATACCTCTCTCTCTTTTAATCACCTCATTGCAGAAATGGCATTGAAATTTGAAATCTCATTTTCTCCATTTGTACAAATTGAACATAAATCACTGTGAGTGAGGGGAGGTTTCGGGCAACTTCACTCTTTGTGGAATTGCATTACTAATTAGTGCTGGAGGGAAACGGGGATATAGGCAGGGCTCAACCGGACTCTGCAACTGCCCACAGATGGTTCTTTAAATAAAGAACCAGGGGGAAAAGAAAGGATGGGCTTCATCCTTTTCTGCATCAGGGTCTTCCAAGCAAAGAAAGCACTTACAATATTTGTTTCTTACCGCCATTAAAAATGGATAAAGAATTAAGAACAAAATGCTGGCATCGCTTTTGTTGGTGTTGAGAGTGTACCTGGTGCTGTACAAAACAAACTCAATCTGTAGCCGTTTCCCTAGGAACTTGCTTTAAGGGTGAGTCTTGCTATGCTTAAAGTGAAATGTTGTATCCCATGTTGTGCTTTTATTGGAGGGGAAGAGGGGCACTGCTGGTGATGGCATGGTGTGCAGAATTCTGGGTAGAATCTCAAAATAGCGTCGCTCCTGCTGGTTAGAAAAAAAAACCCCGTATTTGCTCTTCTGTTGTCTCTGATTTTGTTAAATAATGTTTATGAGGGAAATACTGTCAGGAAAATCTTTGCTGCTGATAACTTTAAACCCTTTTTCCTGTGGGGTAAGGGAGCTTTTCCGAGCTGTGGCTGGCAGCATGTGTCATGTGTGTGCTCTCTCAGCAGCTTGGCTTATCCAGAATGATCCAGCACATCAAAACATTCAGATAAAGGTAATAGACACTGGGTAAGTGATACAGGTTGAGAGATAGAACAGATTTGGATTAAGAGGTTTAGATAAACAGGTTTTATTTGTCTGTGTGGGGAGGATACTGTGATATTATGAAAACAGGAGTCTGAGTGACTCTGAAAGTTTCCCAAGGTGTGGGTGTGTTCCAAGCATCACCCCCATGGATAAAGACTATTTGAAATTAGTCGCTATCAGTCCCAGAGATTTATCATTACACCTGTATTTTTCCATCATTTTCATGCTTTCTAGACCACTACAGTAGGAGATAAAGAGGTAACTTTATGTGAGAAACTGTTATTAAGGCTCATTATATAAATCTGTTCTTGCCAATTTCAATAGCTGAAAGTGAAGAAAATAGTGTTCCTCACTTTCATGTTTGAAATACTGGGCTTGCGGAGCTTCTAGCAGAGAAGAAATAACTCAGTTTTAGAAATCTGGGGCAGAAATCTCAGATTCATACCAAGGGCTGGTTCAGATTTAGACTATTCCAAAGGATAAAAAGAGATCCAAGTTATTACAAATGTTGATTTCAAATATAGTTGGGATGCTCTTCGAAATGTGTATTTAGTCATATGGCAAATAAATGGCAGAGAATTTTGCCCCTCTTTGGCTTGGTCTGTGCTGCCAGGCTCTAGAGAAGGACTTGCATGTGCGCCACTCTCCCAGCTCCATCCATCCCATCTTCCTCACCCGTATCGCACAGAGCCAGGGACAACCTCTGCATGGTTTGAACTGGAGGAGTGCTCCTATGTTGTGTCTTTTGACACACAAGCAATCCTACAAATGGCAGGAGCCTTTGGAAAGTGGGGTATAATATAAAGCACAGATCAGCCACTCTGCTTCATTAACAGTTGCCTGTCAGTGAATCACTGATCTTCTAGAGCCTCTTACCATGTTGCTTTCTGTATTGACTTGCTCAGACATGTGTTTGGACCCAGCAGAACATACAGTATCATTTGTTCTGCTCTTGCACCCATGTAGCACATAGCAAGAGGTTACTTGAAGATAGTAAGACAGGGACATGTCAGTAATAGCACATCCAGCCGTCTGTTTAATTAATGTCATTTGCCTCTGTCATGCTGGGTGCATTAGAAAACATAAAAAATATACATTTAAAGGAAAAATAGAGTTTCAATTAAGATTTTATGGGAAAACTGACTTAAGGGTAGGCAGGAAAAGAAATCTGGGGTAAAAGAAATCCTGCTAAATTTTTTGTTTCGAAACTGGTGGACTTTGGGTTTAGGTGTCTGACTTCAATGCCAGAAAAGTGGGAAAATGATCTATTTAAAAAATGATTATGCATAGAAATTTAGGCTATGTGATTTACTGAGAGATTTTAAATTCTGCACATAGCACAGCTTGTTCTGAAAATACAGAAATAATTTGAAAGTTACGTCAATTGCTAATGTATTAGCAGCCACAGAACCTCACTGATTTCCCAAGGATCAGCTGTGGGCAACAGCCTCTTTAAACTAATCTCTAGAGGCTGAAAGAACTGGTTTGCTTGAGAGCACAGTGGAGAAAATCACACAGAACACTTTTGCTTAGACCTCTGCTCTTCCCTAAGTCTCAGTTCTTTGGCTGCTGTCACTGTCTGGGTGCTGTCAGGAACGCACAGTCACGCTACCCAATGGGGGTATTTTTCTTCTGAATTTATCATCCTGTGCTCTACAATGTAAATATTTATAAATTAAATAAATTCCTAAATACGTACATACATAAACAATTGATAAATAGCTACAGGCTACATACATAGATACACAGCAGTAATGTCTGCATGCCTGGTATAGATGATGCACCAGTATCTCCTAATTCTGCAGAGTAGTTGAAACAGTAATGTGAATTATCTGTTTCTCATATTGATGGGATATTTCTGGAGCATAAAGATAATAATTAAACTGTCACTTTTTTTTGCTTGCATTCCTTATGAAGATCTGCTCAATATTTTATAAGTTGTATTTAGCTTCACTGGTGCCAGTAGAAAGAATTCCTTTTGTGAGGAGACTAGACGAGTAGCCACTGTATTTTCTGAAGCTTCCAGTGCATGCAGGCTCCAGGAATCCCAGCTAACGCGTGCCTTGAATGCTACACATCCTTTGTATAGGCAGGAGTTATAAAGAGCACTAACTTGTCATGTAAAAGCTGATATATTGGCATGCTCTAATGACAGTGGTGTGTCATGGCCACAAGTTGAGGAGAAGTCTACAAGCTCTTTCAGCTCTGAACAGCAACTCTACACCTTCCATGGAGTAACCACAGTGCCCTCTGCAACCTTCAGGCTGGCAGCACATGCATAATGTGCAGACTTGGAGTCTGAGATTTTCAGGAAGTGTTTGACTATGTTATATGTTTTGGTGTCCCAGTGTGCCTGCAAGGGGAATAAGTGGCCTTCAGATGGTATTCTAGATGGGGATGCAAGGTTTGTCCCTCCTTCCTCCCAGCGGCAAAAGCTGGATACAGCATATGTGCAACAGGGTGGGACAGCTCACCAGGATGTCTTGGAGCTGGGCATCCTGAGTAAACAGTTTCTCTCCAACGCAGTCAGAACAAATGATGCTCTGGATAAACAGAACATCACCTTAGGGTTTGTGCCTAATGGTCTCCAAGCCAAAAAGGAAGGTACACCCAAGAAGAATAGACTGAAGGGAGGCAAAAACCCTTGCCAAACAATTACTTCATGGGAAGGATGCTCAGGTGTGGTTATGCATGGAGCAGTACTTGGGCATAAGATACAAATATATCTTTAAGCTACATTGGTACCCTGACGTGGTGCAGATTGCAGCTGACAAAAGTGCTGTGGTGAAATGAAAAGGGAAAAGGGCAAACTGTTCTGCAGCATGGAAGCAAAACATCGGGAATGCTTGGTCTGCCTTGCTCTGAGGCGCTTGGGGTTCTGAAGCAACCTACAAAAAATGTTTGATCAGCCCATAATCCAGGTCATCTCACTTGCCCCAAAAGAACTTCACATATGTGATGAAAAAGGCATTTACAAACCTATGGAGCCCTGAAGGAGCGAATTATTGTATGAGTAATAATAAGTACTTAAATAGCACTTGACAACTTGATTGATACAAACATTAACAGATTAACTCCTACAGGACTTAGTGATGGATATGTGTTTCCTGTATTGCAGTTGGAGAAACTGAGGTGTAGCAGTAGATTAATTTACTTGCTGACCCACAGTGTGTTGCTGGCAAAGGCAGAATTAGAATTAGACTTCTTAATGATCAATTAGTAAAATTATAAAGCAAAAGAGCAAAAGCTCTGATAGCAACCTCTAGGATCAGTATGAAAGGACACCGTATAACCTCAAGATCTCATTTCTTAGTAATTTTAGTCAAGAGTTCGTAATTGTATATAGAAATCAGGATTATTTTTATCACGTACTTTGTCTTGCATTTATCCAGCCCTCTATTTCATGTATGCAGATTCTGACTTTACAGATATTTATCTATACCTATATGCATGAAGATATGGTTTTAGTGGTATAGCCATAAAATACAGCCACCTATAAACTAACTCGGAAGTATGACTCTCTACTTATTGGCACTCCACTTTTTGGTACATACATTAAATATGTGTCTGTTTTACTATCTGGAGAACACAAAAATGAGTGAAATCCAGCCATTTGCCTATTACTCTTTAGACTGAAAAATTGTGTATGTTTATAGTTTGGATAGATACACAGTTCCTGCTAGGATGCAATAGAGTGCAGGTGTTATTGATGAGTTTGAGATGACGGTAATACTTAAGAGTAGTGAAGCCCTGGATGACTTATGTGGCTCATCCCAGCCTAATGCCAATAAATTGTTTGTGTCACACCACGCCTCGGTGTATTTTGTGCGTGCTACATATTTTACAGGCAAACTATTTCGGAAAGATGTTAGAGACTTTTTAAGAAATTACTTTAACCGTTTTTCATAGACTGCTTCATGTGAAGGCAGACTGCCAGTTACCAGCACTCTGAGTCTATACAAGCAGAGCAAAATTGTACAAATATGATTCTAGAAACCTTTACTTACAGAAAGTATTATTTCTATATATATTAATGGGCAGATTTTAACATCATATGTATCTTGAAAGCTTCCTAGGCGTACAGTGCTTTACTTACTGAAAAGCTGTAAAATCTCAGAATTCTTCTCATGTTTTTGGTGAGCCACTAAAATACTGGTGGCCAATCTCTC
The DNA here is from genome assembly GCF_037157495.1 of Lathamus discolor. Classification (NCBI taxonomy): domain Eukaryota; kingdom Metazoa; phylum Chordata; class Aves; order Psittaciformes; family Psittacidae; genus Lathamus; species Lathamus discolor. The sequence goes on along the minus strand of NC_088909.1, from coordinate 1,687,550 downwards.
CTCATGAGTGACTGAATGTTCTGTGCTACACCTCAAACTAGTGCTTTGTGGATCAGAAATTTTGTGTTTGAAGAAAAACTGACTGATTAATTATTCCTTCTCCAAATGCAAATGACAGCTCTTTGCAGAGCTGAAGTTGGGATGTTTGAAGTAAACTGGGTAGAGAGGAATGAGGTGCAAAGCCCGCTTTCTTCACAGCATGACTGCCTGCACACCAAATCCCAACTGGGACAATAAGTGGATTGCGGGACTTGATGGGTGACATAAAAACTTTCCATTAGGTGTTAGCAGTTGTGAAGAGTTATACGTTAGTTGATGAGAGAAAGAAACTTACATTTCTGGGATACTGACCTTGCTTTTAGACTACATAATTTATAGAAAGCTGAACTTTAAATAGCTGCCACTTGTATGCGTGAAAAGGTATTTTGTATGCTACTTGGTTCTGTGTCCTTCAATAATAGTGTGTAGCTGAACAGATGCAGCTGAACTTTGAAAGCTGCATCTGTCTTGGATTCACTTCCAGTCTCCAGCCTATATTGGGTTGGGTCCAGCACCCCCATGGGATCACTTGGAGCTGCAGGACCTCGGTGCTTCTCCAAAAGTCTTGAGGTATTCAAAGCTGACCTCGCCAGCATGGTGGCAGTCAGATATGGATAGCAGAAGAGGGCTTTGCATAATGAGGAATTTTCGAAACTTTGTTAAATATGGTTATTTTCAAATCATAATTAGAAATAATAATTTTGGGCTCTGAGGCTAGTTCTTTCGACATGCCATCAGCAACATTTGTCTCACTTCAGGGGTGTGTGTTTGGAGATGCATTTGAAACACTTTAGATTATTAAGTTAAACCATGACAAAGTTTTAAAAAGTAAAAAAAAAATAAAAAATAAAAAATAAAAATTGACAACAATAACAGATAGTGACATAAGCCAAAAAATGTACCAAAGGCTTTAACGCCTTCTTCCGACTGCTTCAGCTGGGATTGAATGAGACCAAAAAGCAAGATGATATATTGCTTAAACCGTGATCCTTGTGGAGAGGCGACCCCAGCTCTTTAATCTTTCTCTCTCCCCACCCAAGGGGATTCTGTGTTGTCTGTGCTGAAGCTCCTGAGTGCAGAGCCCTATCTCTGCCCTCAGAGCTACATTTGGGTGCTTTGGGTGCTCCTGAGATAAAGTTCAGAGGCACAAAGGGGAAGGGGGAGAGGGACCTGTGGCTGGGACAGGGCCCAGGTCACCCTCTGTTCCCCCTTGGTGTTCTCATGCCAAAGCACAGCTGTGACATTGGCAGGCAGGCATTTGAAGAATAATAATAATTCCGCAGATCAAAGCAGCTCTTCTTCAAACAATTACAGTAAAATTGAAGCTCTCCTCCAAGAGAAACGTGTGCCCTTGTTGTGGTTTTCTTTTTTTTTTTATGGTCCTTTTCTTTCTTTCTCTTCTTCCGCCCAACCTTTTTTTTTTTTTTTTTTATCGTTTATGAGCAAATTGCTTTTTCAGGGCTATAGAAAAAGCCGATTGGAAGCTGAAATCCTCCCTCTCTGCCAAGGGGTGGGATTCCCAGGGTTAGACATGTAACATCTGAAGGGTGATTTTTTTAAAATTGATATCCGAGAATAAAAGAGAGAATAGTAGGAGAAGCTGATCAGGAATGAATAAAGTCTCCTTTTAAGCTGAAATAACCTCCCCCCCCCCCAATTTTCCCTCCAGAAAAGCCGGACTGTAATTGCTTGCAATCACTCGGCGCAAATTGTCTGTGCGTATTTGCTTTTTAATTTTGTATAATCTGGTCCATTTCGCTCTCTCTGCCTTTGAGCTTAACCTCTCTCTTTCTCTCCCTCCTTCTCACTCTTACATGCCTTCCCTTTCTCTCTTGCTTTAATTCTTCGATGCTGCTAAAAATTATTACTAATTCACAATGATTTTTGATGGCTTTTGCTAAAGAAAGGCACTTAGGAAAAATAAAAGAGACTGAGTGGACATGTGCTGCAACTGGTGAGATTTCATTGTTCTCTTTCAAGTGTTTGTTATTTATATATTTATTTCATTTCTGTTTCCTTAAGATGCAGAAAGCTCCTTTAATACATCTATAGGAGGTCTTTCCCCACTTTCCAGTGGAGCTGAGAACAGGAATCCTGTGCAGCCCATCTAAGGAGGATATGCAGTAGCTGAACAGGCAATATGATTCCATCATATGCTGTGTCTGAATTTGTCATCATACGCTTTGCTGTTGCTCTACTGGGGAGCCCCAGGGGTTCAGCCATAATCAACATTTTTCCAGGTGAACTTCATGCTTAGTAAATAATCTTTCTGTGATTCAGTGGTTAGAACTAAGGTTCTCATTTAGATTTTGCATTCAGATTTTCTTCAAGCAGGTGCCTGTGGAAGCCACTGTGTCAGGGCCTGGCCCAATATCTGAGGAGAAACCTGGCTGATGTTCTGGAAAAAAGAAATCTTATGTGTTAGAAAATGGTATAGAAGGTGCTGGGAATGAGAGAGCACAGAGATTACATCTGTCAGAGTAGTTCCTCATCATTAATACTTCATTTACAGGGGACTTCATATAGCTTCAGTGGCATATCAGCCAGGCATAAGGTCAAAGGGATGAAAACCTCTGCCCCACTGCAATTTTTGAATTTTACTTTTGCAGCAGCTGATTGACTTTGTGTGCTTTGGCAGCTACTTCTGCAGCCCCAAGGCCACTGTGTTGTGCTGCTCTAGTGCTGATGCTCCCTGTCCTTCTTCCATGCTCTGGGCTGGCGTAGGGAGCAGCAATGTGCTCTGTGGTGTCTTGTGGACATCTCAACCCAAGTCATCTGTTCCTGTTGCTGCTCCCATCGCTGCTCCCAAAGCATATTACATAGTGTTCTGGCGTAACATGTGTGCTCCTGTTGCTTAGCAGAATCTGAGAAGTCCAGACTGGGACTTCTGTGGTGATAAGCTATAATCTATTTTGAACTACTTCGTTCAGTTGTTGTGTTTTGGTTTTGGTGTTTTGGGGGTTGGGTTTGTTTGTTTATTTGTTTGTTTGTTTTTCCTGGCGATGTTTGGGGTTTAGTTTTGGGGTTTTCTTTTTGTTAAAACAACAAAAATGCTTTGTAAGTCTTATTGATTAATAGAATAGTCTGTACTTTCTCATAAGTTTAAGTTTTTTCTTGCTTGGTTTAAACCACAATTCTCAGATACATTCACCTCACTCAGATTGTGGTTCTAGTTTGTATGTTAAATTTTTTTCTGTTATTACTAAAAATTGTCTGAATTATTTTACTTCAAATACAACATTAAGGGTTTATTTTCTTTTTAAAGGACTTCTAATGTATAGCTGTAGTCATGAGCAGAGATATATGTATGAACAAGTCCCCTGGTCTTACAGAACAACTTTGGAACAAGCCCTGCATGCTGCCACCATGTCACAGGAGGTATCAGGACCCATCAGAAATCGCCTTCTTGTTGCTATTCTACTAAAAGATCTTACTTTCTGCATATAAGAATTTAGCTTTGTATTAGGAGTCACTCTGTGGTGGGATGTCACAGTAAGCTGAGGCCCTGATTTCTCTTGAGATTTCTCCACAGGAAGAGAACTTTTTTTTTCACTCATAATATCTTTAAAAGAAAAAAAAAAAGGAAAAATCCTACGACTGCATGGAGAAATCTGAAAGGGGTCTGGGTTCCATTCTTCAAGCTGTACAGGGACCAAGGAGACTGGCAGGCACTGGCCTTCACTGTAAGTATATTAAAAAAAGACAAGACAGCTTTACTCTAAAAACAAATAGTTGCAGATTCCCAGCAAACAAACCTGTATGAAAAAAATAGTGCAATTTAAAAGGAAAATTCCATGTATATTTTTCTTTATGCATTTTGGGTCTGCTTGTAACAGATTTATAATGCTTGTATTATTCAGCTTTTGATTTGAAATTCTAATGGACCTTTTGAACGGACTGGTGCAGGCTAGGCAGTAAAGAACATAAAATAGTTTCATTGACTTATGATTTTCTGCTGACTTTTCATTGTCATCCGATATCTTCATTCTCTGTCACGAGACCATTCCGGGAATGTCCTCAGTTGCCTGTTTGATAGTGGGTTAGAATATAGAAAACTGTATGAATTGCAGATGACTTGGTAATTTATTCAGATGGAGTCTGTCATCTTTAGGTAATAGGAAAGACAGCTTTAAATACATGTTGTGAGTGGATTTGAGATCTTATAAAAGTTTTCTTTTGACTTTCTTCCTAGACCATGCAGTAGTGTGTGTTTCCTCTGGCTCACAGTGTCTTTCTTAATGGCAGAGCCTTGCTCTGGAGGATTTCAAATTTATCCAGAACTCGCTTAAAAAATAAGAATGCCTGATCAAGCAACACCTTGCATCTATTACATATCAACAGTGAATGCATCAACTTCAGTTGGAGCACATTAAGAAGTCTATAGTAGTTGGATTTTTTTAACCTTATGCTTTTAAGCGGGACCTTAATGGGAAGAATAGCATTTCTTTGCTGTGCCACAGGATCTGGGGACTAAACACCCACAGTTTTAGTTGGCTAATGGTAAAGGTATTATACTCAGTTCCAGATGACTCTTATCCAATCAGCATGTGAGATTTTTTGATAGTTGGGACCTTTTTGTTCCCTTGAGCTGTCTCTTCACAATAGATATTTCAGGGTCTTTCAACCAGTTAGGAAAGTTCATTATATTTTTAATATAATGTAAAAAAATTAAAATAATGATTTGATATACAGGCATTGATGAAAGATGTATTTTTAAAGTAGTAAATTAAAATCTCATTAATATTTCAGTGAGAATATTTTGTGCTTATCTGTTTCATCTCTATTTTTGACCTATGGCTTGGAGTTCACAGCATGAAGGAGATGGTGAAATCTTTTCACCATAAAATGTTAATTATAAGTAAATTGCAGCACAAACGTTCAATCAGCCACATTAATTCTACATAAAGTGAATTATTGTAGCAGAAAATTTTAAAATGTGACTGAATTTTATAATCTGAATCCTCCATTTTCTACCTTTGCTCTTATTGCTGTGCTGTTCTTCTCCAGCATGGCTGAGCTTTTTGTGCACTGATGGTAAGCGCTTTCTGCTTAGATTATGTTAAAAATGGAAGAGCAAGATTTGATCCATATGTTGTCATCCTACAAATGTCTCTAAAATACAGAAAATTTTATTTGCCCAGTGAGAAGAGGCAATACCATGTGAAGGGTTCAAAATGCAGGAGCTGTGATTGGGAGCATGGAGCTGTGAGGGTCTTGGTCAGCCCCTGGGAAGGCTGGATGCCAGTCATGCCAGCACTGGCATCACAGCAGCCTGTTCCCTGTGCAAACTGGTATTGGAGGGATCGCGGTGCTATGTGCGTGTCCAGGACACAGCATTCACTTTTAATCCTCCATTTATTTTGACAAGCAAGCAAAGGCACAACTGAATCCCCATGTACTTTCAAAATTTAGATAGAGTTCTTGCCAGCCTCCTGATCCCTGAGTGAAAAAAGCTTTATTTTAGTGGTATATAATGTAGCTTTCTTTGTAAATCCAACATTGCGTCATGTTACAAAAGAATTTGTGCCAAGATGCAGAGCGTAAGAAATGCTTCGTGTGCTCTCTAGAGATGACTGTGGGGACAGACCTGAGAGACCACCAGGGCTCTGTGTCTCACCAGTGAAGCTGAATACAGGAAAATCTTGTTTGAGTAGTTTTATTCTGGTGTTTCAGGTAAAAGGTGCATGTAGTGAAGAAACAAGTGGCTTATGTTTTTACCTGTGATTTGTGGCGTGTCTGGGAAAGCAAGAAAGAAAAGTGAACGTTTATATGTGCAGGTGCTCCAAGTTTAGAGACTCTGGATATTGCTCTAATCCTCTTCTCTTCATTGGGGTGTTTCCTGAGTCAGTAAGTCAGGTGTCATTGCAAATTACCATCTCGAATCTGAAATCCTGTAAAGCGTTGCCTGTTGAATTGGGTTAGAATTTGACTTTTTCTTAAACCTTTGTATAATGACATCTAGACATTTTTTTTAAACACTGAAGTGTGGCATGGTACATTCCCACTGCTCTTCGGAGAAGCAGACTTGAGTTCAAGTCCAAAGAAAAATTCCAAAATGCGTTGTGAGGCACAGTTAAAAAAACAGGTTACAGCAGCAAGGAGTAGGTGTCCTCGCACAAGTTTATAGAAGGCTTTTACTCATTGGAAGAAAACTGCCTATTTGCCACTCCGAAGTGGTTTATGGACGAAGGACTTCCTAGTTGTTAGGTGGGAAGTCTACTCAAATCAGTGCCTAAAGCTGAATACTTTTACGTGCCAAGTGATCTTTCCTGAAACAATTGCACACCAGTGCAAGATACTCTATTTTGATAACTTTGTTCAATATTTCTGTGATGCCAACCATTAATTTTTCATCTCAATTAAAAAAACCCCAAAACTAAAGAAATAAACCACTTCCACAAAACCTGTAAATGGCTGCTGGGTACCTCAGTGCTTTCTGAATCTGGCTGTATTCAGGTTATTTTAACTCTGATTTTGCCATTGATTGTGTGTTGTTGTAAGCAGACACTTGACTTTTCTTACATGTACTGGCCCCTCCAAGTAAGGGGATCTGGGGACTTGTATTCACTGAAATCCACGAATATGCTTTCCAAAAGCTATAGTACTGTGTATCAATTTAAAATGTTTTAATTGTCATAAAATATAATCAAGAATGGTAATCCTGACACTTTTAGGAAAAGAAGACCAGTTCCTCTGTAAAAGTGTGTGTTCCTGGGAGGGAAGGGAGCAGGAGACATTTCCAATTTGTTAATAGCAGCTCTGATCTGTGAGGGTAGGCAGGAAGTGGTGATCCCATGGCACAGTGAGATAACCTCCATGATTAAAACCTATGAGAGAGAAGAGTTAGAAAGTTGATCCCATGACATGGGAAGGAGTGAACTAGGGCAAACTGAATCTCATGGCCGTGGCATTGGCTACCTGAGCAAATGGAGGGGTTACAGATTTTGTAGTTCATCCTTTGATTTGTGCCTTCAGCGCTCACAGCCCATACTGTCAGGGTGATGCCACGCAGGTTCTTGCAAATGGCACCCTGTGGCTCTAACCTGTCATTCCTCCACATATCTGAATTGCTCGCCACCAGCATGAAATGTGGGCTCCAGAAAATGCATATGGGAGTCACTGAGATTTGAACTGCCAAATGCTGCAAAGTGTTTTGAGAGAAATCTCTCAACACTTATTGGAAAATGAAGGACTCGCTTTTGTGGTAAAATTTGCTAAGAAATCTAAATGAAATCTAACCAAAATTAAAAAAAAAAAAAAAAAAAAAAAGAGTTGTTATCAGAAATTGTGTTTACATATATGTACAAAATACGTAGAACTGTGGCTGTGATACACACATTTGACTTATGTGACTGACAGCCGTGATACCCAGATCTCCCACTGCTTTGTACAAGCACCTGGGGCAAACTCTGCACCTCCAGGTCTGTGTTGAGGTTCTGTGTCCTCTGCCTTCACCATCTGAAGTGCCGTTCTCACAACTGGCTGTGCACCCTGGCTTACTTTCTTGTCCCTGTTCTGACAGGTTGCATAGGCATGAGGAACTTCTTTCTTTTACATATGCAATGTGATACAGTGGCTATTCCAGATTATACTGTACCCAGGCAGCTCAATGTATGTTTGCATATGTGAGCTCTGTTGAATAGCTATACTGGGAAAACAGCATCTGCTGTATATACTCATCTCATCAATTGGTACACAGCCCTACCTTACAAAAAGTCAGCCAGCTCAGAGCATTGAGGCTGCAACAAATGTAAGTCAACATTGCTCAAGAGACACAGAAAAGTGAAAGACAGGGTGGGAAAAACGAATTATCACAGGAACCTGAGAGGTCACACATGCGTGGAACCTGAACTAGCAGACCTATTTGAAGTATCTGAGATATGCTTAACATTTAGCTGTTTAGAGGCACTGTATTATTATGAGGAGACTCGATACAGAAAGACTTACCCTAGCTGCATGTGCCTTTCCTGGGTTTTGTCAGGGAACAGCATAGTTACATGATTTTCATTTAATAATTTTCATTTGAAAGCAAGGCTTTTGCTAAATCTCAATCAGCTGCCTTCATCAGCTAATCATAAACATGTATTTGTCTATTCTTTCCTTTTCTTGTGTTCTGTGCAGCTAGTTGCTGCTGGAATAGATTAAGTACCATGCATAAAGATGGATTTCAGCACAGCTGAAAGGTACCTGGGCACAGTGTGATCTTAAAGATTCATCAGGATGTTAAAAGAAACAGAAGTGATCAGTAAAGCCCCTTAAAATGGAAAAGCATAGGGAAGAAAAAGTGTGAGGCACAGTGGCTGCTAGGAGCCCTTGTTTTCCAGTAAGCAGCATGATTGGCAGCAGAAATAAACACTAGTGGGAAGCTTGTGTATCAATCTAATTGTATAATTGCAGGTTGCTTTCTGCCTGGTTTGATGTGCAGATTGTAGTAATGTGTAGTGTCTCTTCGGTAATTTGCTATTAAATCCAACACTAGGAAGTAGTTCAGTTGCTTCCTGTACAGATACCTGATGTTTGCAGTAGCTGGCAGAATAAGCTGTGCCCACCTGCTGGGGCTCTTCATGGTATTTTTGCTTATATGGTGTTCCAAGTTTTTTTCGGCAACTGGCAGAAGGCAAGTTAGATGTAAAGGTCAAAACATGATAACTCATTGCACAGTGTTGTAAAATTCACTGCCAAGAGCTGAGAGCAATGTTTAATTATTCCCTCTGAACTTGTACAAAATATTATTTTATATATATATATTGTAATCAGTACACTGGAAACACAATCTGCCTGAAAGTCTGCGCTGGCTCTTCTCAGATCAACCAGTGGGTCCCTGAACAGTAGAAGAATGGTGTTCAGTGAAATTCCTACAGGAAAAATCCTGAGGGTGGGAAAAATGTCAAGTATTACCTTTGAGGATGAATGTTGAACAAAGGAAAGAAGCTTCTTCTTACTGGGAGAATTGGAGAAGCTTCAACTCTATAGGGTCAAATGTCCATCTAGCTCATTACGCTTTCTCAGTAAGTTGGCAGTATCTGATGTTCTAATGTTTGTTACAACTAATCGGCCGGTTTTCCAGTGCAAATACCCCACCCCTGTTCCTTGGTGATAAATTAATCTCTGGCTGAAGACACTATAATTCCAAACTAGAAGTACGTCAGCTTTATCTTGGAGCACTAATGTCTGTTACAGAATGACAAAGACTGACTTTTCTGATTTCTCGAAGGATCTTCCCAACCATTTTGCGTCCTATGTGCCAGCTGATTTTTTTTGTATGACTGTGTTTGCAGCTTTTGTATTTTTCTTGGTTATGGTTGCAAACCACTTTTAAAAGCCAAAGGCATCATGTATTAGTTGCTGTGACTTGCATGAACACAGTTTTTTACAAATTCTGCTAAAAACATACTTTGGAAGAAAATTCTAAATAGATATTGTCAGGTCATGAGTTTTTCCATTCAGATGAACATGTTCTTTTGCATCAGTAGTCTTACACCATTAATTGAGGGTATAGTTTCAGCAACAGTAGCTAACACATTTCGGGGAAGGTTGCAATAGTTCAGCTGCACCATGCCTCACCAAGCTTCACCCCGACAGGAATGCGTGGTGGGCATTCACCTCACCCCCACTGCTTAGCACAAACAGGGGTAGCGCATCTAAATTGCTAAAAAGGAAAAAGAGAGTATCAACCTATAGACAGTTTTCTACCTAGGAAAGGGAGGAAGGTATGAGGCATCTGCAGGTCGCACTGCTTAATGGACACCCAGGAAACACCCAGGTATCATTCTAGGGGACAGAGTTTGATTTCAATAGAGTGAAGTAGAAGAGGATGTGCTTTGCACGTAGCTGAACAGGAATAGGAATGCGATACAGGATTCTGTATGCTTTTATGGCAAAAGCATATGGCCTGAAGTTATAGGGAGTGGCTACCCTGTGGGATCTGATAAAGTGACAAACTGACATAGCTGTTTTTGAGCCATTCTTTGGGAATCAATGCTGAATTATAATCTTCCCAGAATTCACTAGATGAGTTAAAGTTCCAGATACTTTCTTTCAAGGAGTATCTAATTTAGATCAATTTTGATAAAATGCTAGCAACTTGCTGTATTTGGTTTCTAGGTTCCATACTTTTATGTATAGGTTATAGTCTAATCTAGCCATAGTACTTTCTATTAAATAACTGTAAATGAATAGGTATTTAAAGGGGGGGGGGGGGGGGGAGAGAAATCATGTTCCTGAGCTCTTGGGAATATAAGAAGACAAAAAGCCTCTTTCCCCTGTATTTCATGACCTCTATGGGGAAAATAGTACCTAGATCATTATTTTTCCCCCCATGTATGTCACAGTGTTGGTATGCTGATTATATAATTATTATTTTTGTTTTCTTGTGTTGAAAATTCATAGTGGACTGACAGGCAGACAGGAATACAATGCACATGGTATTTCCCTGCACACAGACAGTTGCCGTCTATTGACCATTGGTCTTGATAGAGCTGCAGAGGTTTGGTGAAACACTGGTCCTGCTCTTGATGTGGCATCATTCCCATTGTGTGAATTGGTGCCTAAACACCCAACACCTGTACAGGCTGGGGCTTTCTTCCTCCCCCGGTAGTGCCTTGACATAACCCCAGTGCCCTTCTGTCCTGCCTCACTCAGACACTGATTGCATCCCCAAAACTTAACCTCTGGACTCCCAGGGGTTATGCTTAAGCCAAAGATCACTGAGCTTATACAGATCAAGAGGATGTCAGTGAGGACGGATGGCTTGCGTTCATACTTACGGTAAGCTTTAGACACTCATTAGCCCTAACTGAATGCCTGAAAATAACATGCAGAATTTCAGCTTAGTCAACAGCAGTGAAAGATAGTTACTGCATTCAGATTACCTTGAAATGTCTTCTGCATGCTGGGACTAGCAATTAATATTATCCAGAAGGAAAACCCTTCTGTCTAATGTTCCCACAAGGGCAGCTGTGTCCTCACTCCTGCAAACAGAAACCATTCTTGGCAAGTGGAAGTTTAATTAGGAGTCTCCCTGAAACTAGCCAGGTTGGGGTCGGACTAGTTGCCATGAGGAGCCCTTGCAAATGTGTTAGCAAACATGCTAGGAAAAAGGCTTGATTTCTGGGACATGCCACCAGGCTGCTGTCTCACTTTGTATGTCCTCGTGTGCACATGTTTTTAATACAGTTGCACATTTTCTACCTGGAATATGCAAATAGTATTCAAATGAGACCTCAGCCTTCAGACTGTCAGCACATACCCCACGGCTTCCCTCCAGCAAGTGACTAATGGGAACATGTGTTCTTTCTATTTTTGTGAAGCTGGGGGAATAAGGGAAGGAGGGCCTGAGCTATCGGGATTAAAACGGAGCCTCTCTTTCCCGAGGTCCTTTTCCACCAGAGGAACGCAGCAGGATGGTTTCCTGCCTGCCTGGGATTGCTCTCCGGGGCTGGGGCTGTGCTGGGGACCACTGTGGCACCATCAAACAGCTGGGGCAACTGCCCTGGTGGGAGAGGATGTTCCGGGTGTTGCGAGTGTTCCTGGGATTTGGGGCTCAGACAAGCAGCACAATGCGGAGTGTCTAAACTTTCTCCGATTGTATAGGTAATTTTCTTTCTTTTTCCCCAGTCCATTTTATTCACAATTATACATATCACTATATTTGCTAAAGTTTCTATGGCAACAGCTTTAACTGCTAACATAGAAATGTAATGTCAGGAAACTATTTAATGCTTCTGTGGATGACTTAATGTGATTTAACCCTCTGGTATAAAAAGAAATCAGCCTCGTCTAGTCTTGGGCTCTGGCTCCCAGCTTCTGGGAGGAACCAGCCTGGCTTCTTGCACTCTGGGCTTTCCACTTCTTCAGAGGGTTTACTTGTGTCCCTCAACCTCCATCCTTCTCAGAGCAGGGCATTGCCTTCTGTTGATTCTGAAAGCTGTTCAGCAATATACATTAAAATAATAGCATGTGATTAACACGCATCTGCCATTTCCAGGCAACTAAACCAAATGCTGGAGGCTCAGATACTGCTGAACTCAGACAACTGAAATTCCTGATCCCTCTCCAGGCCTTCTCCAGTCATGTATAATGTGAACTCCGAGAGACAAGCAGGGGCAAACACGTCTTACAAAAATTGTTCTTCGAAAAGTAGTAGCCAGGAGGATGTCATAGCCTGCTCTCCAGATTTCTTCAGGACAGTGGCAACCTGGGCTGGGACAGCCATGACTGCAGCTCCTGTCCCTGCTTGAAGGGGAACCAGTGGCTGCCACAACTCACATACTGTCTGTCCTGTGCAATGGGCAGGATTTGGTCCTATGGAAAAATAGTATCATGAGAAAATAAGAAGTAGTGAGTTTGTATAGGTTAAAAGGCATGAGTGGGGTTATGGGCACCATATCCAAGAGGAAGACTTTCCTTCACAGGCTGCAGCTCAGTGGGAAAGTGGTAATACCTTGTTATTGACTTTCTTATCTGTTTACATGGCTCAAGTGAATCAAGGTCTTGCTCTGATACTGAGAGACACAGAGAATCAGATTCAGTATTTTCCAAATACTGGTCTAAGCCATCCTCCTGAGCTGCTCTGGGTCCACAGTTTAATGGGGAGTTACACTGCCACTCTGCAAAATAGGCCGTGTTTTAAATATACTCATTTGGGATATTCTGCTTCCAAATATTCATATTTTCAAAGCAGGACGCTCTCCCATCTCTCCCTGAGATACAGATCTCCAAGACCTATAAAATGTGTAGAAGGACGGAAGCTGGCCTACCTCATTTGCCAGCTCAAAGCATGACTGAGGTGTTTCCTTTTGCTTTTAATAAGATTGTCAGCACTCCTTTCTGCTCTGAATTGAGTAGAGGAGTGTGATTTAAGCAGCCAGAATAGGAAGCTCACTCTTCTTAATTAGCACTAATGCAGTGAAGGTTGTTTTCTGGCCGTGGCAGAGAAAAATGGTAATTAATATGGCAGAGGGACAGAAGGAGAATTCAAGGCCAGCATGTGTGCCTCTGACCCCGGGTCAGTGAAGGGCAGCAAGCAGAGGCAGCAGGCATCTGGGAGGCAAAGCCAGCTCCCACGGGATGGACAAAGCACTAGAGGTGTCGCTCAGCTTTCCTGCCTGGCTCCACACCTCCAGCAAGGATGGTCCTTACCCTGCCCTGACCAGCCTTTCCACACCCCGATTTAGGTGCTTTTGTGTTCTAATGAAAAACTTCTATTGCACCTCTCAGCATGGTCTCGTGGTCGATTCTTTCTTGGCGCATGTTGGCTGCTGCTGGCACCCATCGGGTCATATTGGCAAAGCCAGGACCAGTGGAAATTCCCACAGGAAAGTTCCACATCTCCACAGGCCACAGCACAGCACCATGCAGAAGGTACCACAGACAAACCATGGGGGAGGAAAACCTCTGTGTGGTGACATTGACCAGTGCTGCATATACATGTGTGCTTGTACATTATTCTGTATGTTCAGCTGTAGCCTAGTGTGTAGGCAAAACTAAGAGAGTATCTGAGGAAAAGGAAGATGTGAGCAAGAACGTGTTATTTGCGGGTGGAGTTAGGAAGGACAGGAGATGATAACACAAAGAAATATCTGTAGTAGTAGCATTCATATTCCCTTTGCAACTGCTTCGGTGTTAGGGGGTTTGTCTGTTCAGGACTGCGGTGCTGAGCATAGAAGGTACTGTGCTTTTGGTGTAGTAACACAGTTTGTTCAGAACTTTTATTCCTCAGCCATTCTTTTGGCATGCTATGCACCCACAAGCTTCTAGCATGTACGCAGAACATAAGTGCTCAAAGCAAATCTGATCACACGAAGCGGTGAGCAGTGACCTGCCCCAACACACACTTTGGAGCAGAGGCTGCGATGTGATTAACTGCAGCCACCAGATTTCAGGCAGAGTTGTGTGGGTTGTCATGTGCGCTTACCCCCAACAGGTTGGCTGGGGACAGATGGGCGCTGCAGTGGCAGCCAGACAGAACTTGCTGCTCGTGTTCATTTGGAAGCCCTGCAGTAAGTACCTAACATTAATGCTCAGGAGAACCCTAAAAGGTTTACTTAATTTAGAAGTTCCTGATTGTGTTGGAAAGTAGAAACTGAGTGATGCCTAGTAAAGGGCGTCTTGAGTTAGTTGTATGGTTGGTAAAGACACTGAGACTTGTCATTTCAGCTGGGAGAGCAGTCAACCAAACCTCTAAAATGAGATTTCCCTGGAAGCTAGGTAAACCAGGTTTGTTCCTTTAATGTTCCAATAAAAATTGTTTAGCTGAGAAATTGACTTCCTCAATTAGATGGTCTTGAATTCACCTTTTGAAATGCTGGGTGGTATTTAAAATGTTGAAGAAAAAGCAGAGAGTAGAGTGGACAAGGCTTTTATGTATCAGAGCAGTATTCCTGGAAAGCAGCTTAGTAAATTCTTGTGGGGAAGTCTTACCCTCGACAATGCACTTTTCAATATTTAACGACTGGAGGTAAATGTTTAACAGCAAAAAAGAGCCTGGGTCCTGAGGTGGTTTATGAATTCCATCACAGAAGTGAGACCAAAGACGTGGTGCTGATCTGGTTCGTGTGCTGGGGCTTGGTCCTGGGAGTTTCTCCGCTCCTGCTCCTTCCCTGCTCTTTCTCTTCCCCATGGCATTAACCCTGACTGAATAAAGTAAATGTTTACACTTTGAATAAGAATAATCTGGGTAAGCATTCACCTTGGGTGGAAGCACTGTTCTCTCTGAAGCAAATGCTTCCTCCCAACACGAAAGAGAAGCAGTAGGGGATTTGTTTGCATCTTTTCGATCTGCCAGGTCTGGGAGCTGAATTCTTGCTCACTGGATGAGAAAATGCATGTTAGAGCTCTTCAGCCCTGCACCCCAAGAAGGGGTGCAATGATGAGCAAAATGCTCTTGCATTTTGTCTGCTACTGCCCATCAGGGGCTGAACAGGGACCAGAAGACTCCTGTCACCTATGACTGAAGTTAAAGTAAGGTCAGAAATGTGAAATGGCCATATTTTATCCACTAAGAAACCCAAGGCATTTGGATTTGTGCCAGAGCAGCAAATGCTAAATCATCCTATGCCAACTGGGGGATTTATGGCAAAGTTACAAAGACTATAAGCAGTCATTCTTAGAATTCCCACCTCCTCACCCCCCATTGATTCTTATTAGCATGGAATGTTTTACACTTTTTAATAGGTATCACAGTGAAAGAGGGAACATTCTCAAAGAAGCATTATCCAGAATACATACATTGTTTAATCTAGCTGTTCTCCAGACTTTTAGAAATGTAAATATGTAAAGACAGAGGCAGTGTCTTATGTTTTATTAATCACATATCTATGAAAACTGTCAATATCTTAGATCTGGAAATACAAGTAGCGGTTTAAAATATCTTTTAAAACAAAGCATGTCATAATACTGATTTGCTACTCAAAGCTGAGTTTAGGAACAGGCCACAGTGTGCAGGAGTGATGCTTTCTCCTGCCCCTGCTTGCTGGGTAGAAGCTATTTCTGCTCCATGCAATCTCGCACTGTTATCACAGATGTTTTTAATGAAAAATGTTTACATTAGTGTTTCATTAGTTCAATTAATGTTATGTGTATGTGCTAGCGTGTTCTTCGTGGTTTGCTATGACAAGTTTGTGTCAGAATGATGCTTGGAAGCAAAATGACAATGTAGAATGTGGAGCTAAGCAAAACATTACATGAGCTATGATAAAGCCAGGCCTTTATTCGTGGCTTTAATTGTCTTCTGTTGTCCAAAAAAAGAAATAAATTAGGTGCTGCTGACTGCAGGTGAGAGTGGTGAGCACAGGCAGGCACTGACCAGGGGTTGTATTACATTGCTTATGTCGTGTCATGGACTTGGGGTGAAATTCCCCCATGCACAGGAGGGCAGGAGGCTCAGGAGCTATTTGTAAGGCTGGACCGGCACAGGAAAATGTTCATGCTCAAGAAAGCACTTCAGTATGTGCCTACCTTTGGACTGATCAAGAAGACTTCAGTATATGTATGAAGTTCAGCACGTGCTTAAACATTTGTTCGACTGCTGGGCCCTGAGTGATGAGTATTAGATTAGAAGAGTGATGAATTACTCCATATGTACATCTCACCAATATGAGATTTAAACAGACTAAGTCCAGAGTATAAATAGATTTTAACGGGAAAATTATGTGCTGTCCTATGACCATGTGTTCTGTTTGTAAAAAGCAGAAACCAAACTTTAAAATAGATTTTTCCCACAGTTTAGCAAATTACTTTATGTACAGTAGTTTGCAGCAAGGATGCCAAGTGCTTCTCCTTGCTTCAGGCAGCTCCCTCGTAGATCATAGCTGGGCTTGTAACTCCAGGATTGCAAGCATCAGGTATTGGTAAAAGGCAGCTTTCAAGGAGCAACAATCTAACATGACAATTAATGGCAGCTGAGAAGATTTCCAACTTAGACTGAGTCTACAGAACAGATTGATGTGTTGCATACGAACTTCTACTGATGACACTTTTAGGTTTTGTGCGCAAATCTAATCCAGCATTTAAACATTCCTCCATGCAGAAAACTAACAACTAAAACTAATCTTAGTTGTTACTGTGAGCTAACACTGTGGTTAGTTTAGTTGTTTCAAGCTGAATTAGCATGTAGGTAGTACTTCAGTCATACTATGCAAGAATCTGCTTTTGAGTGAAGTATTACAGATTTAATCTTTATTCAGGTCTTTGTGTGTGAATCATTGACATGTTAAGATTGAAAGGTGGCAGGCAGGAAAATTTTGGTTGTTTCTTAATTGGCTGGTGTGTCTTTCTCTGCCAATTACAGTTTTTTTCATTCTCTGCTGTCAAAAATTAGATGAGTAAGAGCATGTAGCAATCTGAAAAAAAAACGCAAACATTCCTAAAATCTTTCATTTTGCAACACTTAAATTTTGATTCTAAAAGGGCTTCACATGAAATTGGTCTAATCATAGCAGTCCTTTTTCCAACTTCACTGGTACCATGCGTTGCAACTGGGGCAGCAAAAGCTTATCAAGAATTGAACAGTGGCTGCTGCGGGCGATCTTCCCATCCAGTCTGGGGACTGTGCCCCGTGGCCAGCACCCATCCTTTGTTTCTGCTCACACCACTCAGTGAGGAAAATATGTGGGCTAAATGACAAATTATTTGTCAGCCAACAGGACACGGGGCTACGCTGACCTCTGGTTTGACCCACAGGAGCCACTTTTCTCTTGTTTTCTCACCCCACAGTTGCTGGGGGAGAAAAACACTCATGATGTGGGGTGTGACACGGAGCCTTTTTTCATTATCTACTTTGAGGCTCCTATAGAAAAAACTCTGGAATTAATGAAACCACTGAAATTTTCATGGGAGTAATTGCAGCATATGGAATAC
The DNA here is from genome assembly GCF_037157495.1 of Lathamus discolor. NCBI lineage: Eukaryota > Metazoa > Chordata > Aves > Psittaciformes > Psittacidae > Lathamus > Lathamus discolor. Next base: position 1,670,153 of record NC_088909.1, on the reverse strand, counting down.
CAGGGGTTAGAAAGCAGAAACCGGCTGCTGGGGACATGTCCCTGGAACCAGGGGCTGCACAGCACCTGCCCCCTAGCTTTTGGGTTTTCTCCTCGTGTGAGCTGTTGTCATTGCTTTAATTTTGTTATACTGCTCCTAAATAGTAATGAAGTAATTTCTGGATTTTGGGCTTTTTTTTTTTTTTTGGTTGTTTTTTTTTAATACTAAGAAAATGTAATATAGCATAGCATCTAAAATGTGGCTTAGTGAATGAAAACTGAGTTTCCAGGCTGAGATGCTGGCTAATCTCACTTGTGTGCTTTCTGTATTCTTGGTTGCCGCTGTTCTGAGAAATAAGCCAACATAATTTTGAAGAAAGCCAAGTGGTTAGCATCTGCTAGCCTGCACTGGCAAAATAAAGCCATTTATTTTGAAATTAATATTTTAGATATGAAAATCCAACACATTTTCTTTCTATCAATTTTAGTATAAAAGCAATCACAGGGATTTCTTGAAATCTAAATTAAAGACAGAAACAAACAAACCCAATTTAATACTGTCCAATAAATACAGCCAAAGGATTTCTGTCCTCCGTCACAACAGTCAGCTTCATTTCAATTTTTATAATCAGTGCAAGAATCTTTATGTTCAATTGGAGCCAGGATATTTAGCATTAAATTAATCATGTGGAAATGACTGTTGAATTTTGTTTGGGATTGGCACAAAGCAAATGTTATTTCACTATAAATAAAATCTGCATTTGTTGGAAAGCAAGTTAACATTTAATTTAGATTGCAATATTTTCTACTGAAAGGAATTCAAGAGAAATATAATTTTGAAATTTAGAACTGAAATACTTCCTCTAGGAAGTGTTGACAGTTTTGTTTCTATATTCAGACCTCTTTTTTTGTGTGCATTTTTTCCAAAAAGCTGTTTTTGTAATATTTCTCACACAGAAACCTTCTGTTTTCCAGAGGAAAGTTGTTTTGCTGCTGGATTGCCTAGTCCATAATGACACTGGGCAGCAGCTCCTAGATCTCTGAGTTACTTTCTGGAGGATAGGGCATCTGGTTCAGGGTTGTCCTGCTGTCTGCTGCCTGCTTCCTGGCACGGCGAGTGTGGCACAGGGTCCAGCCCTCGGGGTCTTTGCTGGCTTCTCTCCTTTGTTTCTGTACACACGGTTGGATCGCTGCTTCCACTGCCGGCATTCAGGAACTGCTGCTGAGGTTCCTCCCCATCCTGCTGGACCTGGTTTGAGGCTCAGCTGAAAGTGACACTTGGTTTAGTCTTCCTTCCCTCCGAGAATCCTGCTGCAGGATCATTTTCTCTTTGCTTCTATTTTTGATGGTTATCTCCAACAATAGGCTTGTGTTCCTCTGTCTGTTCCAGCCTGACACAGTGTAATGCAGCAGAACCTACAGGAGCTTGAAAAGAGCAGTTCCTGGGTTTCTTTTTCTTTTTGGGTTTGTTTGTTTTTTTGTTTTGTTGTTTGTTTTCATTTGTTGGGTTTTTTTTTGACAGAAGCCACATTCCTTCACCCAGGCAGAAAGATTGTCTGTGCTTTACTGGCTTTTACTTTTCAAGAAAGCATTTTCCATCCGTCTGTGGCTTTCTTGCAGAGTGAGTCTCCCACTCTGTTCAGAGGAAAAGGGTGCATTTTGCGCATTTGCCTTTTTGTTTTGCCTAAGCCTCTGGGACTCGTAGAAGGGGGAGGAATTGATAAAAGCAAAGCATTTTGCCGTAAAAAGAAACTAAGAGGGCAATGGAAGGCCATTTGTGTAATTCCCCAGGCTGTGTCTCTTTGAAACATAAGGTCTGGCAGAGTCTGCATAACCCGCTGACTTTGGATCTTCCTTTATACTTTAGCATGTGCAATATGTTCTTGTATATGAATTAAAGATTAAAAGCAACTTAACCTGTATTTTTCTTTTTTCCAACATTCTGTGGTAGTGAAATGGTGAAGCAACATTTCTGATCAAAACATGCGGGGTGTGTGCTAGTGCATAGGGAAAACACCCAACAGCTTACACATCTCCCGAACCAGAGCTGCCATCTCAGCATGTCCAGACAATGTGAAAAGGCCTTGGAAGCCTAAAATAATTATTAGCATTTCTACAGGGCTCTTTCTCATGGCTCTGACACTGGTTTATGACTCTCAGTAGTTTGCACATGGGGAAGTGTGTGCTCATGACCGCACAAGGGATTTGCGCTGCAGAACAGTGACACTTTGAGTGTTAGGGGACAGCTCAGGTGCACTTTGCACCTGAATACATACTTAATGTTTTGCATGTAAAAGCAGTGTCTGAGCGTGGCTGCCTGTATTCTGCCACTTCCCCAGGTGAGCAATGAAAGTAGAGGCATCCTTCTTGGGGTGCGGTTAGAAATACCCCTATTTCCCCTAAAGCTACAAAGCAATGGGGTTAGCATGTCAGTAGGGAGAAAATGGCTTCACAGTGGAAGCATGTGTTCTGGAAGTTTCTCTCCTACTTTTCCCTTGACTGTAGAGTGGGTACTGGAATGGTAAAATACTTCTTTTGAGGTTTTTTATTTTGTTAATCTAGCCAAGCAGTACAAGTGAGGTAAAGGCAGGGTAAGAGATAAACCTGTTTATATGATATAGCCATTGAGGGTTGATTTGGATTGTTTAAGGTTTAGCTGAATTGGAAGCTGGGTGCAGTAGAAAGGCACAAAAGGAGCAGGCAGTTGGCATACGCATGCTAAACGGGATGGTGAGTTTTCATGTAGCAGCACAGCTCAAGAAGAGATGTAGAATATATAGAAGCAGAAACTGCTGTCTGGAATGAGAAAACTCCCACTGAAGCCAGGCAGCAGGTCGCAGCATGGGAATGTCTTGCCAAGTGAGATGTTAGCAGAAAAAAAATGGTTAGGAGCAACCCTCCCAACAGGGTTAGGAGAATAAGGCTTCACGTGCTCACATGGTGCAGTGGCACCTTGGTGTATCGAGTATTCTGGACACCATAGTCCTGAAGGGTATTGACAAGCCAGGAGGAGATTAGAGAAGAGCCACAAAAAGGATTAAGGGGCTGGTGCGATTGATTTACAGGAAAAGATTAAAAACCTAAATATGTGTAGTTTGGCAAACTGATGAGTAGCAGAAGGCTTGATAACAGTCTACAAGTGTTTGAAGATCTAAACATAAAGGGGCTGATCCTGCAGACTTCACTTTCATGATGTCCCTGGAGAATCAATAGTCATTGGGTGTAACGTTTCAGGACTGAACCCTAGTCATCAACTAAAATTTGTGATGATAATATATATGTATGGGGAAGCATGTGAAGTAGTTTGAATATCAGCAAGAGATTTCTAACAGTGATATGCTGAAATTTTACAGTTCTTCTAAAACGGAAGATATCAAATCCTTCAGCCTTGATGTTTAGTCTGAAAAGCTTACTGGGCTGCGAGGAAAGTGATACACAACAGTAGAGGGACAGCGTGGCTTTCCTTCATCAGGTGGTTCCTTCTTTAGCTGCTCTGATTCTGCAAATCAGAGTCAAGAATCTGCTTGAATCAGAGCAGAAATTTGCTATCAGGGTTTCTCTTTGTGTTGTCTTTGGTGGGGGGGGGGGTGTCAGGAGTGGAAGAGTGGTTGGGTTTGTTTTGGTTTGTTTATTTGTGTTCCCGGGTTTTTTTGATATATGGTGATACGTGGTTATAATGTTAGTAACACAATACTGGATAAAACACTCCTAGTTTCTGACAGGTATTACTGGATATTTAAGCAACAGGATTAGTTTCACTTGTGGTACTTCTGCACTTTGGCCTAGCCTCTGCAGAGTCAGAAGATGAATGCATGGCTGGAACACTTTTAGATCAGATAGTGAAATTTCATGTTTCTCTACAACTGCTTCCTGTTTGGAGACTTTTTTTAGTTTCCTCTCCCTTCTGCTTCCCTTTCTGATTTCCTTTACCCAGCAGTATTCCCAGCTGCTACCCTGAAACTGACATTCCAAGCAGGGGCAGCTTCCAAGCTACCACTCACCCTTCTCTTAGCTGGGAGAGAGAATTTTGTTCCTTCCATGCATTCAACAAGTCAGCTATTTCCCTTTGTTTCAAGGAGACTCCAGCTAAACATAAATCGTGTCTCCATCTATGACAGCCCACAGTCATCTGTTTACCAAAATAAACTTTAAGCATATATTGAAAAATAATTTCTATTGAAATATGTATCCCTATGGCATTCAAGCTTGGTATTTAATGCCTTTTTTATGGTTAATAATGCATCAAAAGCATTTCTAGTCTCAAGCTGTCATTACATCACATACGTGATGTGCCAGATGCATTTAATTGACTCAAAAACTTGGAGTCAGTTTTTACCTAAAAAAATACTAATATATGATTACCAAGCCCTAATTCTCCTGGTCTGTGCCTTATAAATTGTCTGCTGGTGTGTCATAGTCCATTTACAATGCTTACAGCAGGCTTAGCTCTGAGTAGATGGAGGGAGTTCACACATAACAAAAGCTGTTTCTTTAGAAGCATTTTACTGAAGCAGAGTTTGCTTCTTTTTGACTTTTGCAGCATAAAAGCAAGTTAAGTCAGGAAGATATTATTAGACCTGGTGTATGCTTAAATTGAAAGAATATTGGTCTGAGACCAGAATAGATAGTTCTGCCCCACAGGAATTTTTTGCTCCCACAGACAACATAAGACTTACCAGGTGTGTTGCAGCCCTGGACCTCTCTACTTACAGGCACATCTGCATACTGAGGAGAGTAAATGTCACTTGGATTGATTTCAGTTTGTGCAGGTGGGGGCTATTTATCCATGGGCTCATGGAAAATGTAATGTATTAATACTGGGTTGAGATTTTATTCCTGAAAAAATACCCTACTGAAGTCAAAATCTTTCCCTATGAATGTGATGTTGTGAACCAATAAATGAACAATAAAATAGTGCAGCATGCTTCAACAAAGTTGTTCTCAAACATGTTTAGGGATGGTAGCAGGCCCTATAGTGCCTGTAGGAATTGCCAGATGCAGAGTTCACATTGTTCATGTCTTGTGCACATGCAGAGGTAGCCATGAATCGTGACCTGAAGAGAAAATGTGAAAAAGCTACAGCAGGGCAAAGATAAACGCTCTTATCCACTTACTTGTTCACAAGTTCTCAAAATTGACTATGTCTTCGTAAGTACAGATATGTTTTCTTCATGCCATTTTTGTGCCTTTTATTTCAGTTCACTTTTTAATGTTGTTGACTCTGTTCTGCTGTTTCATATTCTGAAAGCCACTACTTACCTTCCTTCCCTTCCTATGGAATTTGTTTAGGTACCTTGTTCTCACCCTTCCAGCTTTCACAAGTCTGATTGAAAATGGAGTGCCAGTGCTGTGCCTCCTAGACAGTCTTGTAATGTGAGAGGTTTCTCCTCTGCAGCTTTTAAACTATATTCCATATCTTTTTGCTTCATCTCTTCCCTGGAATAGTTGGCTTCTAACTTCCCAGTATGTTTTCCTGTACCCACTCAGTCTTGGAGTATCTTTTGCTGGGTTTTTTTCTACTTTTGTCTTTGAAATTTCTGTTAAGCTTTTGAAAATACTTTTTGACTGAATGGTAGTGCTTAAAATCCTGTGATTATATTCCATAGAGGGATATGAAGGATGTGAAAAGACTCAGATTTTAGAAGGACTGAGGTAGTCATCTGATAAGGAGGATGTGAACGTAGTTTTGGAGAAGTGACTTGGTCTCATTTGTAGGAATCATTCGTTAATACAGGTTAAACTGAGTGCTCTGGGGATGCCTCTTTGTTCCCTCCTCATGTATAATGTGACCTGTGATTGAGGCAGGTATGTTGGAATCCCCTGACACTCTTCGTACTGTCACTTCTTCCACCAGCTGGAGCAAATGCTGTTCCCTACAAACCCAAATCGATGCAGATTTGAACATTTTGTTTCTTCTCGATAACTGTTAAATGGGTGATATCACACATTTTAGCTGTATTTCTAAGCTCTGTATTTCAAGTATAGCTAAAGTTTGAAGCCTACTAGGTGTTTTTTTTTAAATACTCAAATTTTAATGGACAGAAAAAAAAAAAAAAGGGGAGGGGTGCAATTCACTCAGCTTCCTTCTTTCTTCTCTTTGGTTTTCCCTACTTTTTTACTTGACCATCTTGGTCTCAGCACTCACCTGGTTTCCTGGTAAATATCAGTTAGGTCTTGCAGAAGGTTGTTTTCTGTAGCTGGTCATCACTGTCCTTTACTTTGGGGCTCTGATGTTGTCCTTCCATGGTTTAAAGTCTCCTGTCTTAGCTGCGCAGTGCTGTTTTAAGTGCCAGAATGATTCCTCCCACAGCAGGAGGGGCACGTTTGCCAAAAAATGCTTAGAGCACAGCCACCTGCAAGTGAAAAGGGGTGTTTTCACTCACGGGATGGACATGTAACATGTCACAGGACTTCAGCTCTTACATGCACCCACATGCACGCTTGCAGGTGCATGCTTGCTCACTGCCATGTACTCCTTGCTTCCCACGCACACCCATGCTTGCATGTTGTACCACTGGCCTCGCGTCAATGTTTCCAGGTCAGATGTGGCAGGGTACTGTGAAGGGCCAGTCACTTAATGAACCCCTCTGGGACCTATCTCAATTACTAACAATTTCTCTCCAACTCATCAGGCAGGGAATCGCAGCCCTTGCTGTTTCACTCCATCACTTTCTTCCACTGCTTTTTCCACCTGAGCCGCCTGCTTGCTCCACACAAACAAACCAATTATCGATGAAGACACAAATTGGGTCCTTTTTCCTGGAAAGCTCCTTCAGCCTCACACTTATCCCAAGTTTTACAGAAACACATCAACTAGCATTTCTCTCTGCCTTTTCTCTCTCCATCCCTATCTTGCACATGCTGAATTACATATTCACAATTAAGCATCCACCTTCATATCCAGACCTGGTATTGACTTGACACAGAAAAATCACTATCCCCATGCACGTGCTTGCGTGCATGTGCTGTTATCAAAGCATATGAAAGAGAGCTTGGGTCATTCATTAGTTTGAGAATTTATTTGTTTCAGTTGGAGGTCACCTTACCTGCAGGTGTCTCAGACAGAAATAGCCTCCAGAATAATCTCCTCATCTCCAGTTTATATAAGCAAGGCCTTCACGTACCAGAGATCATAAAATGAAATGAATACCACTGAACACAGCTGGTTTATATGCGGTACATGCAAGCAAGTATGTTTTCTGGGGATGCGTATGTCTTTGTCTCCTTAAATAAAAGGATCTTCATGAGAATTATTTAGGGTAACAAAGAGTATGAGATGACAGCTGTGATCAGCCGGAGTCTTTTTCCAGTTCTGGAGCCGTATGCTAATGTTTGGATCTATACTGCGCGTGTGGCAATTTGGCATCATGTATATTTGATATAAAGAAGTGAAATTGATCAAATCTTCCCAAAGAGCATCTACAGTTGAGCTTCCCTTTACATGGCACTGACCTCTTCAGTGCCTTACAGCTTGTTCACACATCTAAATAAACTCATCAACCTCTGGCTGCCTTTATGAAAATATGTTTTGGAGTCTATGAAATCAGCTTGGAAAGCATTAGATAGCAGAAAATGGGAGGTTACTTGTAGAAACTAATAACCTTTTTAAAAAGCTATAAGAAAGGGCTAGAAAATTTGCAGTGTTTTGTCAAGGTATTGAATGTTAGAGGGAAATTCTTGCAACCCTGACCTTGGGGCACATGGCTGAACTGCCCCTCTCATGCTGGTGTCTCACATCCTCTCTCCAGCCCAAGGCCTCTCACCCCCTTTAGAAGGAGATTGTTCCTACGCTTAGGCAAACCTGTGTTTTCTGAGGCCGTGTCCATTCCTTTGAGAAAAGATTCTTTAAGGCTACCATGCTGGTTCATGCCTCACTTCCACTGCTGACCATAGGGGTCCTCTGCAAGGACCTTGTTGGTTTACCCAGCAGCTCTCAGTGCTGGCAGGTGAAGGTTAAGCTTGTGCTGCTGGAAGCGACTCTTGGTGGGTGCATTGTTACCTCCAACCAGACCAACAGCCAAGAGAACCTTCATTTCTCACCCTATATAGCTCAGATTTAAAACGGCTCCAAGGAGATGAGCCTCTGCAGAATCTTACCCAATTCCATTTGAAAGTAATAAAATAATTGCATGAATGCTGGACACCTAAACATGGAGGCAAGCATTCTGCAGTGTTCTCTTCAAATCACTATTAGAAGGGATTTCAGAAACTGGAGAGGAGGAAGATATTTAGTAAACACATGGCTTTTTTCCAAGGGTATAAGTTAAGTAGAAATGATGGAGTAAGCCCTGCTGATTAAGACTAAAGCTGTGCATAGATGAAATAGCAGAATTAATTAAAGTAAAAATGCAACTATCGGTGCAGTTAACAAGAGTCCCTGCCTGTATGAATTCATGCCACACTAGTGGTAGCTGAGCTCTATACCTGTGATGTAAAGGAGATGACTGCATGTGTAAAAGCTGTAAAACAGACTTTTGCAGAGGCTACATATTTTAGATACTCTAAATGGCTCTCATTTGACACAACATCTTAGAGAGAACCCCAGACAAGAGAGACCATTTGTCATTAGTTTTATTTTCTTGCAGTGCAGAGGACATAGTATGGGTGGTAACTATTGTAATTTTGTAAAAAAATAAAAAAGCATGGAAAAACTGACACTTGTAAAGTTTAATGTCCCTTAGTAAAGTCTAGCTTCGAAAAGAGAACTACATGAAAATAAGAGGAGGGTTTTATTTTATCTTTTACTTTAGAAAAGAAAGCATCCAAAAGGTTAAAATGTTTTAAGTGGAATGTTGGCAATTCAAATACACAATATCAGACTTAAAGGAATTTAAAAAAAAAAAAGCGAAAGTGAGAGTCATATTTGAAGAAAAGGGTAAAAAAGAAAAAAAAAACAAAGCTTTTGGAATTAAACATAAAATCATGACAACATGGGTGTCCTCATGTTCCCCCACCAAAACAGCATGTTTGAAGAACAAATTGCTGAGAACATCAAAGGTAACACTTGCTCAAATGCATCAGCATTACAAAGGTTGCCAAGAAGTCAGAAGGGGTACCAGATGACTGAAAACTGAATTATGAAATGAGAAGTTATCAAAAATAAAGTAGATAGCAGATAAGCTAACTAGGATCTCTGCCCTGGTGTGTGATGTGGAAGAGCTTTGAGAGATTCCACATTAAGAGCTGTTATTTTTAGTGGGAATAGGTATGAAAAACTGTCTCAAATTAAATGTCAGGAGAAGGTTTTAAAACAAATCAATAAAAACAACTACAATAAATTGTCAGGACAGATGCCAAGAGTTAGTGAACTAAAATTCAAAAATATCCAAATTACTGTACTGTGCAACCTGTAGTTTAAATTGGCCCGACACTGGAGGAATTGATTGTGATTACAGTTCTTTATAAATGCTCTAGGTGATGTAAGGAATTTCAGAGCAGTAAACTTTATTTCTGTTGTGGAAAAATAAGGATATCACAAATGGAATTTGCAGATACACAAATAAGTTTGACATGGCGGAGAACAGTCAGCACAGCTTTTGTAAATGGAAGTATATCATCACAAGCCTACCGCACTACTTGAAAGAAATTGATAAGCTTATGGGTGTGAAGTGACTGAGTGATAGAATGTATTCCATTTCCCTCCCTTCTCAAAAAAAAAAAAAATGTTTTGGGGAAAAAAAGACCAAAATATGAGAGTCATATTTAAAGAAAAGCAAAAAAAGCATAAGCTTTTCAAGAAACAGAGGCAAACCAATAGATGAATATTTTCACACCATTGTATGTAGCCATTGGATGGCCACTTGTCTGTTGGCTCTTCAAGTTCTTGTTGTCCACTTCAACAATGATACGGTATAAATTAAAACATACATTGAAGGTCATCACAAGCTTGGGAATGGGGGAGCTTTTCCAATCTTTTGGATTTGAGATGTTTTGTCCCGATAAATTCACAACTTCATAAAATATACACTGCAGATTAGGAATCCATAACCTTCAAGTTGCTGGGAACTAGATGCTTATTAGCAAAAAAAGGAATACCTGATATTTCTTTTGTTCTTACATTTATTTTTCCACGCATCTACTACTGTCTTGCCTTCAGAGAGGTTTCTGAGCTAGGTGGGCCTTGGGTCTATCCTAATACTATTCTTTGCACGTACATTGTGACACTTGAAGGAGCTCTGCACCAAGGCAGGAGGACTTCTGTTGTTTTTATTCCTCTTTGCAGTCTTTTGCTGTGCAGGGTATGGCAGGTACCAACCCCATCTCCAATAACCACGCGCTTCAGAAACCTGCTTCAGAAAAGGCTGCCTAGATAAGAGTCATTCTATCAGTAGTGAAATTCCTATTTTAATGTAATTTTACAGACCCTGATTCACTGTCCCTTAACTGCAGCTTGTTATTTCTGGCATTAGAGGGTAAAAAAAAAAAATAGCTTCTGGGCATGTGACACTATTCACAGGCCTTTAATGTCAGAAATAATGATCATGTTAAATTGGAGCTCATTACGACGAAATGAGACCTCATTGAGCCCTCTTTTTGGGGGGTTGTTTAATGATTTTCCTTTTTCTCTTCTTTTTTCCTTCTAAGTAGCTCTGAATTGGTACACTGGGGGAGAAGCTGGGAGGATTGGTGGTAAATTTAAATTGCAAGAAACCTACACCTTTAAAATATATTAAAAAAAAAAAAAGCTTGATTTTTCTACTGTTCTCCCCAAGTACTCTGTTCTTTTGTTACATTTTTAGTCATAGAAATTTTCTTGCACCTCTTAAGGCTGATAATAATGGTTATATCTGAGGCAGCTACAAAACATATTTGGGACTTTATTTCAAGCATTACTTTTCTCATAATGAACATGAGGATCCCATTTTTCAGTCTTTTTTCTAATCACATTCAAAAGTACTGAAGCTACCTCCTGTGATACAGCCACAGTGAAGCCGCTTTGCAGTACATGTGAAGCTGATGTGTGAAACCAGGCGAGTGCCCACACACCCCATCCCTTCTCGGGGTCCGCTATGCCACAATAGCTTCCAGATCTCAGGCCTGTCTGGATCTGTGGTAAAACCCCACGCACAGCTGTTCAGCAGAGCACATCCAATGCTAATCTGAGCAACGCTGCCTGGGATCAAACCATCAACAATATGCTACTGCTGTCAGCTCAGGGACACCTCACACTAAACCATGTCACCCAAGGCTCTGTCCAACCTGGCCTTGAACACCGTCAGGGATGGAGCACTCACACCTTCTCTGGGCAATCCATTCCAGTGCCTCACCACCCTTACAGTAAAGAGCTTCCTCCTTTATATCCAACCTAAACTTCCCCTGTTTAAGTTTGAAGCTGTTACCCCTTGTCCTATCACTACAGTCCCTAATGAAGAGTCCCTCTCCAGCATTCCTTATAGGCCCCCTTCAGATACTGGAAGGCTGCTGTGTGGTCTCCATGCACCCTTCTCTTCTCCAGGCTGAACAGCCCCAACTTTCTACACAGGATTCGGAGAAGGCTGAGGTTCTGAATGACTTCTTTGCCTCAGTCTTCACTGGCAAAGGCTCTGACTGCACCACCCAAGTCTTAGAAGGTAGACGCAGGGACTGTGAGAATGAAGACCTTAGGCCCACTGTAGGAGAGGATCTGGTTCGAGAGCATCTTAAAAATCTGAACGTGCACAAGTCCATGGGACCTGATGGAATCCATCCATGGGTCCTGAAGGAGCTGGCGAATGAAGTTGCTAGGCCACTGGCCATCGTATTTGAAAAATCATGGCAGTCAGGTGAAGTTCCTGATGACTGGAGAAAGGGAAATATAACCCCATTTTCAAGAAGGGGAAAATGGAAGACCCGGGGAATTACAGAGCAGTCAGTCTCACCTCTGTGCCTGGTAAAATCTTGGAGCACATTCTCCTGGAAGGCATGCTAAGGCATATGAAAAACAACAAGGTGCTTGGTGACAGCCAGCATGGCTTCACTAAGGGGAAATCCTGCCTGACCAATTTGGTGGCCTTCTATGATGGGGCTACAGAACTGATGGACAAGGGTAAAGCAGTTGATGTCATCTACCTGGACTTGTGCAAAGCATTCGACACTGTCCCACACAGCATCCTTGTCTCTAAATTGGAGAGACATCAATTTGATGGGTGGACCACTGGGTGGATAAAGAACTGGCTGGATGGCTGCACACAAAGAGTTGTGATCAATGACTCAGTGTCTGGCTGGAGACCAGTAACGAGTGGTGTCCCTCAGGGATTGGTGTTGGGAGCAGTCTTGTTTAACATCTTCATCGCTGACGCGGACAGTGGGATTGAGTGCGCCCTCAGCAAGTTTGCCGATGACACCAAGCTGACATCTGAGCCAAGCTCCAAAGGAAGCCAGCTCATTGGCTGAAGTAGCTGAATTATCTCTACATTGCTCTGAGCATTTATTATAGGTGCTGGCAACTGACTGGGAGTGCTGGGATGGAATGATGCCCCCCTCCCTCCACACATCTAGTTTAAAGCTTTCTTGACCAGCCTGGCAAGACTCCTACCAAAGCCACTCTTCCCCTTGGCAGCAGATCGGCTCCACCAGCCTCCACTAGACTTGGCCTCCCAAACTGAGTCCCAAAATCACCTCACAGTCATGTTTTGTTCCTTGTGAATGCGCTTGTTGGAATTGCACGCTCGATCAACACCTCTGTGAGTTTATGTATGTCTGCTTCTACCTTTTGCTTCATCCTCTCCTCTCCATTCCTGAAACTTAATTATCTCTTAGTTTATTTCCTTCAGGTTTTCACCTGTATCTGCATGGTATTTTTATCGTGCTTTGTCCTGCATCTTCAATGAGCCCTGATGTGCTAGATCAATTGTGATGTGTGTATCTTTAATCCTGCTGGGTTTGGTCATTGTCATACATATGAGTTTGATTTCTCATAAAACATACACCAAAACTGTAGAAGCTGGCAAAAATGTGATCAATGAAGTGTTAATTTTCTTACATCATCATATTTTCCTTCTTTAGCCCTCTTTTCTTTCAATGTGTTGCAATGCAGTAAGCTCCTGAGAATTGTCAGCTTCATTCATTAGATCTTACAGAGCTTAATTTACTATTAAGTAATATAGTTTGAGATGGGATTAGATGCTCCTGGGTCAGAAGGAGGACTCCAGTTTGTGTCAGGAGCTCTGTTTTCTGTCTAGTGATGCACATCTTGTGCGTTAACACAGATTCTGCTACACAGACTGTTTTCCTGAGAAATGTACTTGGCTATCTGACCGCCTTCTCCTCTTGGTGCTCTCCGCAGGCCTCGTAGATTTGCTGTTTCTCAGTCTAGGTGTGCTACAGGAGGAAGATAGGCTGTAGTTCAGATGGAAAGTTATTTTGTAGACAGAAGTGTGTTCATCATGCTGTACAACTGCCTCAGGAGAGGTGGCCAGCAGAGCTTACAGTAAATCCTACATTGGCAGATGGAGGAGGTGAGGCTGAAGACTAAAGCAGTGTATTCCAGGATTTTTTGTTCTGCAGATATCTACAGCTTTTTCTGATTTAAAGAATAAAGGGACTGTGCTGCATGTCGTTTTCTTCTACCATGTTATTTTGAAGGAGTTCTTGGAGACTGGGGAGCCCTAAAGTGTTGGCTTGAGCTGGGGAAGCTGCATGACCTCATCTCGTGTGCAGGGCAGGCTGGGGTGGTGTCTGCTTCAGCCAGTTCCAGGTCTACCAGCTGGGACTATGCCCATGGACTCGGAAACCCAGAAGGAGGTGGCAGGGCAGCTGATGGGAAGGGGCCGAGGGCAAGGGAGCTGTGTGGCCATTTTCATCAACTTTCTGCTTCTTTCTGCTGGGGCAGTTAGATCACTGCCCCTGAGTAGGAGTCTGCTTTGCACCTGCTGCCATACAAATGGGATAAAAACACTCTCAGCCTAAGGGGTTTTCTTGTGAAGTCTCAGGTAAGTGATAAGTGATCCAGACATTAAGAAGTGATACACACGAAAGTTGTGGTGGTATTGGATGCCACGATCTCCAGTGGTCTCCATAGACATTAAGCATAACTGCAGCCAACATGGAAAAGGAGAGCTTTAATAAAAATTTTAACCTAGTGTGCCATTTTGTGAATTATTAGAAGGCTCAACTGTAAAAGCAGCACAGGAGAAAACTGAAGACACTTAAAAAAAAAATATAATGAAGGCTGATAGAAAGTACAAAGATGGAATTAGCGTTCAGATACCCAAAGAGAAGTTGTAGAGAATTGATCATAAGGAGCTATAAAGGAGGGAGATAAATATATTATGTATGCACTAAAAAAGGAAGCACCTGTAGATAGTTTCAATGTCACAGGGTTAAATTTGGAATATTATCTTTGTCCCAGCTCTCAAAGAAATATGAGAATGTTAAGACTAGAGAAAGAATGTTTCCATTTTGTATGTGACAAACAGTGGATGACTAGACAAGTATTTTAGCAGTGTAGATATTTAGTAAAAGATTCTTAGAGGTGTTATGGAGAAAGCAAGCCAAATGTAGACAAATCTGAAGATGATGACTGAGAAAAGCTGGAATAAAAGATGATGTTTGATATATTGACTTCAGTGTTAAAATATTTAAGAAAGTTCTAGTGAAAGAGGCTTTGTAGAGCAGATGAAGACCTCTACTCTAGCTAAGTGAAGTTCTGGGTGTGATAGACAAGATATTGGATGCTATTCTGAACAATAGATAGAGGGATAGATCTTTGAATCCTTAATACAAAGGTATCAGAGTTTCTGTATGTGGTTGAGAATACCCATTTTGTCCTGTTCCATAACATGCACACACATATATATATTATATATGCATATGATGCACAGAGGTTTTTCTTGCAAGATATTTTGGATCATGGAGAAAAGAACTGACCAAATTCCAGCATTTGGGTGGTTTGGCAGGGAAAACCACCATAAATAAGCCTTCCTTGGTGCTGAAGATGAACAGAGAGCTACTAAGCACTTTGATGTGTGTGGCACACATGCCAGTTGCATAATGTACCTCAGAAGATGAAACCCCAAAACATTGCACTTAATGTTTTGAGGAAATAATTGGACATCTGGCTCTCAGCACAGCTTTTGATTGCATTGTGTTCAGTACAAGCTCTTCTCTGCAGCATTTGGTTAGAATCTTGGCAATTTCTCTTCTAACTTTAATGTGCCTGAGATTTCACTCTTGATGTTTGGTCACTGGGAAAGGATGGAGAAGCTTGCCCTCTTGCCTGGTAGGAAGATCTTAGGGAGCCAAATGACAATCTGTTGTATGACTTTCTGATAGAGAATCTCCTATGTTAAGGCAAATCCTGCAGACTAACAGGTCTACTTAGGTATCTGCTAAGCTGTAAACATCTACAGCATTATCTACTTTAAAGCTGTAGATAAATGTCTGTCTGTATCTCTGCACATGCATTAAAATGACTCAGAAATGGGCATGTTTAGGAAAAATGGCTACCTGTTATTGCTCTGCTTTCCTATGCATTACCAGTGACTATTATTTAGCACTGCGGAAAACAAGATTTGAAATGTGATAAGCATATTCCAGTGTGAAGAAAAATCCTGAAGATAATTATTTGTATCCAAATTATTTTTCATTCTTTGGCAGACGTTTTCAGACTTCAAATATGTTGTTTTCTGCAAGTGCTGCATAATAAATTAATTGCTTAATTAGTAATAGATGTGTCACTCCTGGGAGAAAACCCCTTACTTTGAACAAGGAAACCAGACACCCCTTTCATGTTTAATATGTTGGGTTTAAGACTTTTACCTCTTTTTAAATACATGTACTTTCATAGAACAGATAATACCTTAAACTATTGTCAGTGATTATGTAAGATCTCACAACACAGAATGGAGCAAACTGGAGACATTTCCTGACTTTAATCAGCAATAAAATACTAAGAAATTAAAATTTACTTCCCATCAGTAGATCTCCTGCACACGTTCCATTTATTCTAAGTATTGAAGTAGTCCTCATTACCACAGATGTGAAAATCTTGTGGCTATGGAAATCTTTGTAATGTAATCGACCATTAAAATATGTTCATATTCTGGAAGGGAATCAAGGCACAGAGAGACTAATGGAGCAGGAACATTTTTGACCCAAGACAACAGCCTTCTTTGTGGGAAACCCCTCTTGAGCTTCTAAAACAAAAAAAGGTTTGGTGACTACCAGTTGCTTCAGCTACATTGTCTAGGAGGTGCAGAAAATGGACTGCTGCCACTTAGGAAGGCAAAGGCATGGGTAGTTACCCCAAGGCTTCTGCTAATCCCTCAAGAAAAGTAGTGCTTCTCTCATGTGCACTCGGTCTTTCATTTCATTTTGGTATGTTTGTGTTGAGTTTTTGGCAGATGGTGCCTTACTAGCATGAAGGGACCCTGATTCTGTGGTTTGCCAGCACTGTTAAAATCAAATGAGTGATAGTAACTGTATACATCATACTGTAGTGTTCTTGTAAAAGCATTCATCTGGTTGATCTGTTGGGATTTTTTTATGAGCAAGGCTTTGTTTTAACAATATTTATATATTCAAATAACTAGCAATTCAACTCTTTTATAAGTGCAAAGTCTTCAGTATATGTATCTAGTAATTCCAGGGAATCAATTCAGACAGTATTGGCATTATGTTGAATTTATGCCCTGGTTCTGCCTCACCAATATGAATTGCCGGTTTTATCAGAACATTTTTTTCATATCCTATGGGATATGGTCCTGAAGAGAAGGGTGATTTAGGAGAGATATGTTAGTTTTATGGATTGGCTCCTCCTAGACAGAAGGCCCAGGAGGATTACAGCGATACCATCCAGGCATGCACATACAGGATTAGGAAAGCCAACTGGGGGTTGGCCTGGTAAGTGATGTGAAGGACAACGAAAAGGGTTTCTATGGGTATGCCAGCAGAGGAAGGAAAACTAGGGGAAACGTGGGTCTGCTGTTGAATGTGTTTGCTTGTATTGAAGAATGTATGTCTGCATCTGAAACTTAAAATGTAGTTTAAGTTATGAGCTAAACACCAAACTCAAGAGAATGTTGTGAAAGCTGTTACACTGGCTACTTTCAGCACGAAGATTCAGCATGGCTTTGTATTGATTGAAGGACAGGTTTTGTTATATTCCAGTTTTTAATAATCAAATGCGTTGGCTCAAAAGAGGAGGGAAGAGAATAAGGGAAATCACCAAATGAAGAACAGCTGAGAAATTACCAAGTGTAAAGGAATTCGGTGGACTCCTGCATCCCTCTCACACTGTCAGCTTTGTACTGATGGTCAATGGTTCTTTGAGCCTGAGACCAGAAGAGCAGCTCTTCTGCCCCAGCTCTACAGGTACACATGTCTGTGGTGTGGTTTTACAAAAGGTGCACCTACCTGCTGCAAGGACTGAGGAGACCTGAAATTCATTTAACTGAAGCCACCAAGATGACTTCTCATGAGACATCCACTTTGGCTGGTGTTACCCTAGGCTGGATGGTAACAGATGACCAGGGCACAGAAGGTCTTTGTTCCATCCCATCCCTCTCCCTTCAGCTTTTGTTATCTATCCAAATTGTTAGCCGAAAAGATAGATGTATGCAAAGCACTTTCACAGAATCTAAGCTGGAACAGCTGTCAGAGATGCAGTCCCACTTAGTTGGTCTTCATAAAATGCATGCAGCATTTCTAAAAGTCTGGATAAAGGGTAAAGGCAAACTGTGCCCATTTAGCAGGAGGCAGCATGTGACAGCTGACAAAGTGACAGTGGGCCCCTGAACAGCCCATGTTGCTCTTCAGCAGGAGGCCCTGAAATGCCCATTTTAATTTTAATGTTATTTTCAAATAAAATTGCCACTTTGGGATAATTGCTTCTTACTGTGTAACTTTGAGAACACCATACTGAGCAAAGTGGGTGCAGCTTTCTTTATTGTTGTTCTTATTTGTTATTGTGCAGCACCATATGTGTCTACAGCCCTGTGCAATAGGTGGTTCCCTGAACTGCCTGCTGCACAAATCAGCCTTTTGTTCTGGGAGCTGTTGTTTTAAAAACCAAAACAACCGTCCCAACCTCCATGCAAGGTAAGGAACCGAGATCAGGGGGATTTCAGTCGCATGCATTGTTTGGGGGGTTTTGTTTGTGCAGAGTTTTCTGGTAACCACATCTACAGCAATGGGCACGATATAAGCAAATATTTTTCTTTGTGCAGAATGACTTACGAGTCTTTTCATCTGAAAGCTCCCCTAACTACTCACTCAGTTTCCCTTTTCTTTCTGTCTTCCTAAAGCCTCCTGGTACGGCACGAAGCAAAAATGCAAAGCCCATTTTCTCCCAGGTTTGCAAATGCAATCAGCATGTTTGCATATTCTGTTTATTTAAATTCTTTCCTTCATATAGGGAAGAAAGTGCTGGTTTAAATCCTTAAGCACCCAGCTATGGTTACAATGGGTTCCTGGGGTTCATTTTGTTCTTTTTGGTTTTTGATACCCTGAGGCTCGACGTGTCTTCGGGTGTCCTAGTAATGGAGTAAAGAGGTCAGAAGAACAGCAGCAAGGGACTCTAGCTAATTCACACCTTGGCACCAGCACGCTGGGGCTGACACGTCCAATTTACTGTGGCACTGTTTGACAGGTGTCAGGGCTCGACAGTTGCACAGAAGTACACACAACTGCAGAACCAGAGCGAGGGGATGATTGAACATTCTGCAAATGAGACACCCAGGGAAAGAAACACACACACACACACACAAAACAATTCAATAGAAAATCTAGGCTAATTAATGCCTGCTGTTGCCTGATGCGTGCCATGGCCCCTCAAGGACTCTTTGCCATTTGAGAGTTGAAAACATGTCAGGAGATTCCTCTTTTCTCTTGCATAAAGAATATTATGACATTTTAGTGGTAAAAAAAAAGTTATGACCACTTTCTCAGTTTTCATGGCAAGTTGTGAAACTTCCTGAAGTTCAGCCTTACCAGTGCCATTCCTGGCTCTGCAGTCTGATATCTAATCAGGTCACCTTTTGTCTGCCAAGATATACCTGCTGATATCTCACCTTCTCCTGGATATATGTCTGTACACTTTTCTTTCCTGTGGACCTATAGAGCAGTGTCTCTGCATGCCATGCTCAATGAAATGATCATTTAAAATGGGCTATTTGCTCCCGTCAGCAGTACTGGTGTCATGCATTGACTTTTAAGGGACTTTCTTCCCCTGCTGCTCAGTAGCCAGGCGCTGTGGTCATCACCACCTCCAGCCAGAGAGGGGAAGGCTGCAGAAACTTGGCCAGCTCTGCTTGCCTGGTGCTGGGTTCAACCTCCCTTGCTGCCTCTGGGTCTATGCTGAGAATAGCAGTGTTTGCAGCAGATGAAAATGTGCTAGAGAAAAGCAGGTGTGTTTCCACAGTTCTCCTAGGGTTCTGGCAGTGATGGGGAAGGAGCAGCGCCTGAGTGTGGGTTGATAAAGCACCTAACACCATGGTCCCTAGCCCTGGCTGCTGAGACCACTGGAGAGGCTTGTAATACCTCCCATTGCACATTCCAGTGGCTGTTGCTACAGTGAGTAATGGTGAGGAGCACACACAGACTGTGTGAGCCACTTAGGATCTGCCAGCCACCCGCTAATGAGGTTTGCATTAATGTCACAAAATAGAAGATTCCTAGACCTTAAATTCGCCCAAAACATGAGAAATTCAACTTGATACTTACTCTCCATCCTCTGACCTTCCTGTCGTGGCTTCTGCTGCAGTGTGGGTAGGTGGCTGTGTGGAAAGCTTTATGCTTTACTTTGGGACTGAATTTTAGAGTGGGCTAGCAGTGGGAGACTGCGATATTTGAGATTTGTCTGAAGTGGGAGGATCCCATCATTTGGGGAAACAGCTCTGTACAATGCTGCAA
This sequence comes from Lathamus discolor, assembly GCF_037157495.1. Taxonomy (NCBI): domain Eukaryota; kingdom Metazoa; phylum Chordata; class Aves; order Psittaciformes; family Psittacidae; genus Lathamus; species Lathamus discolor. Next base: position 1,650,345 of record NC_088909.1, on the reverse strand, counting down.
ATCAATGGGACACAGTCTTGTCCTGCTGAGAAAGTCAGCAGAGCCAAAACTGAATTTATAGAAAGCCTTTATTATTATTATTATTCATGTCAGGACTCCGTTGGGAAAATCTTTATCTGCATTAAAACGTACATAAGAAGAGGAAAGAAGAAAAGGCCAAGAAGAGTGTGTACTACAAAGCGTCCCTTTGAGCTCAGCTCTGTTCTTCTGTAAAGTTCGTTGCCAGGCTCTTTGCAGGGAGAGAATTTGGGCTCAGGGTTGAGCTGGGAACATTTCCTGGTGGAATGTATATCCCCTGATCACACCTTTAGGAGATTATCCCATCATTAAATATTTGTAGGATAACAGGAGAAGCCTAATTTAGTTTTTGTTTCTTTTTCTCTGTGGTTTAATCACAGATGAAAGAGACTAATAGCACTACAGAGCTTTCTGGTGATCAAAGGCCAATCAATCCTCTTTGTGGAGTAATTAACTATTTGCTAAACTTGCAGAATTGATTTCCATTTAGGGCTAAGAGAGAGGGTTTTAAATGAAGACCGATTTACCAAGCGTGAGGAGGGAATCTCAGCACTGATGCCAGGAGATACTCAGAGTGATGAATTGGAGCCTGCTAATTGGAGGATGAAAAATACAGCTGGAATCTGGCCCCATTTGCTCCTACTTTGGGGAAAGACAGGAAAAGGGAAATAAGACTGAGAATCTGACAGATGGCTCTCTGCAACTACAGCAGGGAGAGCAGAGTACAGCTAAAGCAGCATCTGACTGACTGGAAGGAACATAGATGTAAACAGCACAAAACTGTGTTGCAGTGAATCCATTATTCAGGTAGATGCTCCACCTAGAAGTGATTGCTGCCTACTCAGTTGCAACTTTGTGCTGGTGAGCTCCAAAGCAGCTTGCATTCACACTAATTCTCTCAATACAAAATCAATCAGACAGCTTTGTCTGTGTGGAGCTTTAGTGTGCCAGGAAATTTTCAGCACCATGAATGAAATAGGGGCTTTGTGAAAAGCTGAGGGTGTAGAACATCTTTTGGCACTCTTCAGTGCAGACAGGAGGAGGGGATTCTGTACTGGTAAGTATTGGAGCCTTGGAGGGATAATCAAGATGTTAGGCCTTACTTGAAAATGTTGAAATAGGGAACCGAGTTGGACAGACTGTTTACAGATATGGGGCATATTCCAAAAGCAGAGGGACTAAAAAGGCTAGAGTTCATCATCATAGAATCCTAGAATCATAGAATAGTTAGGGTTGGAAAGGAACTTAAAATCATCTAGTTCCACCCTTCCTTCCATGAATGGGCACACCACACACTAAACTCTGTTACCCAAGACTCAGTACAACCTGGGCTTCAACGCTGCCAGGGATGAAGCATTCACATCCTTGGGCAGCCTGTTCCAGTGCCTCACCACCCTCATCATACATCTAACCTAAACTTCCCCTGTTTAAGTTTAAACCCATTCCCCCTTTTAGAATCAAAATCATCCATTATAATAAATGTGATGGAGAAATGCAGTAACAGCTTGTAAATTGTGAGTAACATGTGAAAAATTATTAGGGCATAATTCCAATAAGTAAGGGGTTTTCACCAAATGTGAAAGTTTAAAACAAAGAAAAGTCAGTACCTTTTCTCAGAGCACATACATAACACATGAAATTTATTGCATGTGATGTTGTGGAAGAAGAAGAATAAATGAGTTCTAGATAGACTAGACAAATTCATGGAGAAGAGGTTCATTCTAGCAACATGATCTAATTGAATATGTCCGTGCTTATTTCAGGGGGATTGGACTAGATGACCTCTGAAGGTGTCTTCCAACCCAAACTATTCTATGATTCTATTCTATGACAGAGCTCAGCTAGACAAGGTGCAAGAGATGCAATGACACCTAAAAGAGGCATAGCAGGTGCTGTGCTTTTTGTCTAGGGTGATATATCCTCTTCTATGAAGAAGCTGATGCAGTTGTGATGAAGCTGAAAAAAATTCTTTTCTCATTAAAGAATTCAGTGCTACTTCACATCATTATTATTGGCAAGGTCTGTAGGAGAATCATAGAATCATAGAATAGTTAGGGTTGGGAAGGACCTTAAGGTCATCAGGTTCCAACCCCCCTGCCATGGTCAGGGACACCTCACACTAAACCATCCCACCCAAGGCTCTGTCCAACCTGGCCTTGAACACCTCCAGGGATGGAGCATTCACAACCTCCCTGGGCAACCCATTCCAGTGCAGTGCCTCACCACCCTCACAGTAAAGAACTTCCTCCTTATATCCAGTCTAAACTTCCTCTGTTTCAGTTTTAACCCATTACCTGTTGTCCTGTCACTACAGTCCCTAATGAACAGTCCCTCCCCAGCATCCCTATAGGCCCCCTTCAGGTACTGGAAGGCTGCTCTGAGGTCCCCACGCAGCCTTCTCTTCTCCAGGCTGAACAGCCCCAACTTTCTCAGCCTGGCTCCATACGGGAGGTGCTCCAGTCCCCTGATCATCCTCGTGGCCTCCTCTGGACTTGTTCCAACAGTTCCATGTCCTTCCTATGTTGAGGACACCAGAACTGCACACCATACTACTCCAAGTGAGGTCTCATGAGAGCAGAGTAGAGGGACGGGATCACCCCCTGTGTAAGTTTTAACCCGTTACCCCTTGCCCTATCACTACAGTCCCACCCCTTGCCCTATCACTACAGTCCCTAATGAAGAGTGTCTCTCCAGCATCCTTATAGCCCTCCTTCATAAACTGGAAGGCTGCTATGAGGTCAATATTAGGAAAATGAATGAAGGCCAGTATTAGGACATGGACTATTTTTTTTTTTTTACGTATCTCAGAACTACAAACCTCTGGGGTTGCCTCCTGGCTTTTAGTTTGCCCAACCCTTTGCTGAGAAAAAGAAAAATATACATTAGAGGAAACACTGCAAAATTGATCTTGCTTTATCCGGTTGGTATACAAATCTGATATTACCTTATTATAGAGAAATTTGGTTCTTCTGTATCAAATGATTCCTTAGGTGTGATTTGATTAATTTCAGCAGTTTCAAGAAAGGTGTTATAGGAACTTCATTAAGGAAGGCTTCTGGAGGGCAAGCCAGAGCTGGTGGGGACAAGGCTAGCTAGCCTCGTGCTGGGTTGTCTTCCACAGGAGTTGTTGCACAGTGAAACCCAGGGAAGTTGCATTGTGGTGTAGCACTGGTGTCAAGATGATTGTATTTGCGTGTTATAAATTGAATTCGCCTATTAGAGAGCTATGACTTGATTTTTTTCATTAGCACACAAAGCTTGAAGGGAAAGTTTCTTCTGCAGTCCCTCCAGACCTCTTTAAACAGGGATATAATGATTCTCTGTTGAGAAAGAGCAAAAGAAATTCCACTACTGTTTAAACAATTAAAAGCGAAGCTGTACTTGGCAGAGAGGCTGAGGCACCAGCGGTAACCTCTCCTCTTGGCTGACCAGCAGCTTTAAATGCAGGGGCTGCTGTGAACTGACTCACTGCAGGGTAATTACGTTAGGGACCCATACGGCTTGCTGAAAATCAATTCTGTTGGACCAGTGTGTTTGTTCGGAAATCCACTCAGCCAATTCAGGAGTACATTAGGCTGCAGGCCCCGTGCGCTGACCTCCCCAGGATTGGGGTTGACACTTGAACGAAGGCGTTTGTCCAGTTAAAGGACAGTACTACCAGCAGACTCTTATCTCACCTAAATTGGATTACTCAGATCTGCTTGTTCTCTTTAAAGATAGCTACTTCAGGTTTTTTTCCTCTTCTCTTTCTGTCCATCTGAGACACTAACCTAGTGATTACAGTTTAACATGCCCCTCTCAGCTATTCCTGGGCAGTGAACATTTAATATTGCCTCTAGAGATTCCTTTTTTGGCTGGAGTGGGCTTATACTGGGGAGTCACTTCTTCAACAGCAGTTGCATTTTAGCAGATTACTCAGCAAAATGTACGGAACCCATCGTATTTCAGCAAAATAGGGTCTGCATGACCAGGCACAACAGGACTTGGTTAAACACAAGTGCTGAGTTGGAAGTGAAGGAATGGCCTTGGCAACACGGGTGACATTTGTGCCACCGCAGGGTGAGGGCCTGGAGCACGCAGGACCTGGTGCTGCTGACAGACCTGTAGTGGCATGAGCCTTGTGGGCCGAGTAGCACAAGTGGTGAGCCTTGCACACCTGTAGTGCTGGTGAGTTAGACCTGAGCTAATCACCTCACCATTATCTTGAGCGCCAGAAATTGCTAATGCCTGCTCTAAACCCACTTGGCCTTTCCCATAAATGATAAGGAAAGACTTCTTGAAATGTCCATCCCATGAGGTATAGAAAAAAAAATCCCTGCTTTCTTGAATTTTCATTTTGTATTTTTCTGTCCAGGGACATTGGTTAACCTCAAACATCTCCACATGGAACAGGTTATCAGCTTATTCTGTCTTGTGTTGCAGAAGGTACTTGTATGTGTATGTGAAACCAAAATGTTTTCTTGCTTTTCTCCTAAAAGTATGGAGGGAAAACTGGAAAATAAGGCTGGGAAAGAAAAAAATGAAATCCTTGGAGAGCTGGCTCCCTCTTAGTCCATGCACAAATCCTTCTGCTCTGTAGCTGGTCCATATGTAGATTTTTTGTTACAGTCTTGTACTGAGAGCTTGTTCTGGTCTTGTAACTCAAAGCTGCTTTTGCTTTCTTTATCTCCAAACAGTGCTGCTTGTTCTTGTTTGAAGCAGAATACTATCTAAATATAAGAAAAATTTCTCTTGAAAGAAGAATTTTTTGTGTGCATTTTGTAAATTATGCATGATAAGTGAATGAGGAAAAGAGAGGGGACAGGAAAAGGGTAAGTGTGTGTGTGTGAACATGTTGTTAGTATGTTTTCCCAGTTAGCAAAGATCTGGGACAGTTTTCTTCTAATGGGAAGGGATCAGACCAATGGATATATGGATAATGTATAACTGCTGGTGGTAACATTACGACAGGAAAATCTATTTGGATGACTGCGTGGAGGAACTGAGATCACGATTCATGATTTTTTGTGCTGATAAAATGTTTCCAGACCAATTTGATAATATCTCTGTGAAAAATACTGTGAAATATAAAATAAATAAATAAATAAAAAAATGTCTTCTCTGTGTATGCAGAATCTCTATTGAAAGCTCCAATGGGAGTCAAAGTTCTTGTTTAGCATACAGAGGCATATGAGTTTTAGTGTTCAGACTCTTAATCTACAAAGCATAATATAATCCTCTTTTATCTGGCTGCACCACAAAGCCCCAGTTATAGATAAATTCTCTGGTGATTGTGGATGCAGCTGCAGCTTCTGCTTCCCTCACCTACCCTCGGTAAATGTTTCTGCAAAACAGATGAAATTGACTGGTGTAACCAATAAATAAAGAGCAAAGTTTGCAGAACGGAAGGTTGTAACACAGCAGTAGACCTTAAATACAACTGATAGGTCTGAGCTTCTGCTCAGCTGCCTGCCGATATCAATGATTTTCTGGTTTTGTGAGTCCTGGTGTTTCACCCTCTATTCTTCAGGGCTGTGAAAGGATGGGAAGCCTATGTAGGCCTCCAGACTGTCTTTACAAGTGCTCCCAGTTAGGAGATGGGATCACTTTGAATGGGAATTAATGTATGCTGTATAAAGGACTGTGTCTGTATAACAGCCAGCATGTGTTCACCTGCAGATTCCAGCATCTGTCTGCAGTGCATCTGTATGGCCGTATCAGCCATGTAAGGGGAGCCACCAGGAAAACGAAAAGCTCAGAGGCTTCTCTCCTCCTTGGTATGTGTGAATCTCAGGAGCTGTCTCATCTCCTCTGAGGCAAAGAACTTGCAGGAAGGCTTTCTGAAAGGGAGCTGTCAGAGATACTGTCCTTCCTGCATAGCAACACTGCTGCTTCTGACATTAGGGCCAAGTGTCTTCTGCTGGCACAACTGAGTATTTCTCGTGTCCTTCTAAACCTGAAGGTGCTGAGAGGCAGTTGTACGGTTTCTGGGTTAGGTGGCAAACCAAGTCCCAGGTTTTAAGTTACCTCTCAGTCAGGCAGCGATCCTATTTGACCTGTGTAGGAAAGATTTGTTGTATATTACATTAAAATGAACAACGTGCTTGGCTAGAGAACAGTCCTTTCCTCAGTTTTTTGGGTTTTTTTGTGGATTTTTTTTAACACTATTGTCATGGCAATGGCAGGTTTTCATAGTACAAAGATAGATGCAATTAGGATAAATCAATAGTTCCTAAAATAGCTCTTCCCAGATACAGAGTAGAAACTTCAATTCAACAGGTAATAAATTGCTTTTCTTGGATGAGTGTAGTGGTTGAAGTGGACTGAAAGCAGAGTCCAAACTGGAGCTAGCATATACCTTTAGAAATTATATCAGAGGTATCAGCCTCTGTGCTGGAGAGCACGCAGCCGTATGCATAATTGGCAGTTTTCATGACCAAAGGGAAGTCTGTGACCAGATCCTGCTATTGTACACGGCCAGACTTCTGCTGAAATCAATAGACCTCTACCCCCAGAAGCTGCTGAAGTAGGTTGATGTGCCTGGTGTGCTGGTGGTAGACATTAGGCAAGACAAAGTTTCCAATTGTATATGCTTCCACCCATGGGTTGGTTTTGTTACCTCTGAGTAGAAAGACGGCTTGAGTAACTTCAGTTTCACTGTTCTCAATAGACACATCTCACTAAGGCTTCGGAGAGCAGAAGAGAAGGCAAACACTGAATTAAAAATAGAGAAGGTGCATTTTTCTTCCACATTGTTTCAAAGAGGGTGAATCCATTGTTGGGGAAGAAAAGGGGATTTGGGGTGAGAAGAGAGACAGTCAAACGGCAATGTCGATCTGTGAATATTTTGATGAGAGCTTGGTCTACAGAAACTGTTGTCATGGGTGCATAACATAATGTCTTTGCCTGCTGTCCTTGATTTACCTCCCTTTTCTTTCTTAATTTTATTACTGTGGCCCACTATGACCCTGACTCTGTGGTTTCTCTAACTTGGTGAAAAATAAGCTATTCCTCCCAAGACAGTTATACCCTTCTCTTCCTCTATGCCATGCAGCAAGAGCTCTGTACAGCTGTTATAATGACATCCTCGATACTAGCAAAAGATGAATAATAAAAACTGCTGCCATTGGTCCCAGAAGGGCTAGAAGGAGGTTTGTTTTGGAATAATGAGTATGGAAATTCTGCATCCATAATGAACTGCAAGCAGTCTTCCAACTCACTCGTGACGAAAATTCACACTTGCCTTTCCCATAACTTGTCACTTTTCTTTTATTATTATTGCTCAATATGTAAACAAGGCCAAGAAACTCTTTGTTCCTTTGTGCCTACTTACATTTGTCCATTAATCCCAGTCTCCCCTCCCCCGCCCCTGCAGTGCACACAGGATTACACAAAGCAAAAGTCATTAATTTTTATCTCTGACTATCTGTAGGCTTTTTAATGTGGCCTGGCTTGCTTATGCACCAGCAATTACATGTCATAAGTGCTTGTAGATGCTGAAGCAGTATCATAGGCTGATGAATCACTGCCTTCTCCTCTGATTAGTATGCAAGGGGTCGTACTCTTCTTTGAGCAGCTGGCATGCCAATGAGGATCTGGCTCTGCTGGTCAAGGCATCTGGACATGAATTCAATATGGATTGCTTTAATTAAATGGCTAAGCACACAAGGAGCTAAGAAACAACTCCATCATTGAGTGAAACTTGAAAATAAAGTCGACGCGAGAGCATAGGTAAAAGGAATTGTTTAAACACTTGTTGGTTCACTTGTGAACCTTCAGGTTCCTTTTCTGTTAATGAAGTTCTTACAAGTGGCTGAAATTCCTTCCAGATTTATCCTTCAGATGAATCTTGTTTGTAAGATTTGATTTATCATTAAAAGTTCAGGAATTGATGAACTTGATTCCATTTCTCTTCTCTTTATAGGATTAATTTTATTTCACGTAATAGTAAGATTATTACAATTTGTAGAAGCAACTATTTTAAAGGCGGGATTAGGCAGATGTGTGCTGAACCACTGGGAAGTGGAAAGTAGCAAATCATCTCTGAATATGCCAGAGGTGGAACAGGAGAAGATGAGAAAAGCATTGTAAAATACTTTTTTTTGCTCACTTTGAAACTCTATGAATTATGCCCATTGAAAGAAATACCATAGGGATATTTTCTTCTGTTAGCTACCAGTCTTTGCAAAATGGAAATATGAAGTCTGTTCTTTGCTTTTAGGTCTTTCTGGTCTGATATAACCTTAATTTCTGTTCTATGACTTTCTGTACTGGACGTCAAATTGCAGGTCTGATTAAAGCATCGCGTCATGCTGAAAAATTCTCAGCTCATTTGAACTGTTCAGTTCATCGACTAAATAGTATTATGAATACAAAGAGGGCTTAATTTCCAATATAAGAAGTCAGATTCCTACCAAATGAGCACCTTATCACCTGTGTTCTGCAAGGACTGCCACGACTCACGCAAAATACAGTATTTACTTTAGTTTAAAATGATGGATTCTCTTCGTTGTTTGGGAAAGCTCCTGTGGCAGTTCACAGGAGCTCCTGTCGCTGTGTGGATGTACAGATCCACTTGAAAGGCCTTTTGTTTCAACGTGGGCTTTGAGCTGTAGCCACCCTCTCTCCCATCCAGCTGCCCAAGACTTTCTTATATGGCCCAGAAGAGTAGGCAGGGGAACCTTCTCCATACACGAGCAACGTACTCTGACTTAATGTTTTGTGCTTACCAAGCCAAGGAAAACTTCACTGGTCCAGGTAAGTGCAGAGCAAAGGGAAGCAGCAAATGAACTATGAGGGATTGTTCTTTGATGCCTTTTGGTTGGGAAATCGTGAGGTTTAGCCCAAGTCTACTTCTGGGATTTTCATGTGCTTAATGATTTCATGCACTTTGTAGGTATTTGGTCCTCAGGAGGAAACATGAGTGCAGCTGTAACGATAGCTTGATAGACACCAGAAGGTTTTGTTGGTTTTTTTTTTCCTCATGCAGTTTACCGTCCTTAGGAGGCAGTTATCATTCACTGTGTTTCAGGGAGTGGGACAAAGCTATTGTTTCATCAGTTATAGAGATGAAAGGAGCCCTCCTCTGCTGTGACATCTGCTAAATCATGAGGCCTGCACACCCTCCCTGCAGGGAGCTTGCAGTGCAGCCTCCAGAGCTGTCTGTTGAGCACTGGTCAGCATGGCAGCAAGGCTGTGTAAGCCTTATTGCCACCCTTGGTCTGTGAGAGCAGGAGCTGGAAGCACTCTGGTGCTGCAGCCGGTGGTTGAGAGCAAGAGGTCCTCTGCACAGCTTAGAGATCTTGAACAGATAGAAGAGGCTTGCAGGCAAATGAAGGGTGACATGCTGAGACTGTAGCTGTATCTGAGTTTTGTTTAACCATTCAGTGATCACGCTCAGTATCTTCATATTGCTGGTACTCCACTGCATCATCTCAATACAATCTTCAACTAACAATTTGTACTAAAGTTGGTGAGCAGGAAAGATACCAGGCTACTGTCTTTTATGAAAAGTAATAAAAGGAAGACAGCAAAATTAAAACAGAATCTGTATTAAAGGTATTTTTTTCTCATGTTTTACATTTCAAGAGACTTTCTCTTATCTGTTGGATAATGTGCATGCTTCATAAACCAAGGAGATTCATCCTGTCCTTTGTCTAAATGAGGAACAACTGGATGATGAGTTCCCCAGCAGTATCACAATTTTCTGTGCATCAGAAGGACGTGCTTAAATCCCTTAAAATCAAAAGAATTGCAGAAAACACACCAGTAACATTGCAACGAGGATCTGTTTTTTGAAATCTTGGGTATTCATTCATAGATTTTGTACAACTTACCACTTGCTAGTTGTTCAGGATTTTAATGTAAATGACAAAATACTTGATGGCATTTCACTGCTATAGCAGCTGTTTCTAAAGTTTTATTTTTAACACAGCTAGTTTTGTGTTAATAATGATTTCCTCCTTCCCTTCCCTCACCCCCCCCCCTTAATTTTTTGCCACTGCTTGCTAGGGGTCATTTCCTAAAGAAGTTCAGTGCCCTCTGGAGCATGTCACTGACGCATGAAAAACATACTTTAGCGTATAAAGGCAGATTTTATATCAAAGCAAAATTTAATTTCACATATGTGTAGCTGTCATTCTTCTCAGATACACAGCTAGAACTCTGTTTGTCCCCCTTATTTTTCCACTTCACACCAAAACATCCATCTTCAGCTTTGTTCTCCTCTTCCTTCCTCCTGCGCACCAGGGTCTGTCCCAGCTCCTGCTGCAGCAAGGGCTTTGCACAGCAGAGAGGATACTATACTTAGTGCAACCCAGTTTACTCTCATCATTTTAATAGTGGACCTAAGGTATGTTGCCATGTGAACAAGTCATCATGTCACCATGGCAACCAGCCGGATTGCAGCATCGCTCTGAGGAGTGGACTTTTTTTACCCCTTTTTTCTAGTCAGTGCTTTTTCTTTTGTTAAATTTGCTGAAGGGCTCACAATGGGAGGATTGAGGCTGCTTTATCAAGCAGCTTTTCACTTAAACCTGTAAGTTGTTGTATAAACAGAAGGGCCAGCATGCCACTGGATTCTCTTTCAAGGCAGACTTGATGAGGGCTTTGAACCAGGACCCCAGCGAGGTTTGCAGCTAGATCAGAACTGAGACGATTACATGCCTTGGCACCTTTCACTCTTCTCCACACTTCTCCACTGCTGCCCGCAGTAGGGATCCCGGGCACTCTGACATGGATTGGGTGACCAGCGGACAGCCCTTTGCTCCCGCTTTGAGCCTTTTTTGCTTTTGGGGATCTCGGTAGGCCAAAATTAGACACACGGAGAGGTTTGAATTTATTTTTTTATTTTTTTCATTTCCTTCCGCACATAACATCAGCAGCTTCCAGCACCAAGCAGTGGGGGCAGAGAAGTAACATGAAAGGACAAATGATTCAGGCACTTAAACACCAGAGTGGTAGTGCTGTGTGTGCATCAGTATGTAGGGGCATGGTAACAGAATACATAGAACCCTTAAGAGGACCATGGAAAAAATAGGCAAATAAAATACAGCTATTAAGCTGGAACCCAGAAACGTTATTTTAGACACTTAATTCCAGTAATGCAACCCTTCTTTTCCCTGAAACTGTGTGTGAAATTATAGGCTAGGCTAGCAGAGATCGTCACAGCCACTTTACAGGTTGGGGGTTTTATATCCGCAGTTTCGATATGCACACACTCCTGGTTGCCCTACAAAGAGCTCTTAAGAAAAGTATCTCCTGTAAAATTTCCGGAGCTTAAGCAGTAGCCTGCATGATGGCAGCAGAGATCCTGATCTTCTGCAATTACAATTGCATAACCTCAACAGACCTTTCAGCCTGTACAGATCTTTTTCCAATCTCGACCTCTCCTGCCTGATTCATTCTTGTGGCAGCAAAGGAGTAGTGTCAGAAATGAAACAGGAGAAAGAACTAACCCGCATGTGTTTGTGTGGGGAAGACAGTCACCGGAGCAGGAACCAGTGCTGGTGGCTGGTGATGTGCTAATGCAAACTAGAGATCAGACATCTCCTAGGGTTTATGTGGTTTTTTATTACTTGGTGAATGAAGAAGAGGGAGAAGGAAGGTGTGGGTGTTGTTTGGATGGTGGTGTGGTCCTCTCAGGACAGTGAAATGCAACAACTGTGCAGCTTTGGACACAGAGGATTATAGGAATAATACCTGTAAACAGCCAAGCTTCACTACTAGCCTGCAACATATCAGCAACAACAGAAAAATCCTAGTACCACCCTACTGGGTCTACATGTTCCTCTACTGGTGGTGCTCACAACCAGCCAGAGTATGTCGTTGAGATGTTGCCCACTCTCAGATATTGCTGAGAGTGAGTGTTGAGATGAATGCTCACTCTCAGCAGCCATGCTCACCAGCCCTCTTCAGATGAGTGTGCATTGATAGATGTACAGTGCAGGATGGGCTCATGCTCCTGTAGTACTTATACTCATTTAGGCAGGCAATTGGTAAGGTGAATCACCCTCCATAGGCAGCAGGGATCATATCTTCTTTGTGCATAAAATTACAGCAAACAAGCCTCAAATAACACAGGACACTTTCATAATTGATTTATGTAGGACTCTGAAAGTTCTATTACCTTTTGTTTAGCTCAGGGGGCCTGACTCTGTGCAATCCATTGCTGAAACTAATTACAAGATATAATTAAACTGTGACACGAAGATATTATACCGTTAGTTTACTAATGACACCGCGAAGCTGTACCACCAGCACAGGACAGTGATTATGCTTCATTCATTATTTATCCGTTTGCTAAATGAGATGCTGACATTTTCAAAAATTACTTTGAGGTTTCTTAATTGTCGGCAGCAGGATGGACTAGAAGGAGCTCTTCTTCCTCTTAGTTACTTATCTAAACCTCAGATGTATTATTAGCAAAAAATAAATAATAAAGAAAACCCAAAACTCAGGCTTTCTGGTCATTGTTCTCTCTGAAGCTGGGTAGTCATTTCTGAGCACTGATGTGAAGTGATGAATAAGAAGTGTCTTCAGGTGAAATGTCTCCTGTAGCAGTTTATGCCATAACCTGGGTAAATGGTGATATCTTATGTGAGGGTGATGTCAAGTTCTAAGTGGTTCAGTGCCAGCTGGAGAAGACTGTCCCATTTCTTCCCCTGAGCAATTTTATGAATCTAGATTTGCATCTTTGTTTGTGTAATAACTTTTGGGATTTTATCGATCTGTAAAATATTTGTCCATTAGTAGTACTAAAATATAGTTATTTACCTTAAATAAACCCCATTACATAGAAGTACTATAATTGGCACAAAGTAGAACAGGCACTGCCTCTGGCTGGTAATTTGTAGATGGCCTCTCTCTTTTCCATTCTGGTGTTGAGCCATTCATTTGCAGCCTGGTAAAGCTCGGTGCTGCAGTGCTGAGCAGACCAGCCAGCCAAGAAAGTCTTGCTCCGGCTCTGAAGAATTCCCCATTTGCTAGAGCAAGCCTTATCCTGAAGCCAGAGGGGAAACACACATTATCTTTGTCCTTAACCTGAAGAGATGATTTCTGTGGACAGGATTTATTTACAGCCACCGCATCTCTGTGTAGCATCCTTGGTTTTCTGCACTGTAATTAATGGAGGAGTTTGATTTATCATATCCTCAAAAAGAAAAGATGCTTTTACTAGCTCCATTATGACAAATTCTGGTGGTCTCTGTTTCTCCATAGTAGCTTCTCTTTCTCCTCCTGTGCCTTTCCACTGCTCCTGTTCCTTGGGTTCAGAGATGTTAAAAGGTACATACAGAAGGCCCTGTACAGTTGCTAACCTCTCAGTAACCTCCCTAGCAGTGCCTCATGCTTGTTTTCACCAGAGGCACCACTGGACAGCTTAAGACAAGGTTTAATTTCTTCTGAGTGTAATGGCATCTTGCATCTATAATGATTCTATTTTCTCTCCTGTGCTGATTAAATACGATTTTACCCAGAGAACTAAATGATGAATATTTGAGTGGAGCGTGTTAAACCAACAGCTGGTAAAATAGGTGTAATAAACTTGCAAAAGGAAAAGGAAGAGGGACTTACAAGTTATGGCATATTAGCAGGTGTAAGAAAAAAGAAAGTGAGATTAAGTCAAGAGGCAAGAGACTATTTCTACTGCTTTGTCTAAAGAACAAGGTACGTGTCCCAGGTTTGGGTTGCCTTCTAGGAAGAATGATTTTTCCTTCTTTTTAGCCCTCTAAATTAGTTTAGGAGTTGCTCTGGTTTAGTGATGTATGAGAGTGAGTGACTTCCATAGGTTGCATATTTGAACCCCTGGAGATTAAATGGCAGTGGAAGGTGTCTGCTCCAGAATACACTGATGTTGCAGTCCCAGCTCTCCTCTAAAGGGTGAGTGCTCTGGCCAGCACTAAACATATATACCAGAATATTTTTATGCTTTACACTGGTCCTTCATCTCTGTTAGCAGAAACTCTAAGAGAGAATGAGATGGACAGTGGAGTTTCAGTTCAGCTCTTCACGTTTTCTAAGCTGGAATCAAATAGCAGTTCAAAAATGAATGAGTTTGAAGGAAACGGTTTCCCAGAGCTTTATTTACCCAGTAAGTAGTAAATGTTTAACAATCTCTGAGTGTGCTTCAGAGAAACCCTGTGATTGCAATTGTTTCAAGAACATGGTAGAAAAAATATAAAGATGACATTAGATGAGTACCTGGTGCTTCATGGACTCCAAAAAGCACCCAGAAGTTGTAAAACTGCTAATTTTGCTGAAGTGGTACTTATTGCAGAACATTCACCTCCTAGATCCAGGTGACCGATAAATACCAGCTTGCTCCAGAAAAACTTATGCATAGTTCCAGTAACTGCTGCTAGACTCATCTTCCTATAGATGATAGTGACCTCATTTCAGATCACATTTAGGCCATTCTGGTAGGGACCAGGAGCTGGGACGGCCAGCCTTTCCCTGAGAGCTCTCAGCATCAGCTGAGGTTTTTCCTTCTCCAGAAGTTACTTCAAGGGCTAACCAAGAGGGGCTGAAAGAGTGATTTTAAATACAGTCTGTGAAGCCCCACACGGGGCCTAGGTCTTTGACATAAGGAATGGAGCTTCCTTATGCATTGGTTTTGTAATGTCACTGAGCATATGTGGAAGAGCAGGGTGATGTTTTTAGTTCTTTTTATAATGCTCCTCTCAGCACATTTTTGTGTATATTTTTTAGGTAGGTATTATGCTCCACTATGTAAGAAAGGTAAAAAAAAGGTATTCTTCAGTAGCTGCAAAAAATGAGAAATAAATAAGGAACAATGTTTTCAAAACTTAAACTTTTTTGAGTTTGATTGTGCGAATTCCTTGTCTTTTGTCTCCTCCCCTTGAATCTTCTGTACCTCCTACACACCGCAGCTACCTTTTCCACTTTTTTTTCCCCCGTTATTATTTTTCTCCTGAAGACTTTATGGGTTTAGAGCATTTGTTTTTTTATTATTTTTTTTTTTTTTAGAATTCAAATTGTTCTTATTCTATCACTCCTGTACTTCAAGAGTAGTTAGACTTTGCTGTGAGCCTGTTGGTCACAAGTCCCAGGGAGTGGAAAAATCAGTGAGGATGCAGATGACTGCAAATTGATCAAGAGCTTACAACCAGTTTGCTATTAGATGAACATGACCTATCTTTTCAATCTAGGATGCCAGGATACTAGGATGCTTAAGTGTAATTGATTGTGCTTGTGGGTAGAAAGATCAATTTAGGGATTTTCTGAGGTCCTTTCCAGCCCCGTTTTCTATTATTCTAACCATAGAAATTCTAATCATAGATATCTGGGATCTGTTAGTGAGCCAGATGTGGATATAGCTTGAAAACTATTAGCTAACCACCTCTTCCCCAATGAAAACTTAGGAGACCTGGGACAAATTGTCCATCTTGCCTTACAGATTTCTCTGAATTAAAAACCGAATTTCAACTCTGTAATTCCAAGGTTTAACACTAACTGCTATATGAAAAAATGTAGACTCTTACCTAAGTGTGAATGGAAGAGAGTTGTAGGGCTACATCAGATATGGGAATACTGTATCTGAGTTGAGCAAACACCATCTGTGTGTTCCTGTTACGGGTCCCTCAGCTAGTTCTGGTCAGTGCCTCTGATATTTCTCCTGGGTTTTATTACCATTGTACAAATAACATGCTATGGCATTTTTTCTGGCTCTTTTCTCCCTCCCTACCCCCCCCAACACACACACACACACCCCAGTTAACTCCAAGGCTCTAAATATAGGTCACTACAGGCAATTAGGGAAGAACTGCTGGTTTTGAACGATATTCAGCAGGCAGGAAGCCCAGTTTCCAAATGAGTTATCAGGTGATATGATGTTTGGCCTCAGCCGGAGTGATTGACAGGGGGCCTGCATGTTCACAGATACATTATTTAAACATGGTGAGATATAAGAGATCTTCTGCACTAATTACTTCGAAGGCTGTATTAATCACAAGACACTTTAATACTCAATCAATACTTGCATTTGTCAATGACCTTGTAAATCTCCTCCACTTTAACTCTGCTGTGTGGCAAAAGTATTTGCTCAACATCTTTGGGTGGCTTGTTTTTGTACTACTGTTGCTCTGTAATATGTATGTAACAAAGTCTCAATTCCAGTGTTCGAAGTTCAATTTCAAAAGTGGAAGTAGGAAAAGGACAGATGTTAAGGCAACTAGGTACCTGTATTCCAACCAAAGTGTCATCATTTTTGGTGTAGATTGGGAAGCACATACACTGCAGAGGACATTTCATATGGCATTGGCATATCCTGACTTCACCTGAAGGCTGGACAATGGTGACCTAGTGGTAGACCAGCAAGGTCTTTAATATACTTTATGTTCTAACTGGCATGTGCATATTAATGCGAAGATAGCAGCATGCTTGTCCTCATATCTTTTAGATGTAAGGGATGTGAAACTTGGTAATTTTATCCAAGCAATGAAGAAAGTAAAATAATGTCTTCAAATTAAGATAAGATTGCACTGCAGCCCAGTGCATTCAGAAATGGAAAGGAGTCATTATTTTGTTTTTCATTTGAGGCACTGAGCTAGAAGAGGGAAACTGAGAGGAAAAAATTGTGCACGATGATCTCCTGTCTAGTTGGAACTGTTTATCTTTTTATAGAGGGTTTGCTTTTTTTTCCCAGCTGCTACACTGTTGTTTGAGCAGATATTTCTCATATTCCCAATTGATTCGTACAATTAATAATATTTTACCTGCCTGGGGTTTTTTAAGTATTTTGGAACCTAACAGTAGTTCACTCAATTGCTTATATGTGGTCATGAGAAAGAAAAGCCTGGATTCCTCAAATGGGTCAGTGAGTCACGGAATCACTGAGGTGGGAAGGCACCTCTAGAGATTGCCTCCTCCAGTAAGTCCATATGTGTCATGAAATGGCGAGCCCAGAACTGGACCCAGTACTCCAGATGTGGCATACCCAGTGCTGAGTAGTGGGGAAGGATCAGCTCCCTTCACCTGCTGGCAATACTTCTCCCAGTGCAGCCCAGGATGCTGCTGACTGTCTTTGCTCTGTGTGTGTGTATTTCTGGTCCATGCCCAGCCTGATGTCCTCCAGGAACCCCAGAATCTCTGCCTGTGTGCTGGTGCCCTGGCTCGCTCCTCCTCAGGTGCAGCACTGGGCTTTCC
Source organism: Lathamus discolor (assembly GCF_037157495.1). Classification (NCBI taxonomy): domain Eukaryota; kingdom Metazoa; phylum Chordata; class Aves; order Psittaciformes; family Psittacidae; genus Lathamus; species Lathamus discolor. The sequence continues at coordinate 1,633,185 of NC_088909.1, read as the reverse complement.
CCCTGCTTGAGTTTCGGATGCCTGTTAACGCCTTTGAGGTCCCCCTGAATGGCAGCACAGCCCCCTGTTGTGCCATCTCATCCTGGTTTTGGTTTTGTGTCAACTCCTCTATAGAGCTGTGCTCTGCCTTTGCATACCCAGCTCTCTAAGGAAGCTCTGGGACACCACTGTCCTCACTGCTGACCCCTGGGGTGCACTGCATGCTGATTTTCAGCAATCCAATGTAACGTTACAGGATTCTTACGCCAATTGCAGTATCTTTTTTCATGGGATTCCTGTTGGTAATTGTTGCAGCATTCTTCCTTTAGCACTCTTAACATTGATACCAGATCTGCAGTGCAAGATCTGCAAATATTTAGACCATTTCTTCAGTCTTCCCATATGACCTTTTGCTCTAGGATGAGAAAGGTTTTTACATTAAAAACACTTCCTTTAGTGGGGTCAGTACTTTATTTCCCGTCCGTGGCACAGCAGTTTGGGGTGGCACACATACCCACATTCCCATGTCTTCCAGTTCTACATTCATTATGCTCTTTATACCAATTTTATCTTTACGCCTATTTCTGTGGAATTCTGTTGCAGAAGTCTTATTGGCAGTGTACAGAAATTACCTCCGTCTTATTCCAGAGTGCCCTTGCCTGTAGTCACTGCTGTCACCTCTGAAGCTGCTGAGCTGCAGAGAGAGGTGAGCTTAGTGTTTTCCCTCTGCTCTCAGGCCATTTTTCCTATGCTTCTTTTTTATTATTTTATTTTATTTGTGGTCCCTGTCATTCTGCCAGGGCAAGGGGGTAAAGAGATTTGACACTAAGTGTGGGGCAATGCTGTATCTGGAATCTATCTTCCAGACGGTGAAAGAATAAAAATTCATGGCAGGACAGCCACTCCTGACACATTCCCAAAGACATATTGCAGGTAGCATTATTTATTGTGGCAATGAGTTCATAGAAGTGCTACCTCAAAGCACCCTGAGAGATCCTAAAAAGCCCATCTCCCATCAGGTACGGCAGATTTACTGCGGCTGCCGGTGAAGGGGGTCAGGCAGCGCTGCGCAGGAGGCAGCTCCTCGCAGGAAGCCTGGCTGCTCTCCTAACGGATGTGGCGTGGGGCGATTGGCTCCAAGGAGGGCTTGAGCCTGTAATGTTGACCATAAACTTGAAATGACACGCTGCCTTAGATAAGAAGCGCTGGAGGGAGGGGCTGGCGTGGTTTCTGGGAGCAGAAGCACTGAGGGCCAGCACAGGCACTCATATTTTAGGTTAATGCTGAAAAAGGAGTGATGGGGGTGGGGATGGGAAAGGATTGATGATCTTGTGAGTGAGCAATGCACTCCGTGTGCCGGAGGCTGATCTCAGCCCACAGAACTGTGCCATGGCTGAGGCAGGCAGATCTAACCTCACTTTGTACAAGACAGGGAAGGGAGAGGCAGTGAGTGGGACAGCCTCACCAGGTTAAAATACAGCGGTCCCACCATGCTGCCGCACCAGCCAGCCCAGGAGCAAACAGTGTGAGGGTGGGCATGACTTCCTGTGCAAAACAGGTTCCTGTGAGTCAGCCTTCCGATTAACGGATGCTCAGTATCCACCTGTGTTTGTATGAATCCGACCACTACGGCAGGCAATCGCCCCACTCATGGATGACATTTGCAGTTGCAGGCAGGGCAGGCACGTTCTTGATCTGCTTCCACCATGTACCATTACATTCTGTTCTGCAGATAATTGGTTAGCACGTTCAAAATTATTTTCCTGAAACAGAGCAAATGCAACATGGACCAAGGCAACATGGTAGTGACCTGTTCTAGGCTTATTTTCAAGATTTGTCCAAAAGGGCATCTTGCTTGTCTATTGTGCTATAACTGTTCAGCTGCTATATTGAGAAGTATTGACACGTTCCCCACCCCCCATGTTAATTCATTTGAGAAAAATCAGAAAGCTAAACAAAAAATAGTCCTTCATAGAGGCTTGTGAACGGAAATCTCCTTGAGGCATTTTTCTGCATGTTACTTGAACTTCGCTCTTCTACACCTGTGTTGCCCTATTGCTCTTCTCCCACTGTGGGTGAAAGCTGGATTGTAAAGAATCCATCTGCTTTTACAGAAATGACATTGCAAGTCCCATGGACAATCGATGGTGCTTCCTGGGCAGTGAAGCAGCTGTGACTGTGATTGAATGGACTGTGGCAGCGAGTTTGACAGTATTTATTCACTCGGTTTTCTCAGAAACCTTATTGGGCTGTAAACTTCAGAAATATTGGAAACTTCAGAGGTCATTAAAGACCTCTCTCAAACTATGTAAGTATGTTACTGACGCCTCGTTAAACCTTGAAGGCCTTCTGAGCACAGCTTTCCCCTTCCTCTCCTCTGTAGTTGCTCTTTGCTCGTTTGTGACAATTTAAAGACAAAGAAAAATTAATGTTGACAGCCTTTGGAGTCCTAACACAGCCACCAAAACAACGCAGGTGCGAGCAATAGGGAGTCACAAGTCCCCAACTCATAAAAACACCCCAAAACAACTGTGTGATTTTAACTAAGCTAAAAACGATTTTGCTATTCAAATGCTTGTCTTAACCCTGCTTCTACCCATCAAAATTAGATGTTCTTGCAGTGTCAGAGGATTTGGATCTCTTAAGACAGATACTTGTTAGCAATGACACAGGATCCCATATCTCTCTTTATTAGAGGTTTGTAGGGCCTCCTTTGGTGATGGCACAAGCTGAGCAGTTTTCCATGTCTTCTCCTGTTCCTTTCACACTGTGATGGGCCTGTTTGCAGTTAAAGGATTCAGCTCCTTGTCTTTGCATTTCATCCATGCCACCTGCCTTTCCTGGTGTTTGTTGCTGTTGGGGTTGATCCTGTTCAAGCTCCAGACATGAAACACATCAGCCAGCTTCAGTGGAAGACACCAATGGCCATGCAATGCTCAGCATGACAGTGTGGACCCAATGGTCCCTAACTGCTACCTCGCAGAACCTCCCCAGCCAGTGCGCTGAGACCAGCTTCTGCCCCACTAATGCAGAAGAGGAGGATGCTTGAATGTTTCCACTACCTGCTTTTCCTCTGGGCCAGCTAGAAGTTATCAAGGCTGGAGGCTGCTTTCCAGCTTCATAAACCTCTTGCATTATTCGGAGTCATGACTCTCTTATTCAACTGTCTGTGCTTTTCCTTGGGACGGCTAATCCCTCAGCGTGACTAGTGGAAGCTGTGGTATTGATTTCTGCCTCTCTCTAAACCTCAGTTGTGTTCAACGCTTGTTAGACATCTAAAGGAATATCCATTGTCACTCCAGGGGCAGTCGGGAAGAGGAGCACAGTCAGCTGTTCAGGGAGATGTTTGCATCAGGTTTGGGGGACAAGCCATCAGAAAGGACTAGAAGGCATCAGGAAAGGGGCAGGTGAGATATCTAACCCCTGACAAACTCTTGGAAGGTTTAAACTAGCGCAACACTGCTGGCTTACTATTTACTCATTGATAAAGTTGCAATTTTATGAATTTGGCTCAGAGGATTTGATGGTCCATCTGAGGACATGCCAAGGTCCACTGAGAAGGGAGGCTGTGTTTAGTGCAGTTTCTCAAGCTATACACATATGCAGGTGAAAGGGAGTCCAGCGTTCTGGGCTTTTTCTTTGAAATACTCCGTGTCATGATAAGCCTTTGAATTCAAGAGTCCCTGATGGTGGGAATTGCTCTCGAAACCTGTTTGGGCTCGATCTACTGTATTTCCAGTCTTCAGGGTCCGTTGTCCTGCCCACTGTTGCACTCCATCACGTACCCTATTCCCGTACTGGTCCTGGCTCCTAAGAGCTCTTTTATAGGGAGGGAGCATTGAATAATTCGGGAAGGCTATATGGACGCTCGAATTGAAGCTTAGAGCCTGGATGAGAGGGCTGAGAGGCAAAAAGAAGGATTTAGCACACTTTTAATTAAAATAACAAGCTGGGACGTGTCACTACATAGATTCCTTTGTATCCTAAGTTCCTTTCCGTCTTTTCATCTTTGACTTTTTAGATTAGGCACTCTCAGAGAAGGGATCACATTTTCTTCTGATCTGGAGAATGCCTGACATACTTTGAGGGCTAGCATTGTCTATACAATAATGAAAAAAACCCAGAATTGCAGTTTCATTGCTGCCTTACTCCTAGCTGCCATCATTGTGAAGTACTTCACACTTAAAATAATTGCACCTAGCACTTACATTATACTTTCGGTTTTTCACAAATTAATCCTTCTACCACTTCTGAGATCAAAATTGGTATGTCTGTTTTATGAATTAGGAACAGAGACACAGAGATGTTAACTTTGTCATCCAAAGAAACGGAAGGAATTGGTGGTAGCCGTTATATTATGGTATGCTGCGTAAACACAAACCCAGTCACAGTCTGAGCATCTTACAGAAGTGAATTAAGAAAAATGGCTAATGTGTCATATACTTTATTTGTGTTAAATTAGAAATTAGTAGATTAAGTCAAATTTTGTTCAATTAAACACGCACAGGCTAGTCTAATGTGAACCTATCAGTCAAGATGATGACCATATCACATGATTTAAATTTGTTCTAATAGTTGCACATCCCAGAAAAAATAGACTTTTTTTCAAGTGAAGCTTGCTCCTCCATCCATGTAATTTAGCATAAAACCTAGAAAGGAAGCAAAGTAAACTGAAGTAATTGCAAAATACAAATTTTAATAGATCTAATACTCTGGAGGATCTCTGTCAGGAGAGCTGATTTTGTATTTGTTTATACAGATGAGTCCAAATGGCCCATGAGCACAGGGCAGTTCCACAAGCTCGGTCTATTGGAAGAGGTATTTTCTGGTCCAGTACAGACCAGTAAAAGATGTGTAAATGGAGCCTGAGGAAGCTTTAGTAAGGGGTAACCTACTTTCACTTTTTTCCTTTTTTACTCTCTCTGACTTAAGAGTTCCATATTTTGTGTTTTACTGGCTTTACTTGATGATCAGCTCACCCTTTGGTACGTAGCCTGTTGAATATGGGGACTTCTTCTTTGTCTCCAAGGAGAGAAGAATACTATGTCTATAGCTGGTGGAACAAATCCGATGCCTGACGAAACAAGATGCAGCAAACAGGACTCAGTTTTTCATGTAATTTTTCTTTACTTAAATTACTTGTGACTACTTATAATTTTTTGTAATCGATTTTCATGTTCTCTGGATGTAACTCATGGGGTTTTTGACACCCAGATGTGTTCCATGTATCTGTGTGAGCACTGCCAGTGTTTCTTTCTCATCACAGTGTTATGTTCTACAGCAGATGGGGTTTCTGAAATTTTACAGATATTAATAATTCTGCCACTAAATATCTTTATACCTCTGTGTAGAGATTTTTATCTATTTTTATGCTTGTCTGGTGCTAGCCAACAATCACTGGGTGCTGCTTTCAATTGTAATGTCTGCTCAAGCTGTAGAGGAATAGTAGAAGAATAAAAATAGGCTCAGCTATACGCATGGGCCAAATGGTTGGCTACTTCTGCCTCTAAACTGAGTCCATGCAACTTATTTATCCAAACCTGTTGGTCTAAGTCTGCAGTTTCATTCTGGAGATAAAAGGTGAGTGCCAGGTTGCTCAGCTGCCTCACTCCTCCATTTTCTTTCCCCATTAGCAACTGGGACCGAAGCAGGTGAGTGGAAGAGGCTTCACGTGCCTTTGCAGCACCACCTAAAATCCTGTTTGATTTGCTGGCTTTGATGGTGTGTTCACAGTTGTCTTGCCACGATTGATCTTCTCTAACCGCATGGCCCTTTAAATGCCCCATTTCAAATAGGAAGGAGAAAGTGATCTGGTGGAGCTCTTCCTGTCCTTAGGATCTGTGCTCTTATTAAGGCTTTTCCTTGCTTATATCTATGACTTTCTTCCTTTCTGAAGGAGTCAGCTTGATTCAGTACTTTGGGGACTTGGTGACATTAATCTATCTGTTTTATGTAACATGGAGTCATTATTAACAGAATCCTGGATCATAAAAAAAGGCATAACGAGAGACAAGGAGGGTTTTTCCCCTTGAAGATAATAGCAGTCGTGCCGGAGAGGATGAGGGCAGGGGTCAGGCAGCCGCTGCCTGATTGGGCACCCAGACACGGCATTGACATTTCTGCAGTTTCATCAGAAAGTCTAAATAATCCATGGGAAAACTGAGGGTTATTTACAGGAGGTAGATACGCACGGCATGAGCCACTGAGGTACCGGAGACACAGTCCTGGCTCGTGGTGCCTGCCTTTGTATGGCTGCTGTTGGGGATGTACGGGCATGGATGATCTGACAGCCAGCACCTCTGGCTGTGCAGGGAGCTCAAGGCATGGGTGGAAAAAGCACGGGAATTGGAAGATACTAAAGTAAGAGCAATATAATTGCTTCAAAGGGATGGAGGGAAAAAAAGGCAGGTAGTGTTAGTTTAGTGCTGCTCTAGGAAGGAATGAGGAGGAAGGTAAGGTAACCTTATCTGAAGATCTGCATGTGCTGCAGGCTTCCTCTGGCAGGAGTTTAAGGTGTTTTTATTGCAGAGTGCTGCTCCCCTCTGCCACCCCACCCTCTATCCCAGCTCTGAGCTATTCCCTGACAAAATCTGTCTTTCTAGCATGTGCTGCCTGTGAGCCAGGCAAAGAGATTGGAACAGAGACTGTAGTTTGCAGGGTCTCTAACCAGGTGATGGGAAGGAGTTAAAGTAGAAATGGAGGCTTTGATAGTCTTTTAATACTGTCCCCAAGTTCCATCCACTGGGATTGTCCAGTACGCCTGCTTGAGTTCCTCCTGCCAGCCATCTGTGCCAGAGAAATTACCAGTCAGATCATGTGTTCTTGATTGGCATTTAATATTTTTTCTATCTTCAAATTTGAAACTGATACTTATTTACAGGTAGCTGAAATGCCTAATGTGCTTTTTAGATTACTGTTTTAATATTTTTGCACTTGTTAGTAAACTGGTTTTGGTTTATATAAATTGACGTGAATATCTGGGAGGGGGAGGACTTGGGATGTTTTCTCAAAGGTTTTATTAAAGAATCACACACTCTTATAATCATATAAAAGAAACAGCAATTATACTGTGCACAGCATGACTGACAGCTCCTTTTCACCCGTTTCAGCAGCACACTTACTGCTCTATTGTAATGTGTAATGCAAGGTGGCTCGTGTGTTACAGCACAGCCCCCAGCAGCGACAGCTCCTTCTCCTGTACTGAACCCACTAGCTGAAGCAGTGTGACATGGGTAGACATTAAGACTCTGTGCAGCCTGATATGCACATAGGGCTTGCTGGGCTGACAGCTCTGCCCGGAGGTCCAGCAAGGACACATGAGATTGTTTATAGCATGCCAAGGACCAGTGCTAGAGTCCAAACTAGTGTGGAGCTAAAATCCTGGGATACTTCCCATCTTGAAAGACTGCACACTTCAAGAGCCACTCAAAGAGCAGGTGCTTGCAGGTAAAGTGTTGAGTTGGATGCTATATTGGTGTCCCCAAATCCAAGTACATCCTGCTTTATTGACTTAGACTAAATTTTACTATTAATTTTAAATATTAAATAAATTACTTGGCTACTTCAGTTATGTATTTTTTCCACTGGAGGGTTGACAGCTGAAGTCTTCTGACTTTTGTCCTGTTCTCTTCATTCTTTTCCAGAAAGGACTGTAGATATGCACACAGGAGCTGCCCCTCATCTCGGAGCATGTTAGGAAGGCTGGTATCAGGACACACATTGTCAGGAAACCACCTTCCTTGCTGGTTCCTGACATTTCACTGCTGGCTGAGATCTTAGAGCGATGCCTATGCTTCCTCCCTTCCCTCTCAGCAGTTTTCCTTGCAAAGGAAAATGTAATGAGTTAATCTTTGCAGCAATCAGATTTATGACAAAGGAAGAAGGAAGAACCATTTCCAGGCAGCTAAACTTAAAACAGGAGCCACAACAAAATGATGATTTTCTTCTGAGTTCTGTGGCCACGCTGGGGCATCAGCTTGATGCCTTGAGGTGCTACACTCAAGGCATCTTGAGTGCTACACTCAAGGCTGAGCTTTTTATGTTGTTAGGTGAGTCTGCAAGTGGGAGTTTTAAAAAAGCCGCCAGGTAGCATGAGAGAAAACCTCTCCAACAAAACCCTGAGTTGTAAACACTAGATTTGGGTAACTTGGTGGAAAACCCATGTTTAAAAACCAAGTTATAGGCCTCAAACCCAATGCTTAGCTGAGTTTGCAGAATAATAACTTGATTTTCTGAAGCAAAACACATTCAGAGCCGTTTGACGTTTTGGTTATAAACTCTTTCAATTTGCTTTGAGATTAAACTTGGCCACAAGGTCACAGCCAAGGGGGAAATTCTGGAACAATTTTCAAAGCAGTTCATTTGGACATTTTTCAACTATTTAAATGCAAATATAAATGAATAAATAATTTATGCATTGCTTTAACTGAAAAATATTTTAGTTTAAGAATACACAAATTGTCCCACAATTAGTATGGCTTGTCTACAGAACAGCTGGCAAGCTGGAAAAGCAAGTTATAAACCTGGGAAAGGGGCCACTTAGCACTCTGTACCTTTTCAGTTGTGTTTACCTTCATATCTGTTGCTTTGACTGGACTGTTACAGAGCGAATTAAACTGTGACAGTACAGTAATATGCACTTAAAAAAAAAGATTATAGAACATATTACAAAGTTATTTAAAAGCCATTATTATACTGTAATAAAGTTAAATGATATGTTTATGTAAGCCTTTAATTCCTGAAGAATTACAAACTGTGGGGCCAGATCTATCAGCAGGCTAACGTGACAAAATCATGTTAACTTTGAGACGTGTGTGTGTGTTTATAGCAGATGGGGCTCCAGCGGAATGCATGAGGCTTTGTGAACCCGCAGGGATCCAATACCCGTCTGCTGAAAGCTTCCTTTGAAGAAGGGGGCTACAAGGATGCTGGAGAGGGATGTCTCATCAGGGACTTAGCAATAGGACAAGGGGTGATGGGTTTAAACTTAAACGGGAGATTTAGGTTAGATACAAGGAAGAAGTTTGCTACTGTGAGGGTGCTGAGGCGCTGGCACAGGGTGCCCAGAGAGCCTGTGACTGCCCCATCCCTGGCAGTGTTCAAGGCCAGGCTGGACAGGATCTTGAGCAACTTAGTATAGTGGAAGGTGTCCCTGCCCATGGCAGGGGATGCATGAGCTTGAGGTCCTTTCCAATCCAAACAATTCTATGATTCCATTGTTCTGTGAACTGCTAACAGTCAGTTACACTTCTGTTACCACAGCTTAATATGAAGGGAAGGCTCTCCACAAAATGTACGAGGAAAGCAGGTCACCTCTCACTGTGTAACCGGATGCAGTCTCATGCAGTGACTCAGGACTTATGGGAAATCATTTATTTTTTGTAAAATGATTTTGAAAAGTTTGCAAAGCTACATTAAGTTGACAGAAGGTTGAACATGGAAACATTAAAAAAAAAAAAAACCAACAGAAAAATGAAATGTTGTCTCTGTTCTGGTTTTGAGGGGTTTTGTTTGGGTTTGGGCTTTTTTTATTTTCAAAAATTCCCACACTCTGAAATGAAGGATTTTGCCAGCTTCAAACAAGATATTCCTAGAAACCAAAATTATATTTAGTTTTGTTTTAGGGATGTTTCCATTTAATATGAAACACTTCTTTCAGGCTCTGATTTTTGTAGTGACTCATCAAACCAGAGCTAAGCAGTTGTTTTACCTCTTTGCATCCAAAGATGATGAGGCTGTGCAAAGGCTTGTATGAGTCAGTGTGATCCAGTGCTGGGGTGTTGTAGGTAACTGTGAGGTTCCTGCCTGTTCTCCAGCTGTACGTTCCTCTGGGCACTGTCACATTTGACTGGTATCGCTGCAGCAGACTGGGCCTCTTTTCCTTTAGCTGTTAATGACCATGGTGAGACTGTTGGTCCTTTCAATTACTCTGCAATGATCCCTTAATCTCTTTAAATAGCTCCCCTGTTCTCATCACATCATGCTCATTACCTCATGTAGCATCTATATCCCAATCCTAATCTGGAGTTGAGAGTAAAAAGGTTTTTGGGGGTGGGGGTTCTATTTTATTCTGCTTAGGCTTGTTGTATGTGTAAAGAAACAAAAAAGGAAGCAATGTTGGTGGCACTTCGTGCGTGTGCTCGCTTTCTTCAGTACTGACCCGCTGTGCAGGATATCAGAGCGCCATGGGATGCATTATCCAGGAGTGGCTGGAAGCAGGCAGCCTTGGGCTTTGTGGCACTGCGTTTATAGGCTTTTCTGGCAGCATCCTTAGCTGGGGCATCTTCAGCTGAGCCACACTGCTGGCTCTTGTGGCTGAGGCTCGTGCAGGCATCCCAAAGCTGACAGAGCATGGGAAGGAAAACATCTGCTAACTGGTGGAAAATAGTGATGTCAGAATCCTAACAAGATTACTTAATTTTTAAGGGGGTGTGAGAAAACATTTTTCCAAGCATTTTTATTGATTTTCAGTATTGTACAAAACCTAGCCATGTAAAGCAATAACATGGGAAAAGATACAATCATTGAAAAACAATTACAGATCAAATGCCCAGTTCTGGAAGCAGAATACATGCACAGCCTGCCCTTTCTAGTTCAGGCCTCATTAGCTATGAACACTTAGGGGTGAAAAACAGGATTTTAAAGTTAATAATTAGATGTCCCGCTGCAGTGCTCTACTGGTGGCTTTCCTCCCCAAGTTGCTGACAGGGTCTCTTTTCCTTCAACAGTCTGTCAGTCTGTTTTCTTTCCAAGCCCTCATAGAGCATTGTCAGGAAGCAGAGCAGGATGTGACCCAGAATTGTCAGAGACAGCCACTGGTGAGAGGGCTCTGCTAGCGGAGCAGCGCGCTCTTACCTGGCCGTGTCCTGATGCTCCTCAGGCTTTACACACAGGATCCATGTCACTTCCACAAAGCAATCCCAGCACTCGATAAGATTACCTCATTTGCTGTGTGGAGCAAAGCTGTGCACTGAAATCGATGGCATTTCTACGTCTGTGTGTCAGTTACACAAGGTCCAGCCATGTGTGTGCCTGCTTACTGCCTATGTAGGCAATGGAGTGTAAAAAAAAACAAAAACAAAAACAAAACTCTCTCCAGGATTATTGGAGTATTATTGTCATTTTGCCAATTACAAAATACAGCTCTTAATTTGAAATGAATTAGCATAAATAGGAATCAACCTACAATTAAGAAAATAAGTTAAATTGCATTTGGTGAAGCATTATTCTATCTTGTTGAGCAGTTTGCTCTCATACTGCTAACTTGACAAATTCTGTAATTCACAACATCCTTCACGTAATCAGTGTGAATTACTGAGGTTTTACAATAACCTGTACATACAGATTGCAGTGTCATTGGATACTCCAGACAGGCCAGGTTTACGAGAGCGAAGTGTCCTTCAGAAGCTAATTTGAGCCTGTATCAGATGCTACTGTCACCAGGAACATAGGAATCACCACCCAAATATGTTAGGAACATCACTGGCTTAACAAAAAACATGTAGGCGTCCCCAGCTCATACAAGGCGTGATATTCAAGTGACACACGAAGACAAGAAGGCAGGAAAAGGACCCTGTTTTCCTCATCCAGTGTGGCTGCATCTACAGGAGGATGGGAGGCTGAGCAGGTTGCTGGAGGAGCCTTCCTAGCTGCCTCCAGGAGCTGCTCCTTTGCATGGGGAGAAGGCAGCTCCACTGGGAGCTGCCCATGTACAGACCAGCTTCAGCCTAGCAGCATCTATTGGATAGAAAGTATTAATGGAACCAACTCTGTTTTCTCCATTTTCATCTCAGGTTTTCCAAATGCCATTGCACATGGTCAGACAAATGCAATCTGGGCACAGCCCTGCCCTGAGAATATTTGGTTTAATCATAGTGTCTGGTGATATGATGCAGGTTGGAAGAGCAGGTGCACTGTTCAGTTGAGTGCTTTGTCCTGCCTCATAGAATGAGGGTTAGGGCTAGGGTTAAGGTTAGGGTTAGGGCTAGGGTTTGACATCCCTCAAACCCTGAGACTTGTTTTAGGCATGGGGCAGGAGGGAATGTGCTCCCTGCTCTACTCCTGCAGCACCTGCATAGCACCTTTCACCAGCTTTGCAGTGAAAATGCAGCGCTGCATCAAGATGCTGATCTGTCTAAATAATGCAGATCTCTCTAAATTTGCCAGTTAGCCATGATGGATCCTGGAGTTTGTCACCAGTCCGTTGCCTTGCTCATTCACACACACAGAGACATCTTTGGGGCCTCTTCACCCTCCAGTGCCTCCACGGGTATTTCTGACAGAAAAGCAGTGTCCTCAAGCCCTCTCTTTTGAAACAAACGCCTAATGAAAGTGTAGGCACACTCCCGTCATGACGGCAGCCGGCTGTAATTCTTGGCAGGCTGTGACATTGCCCATCCTCCTGAATTAGTGCAGGGCATGAGGAATTTAGCACGGTTCTAATTGTGATCAGATGCAAACAAGCAGCATCGGTATGTGGGCATGTGGCAGGACAAAACAAGCGCAGGCGCCTGTCAGCGCAGTGCCCTGCCGCACTGCCCTGCACAGTGAGGGGAGGGCTCTTCCCCACGCGCTTTGTTCCTGTGCTGGCGAGAAGATCTCCGGTTTAATTTAGTGTAGGCTTTGTCAGATGCTCTTTATTTGCCATACAGTAACTCAGCTGCTGCAAAATCAAGGCAGCTGCTGAGGGAGAATGCTCCCTGTCAGTCACAGCCAGGGAAAAGGGATTCCCGTGTCAATCCTGAGCACCGGGAGAGGAGCAGGAGAGGCCCACAGAGGGACAGGCCTCCATCCCACCAGACCCCGCTTCCAGAAAACACTGATTGTGTGGCGCGAGCCAGAGGCGTTTCTGTCCTCCTGGACACCCCTCGGTGTCTTGCTGGCTGCAGGAGGTGAGTGGGAGCCACTTGCAGGGTGTAGGAAGCTGCCACAGCACAAGTTTGGCCATGAGCACGTGTCCCACAGAGACTCAGTGCTCTCTGAAACCAGGAGATACAGCTCCGACCCGCTGGGGTGTTACTGGGAGCAGGGTAATGAGCTGCACCAGCCTCTGTGCGTGATACCATTCACAGGCGTGCTTCTGGGCAGGGGGAGAGAAACTTGAGCCAGCCTTACACCCAAGTGCAGCCCAAAATGATGAGAGGGGTTTCCTCCAGTCTGCAGTCTGATTTGGAGGATGATCCCCCAAGGTGGGAGCTGTTTGCTCCTTATTCTCCAAAAACCAGCTGGGATTTCTTCCATCCATGGCAGGGCTTTCTTCTTTCATCTCAACTGTGAGAGGATGGAGTCATGTATTCCCTTGTAACTAACCACATAGCAGCTAAAGAACTGTTGTTTCATCTCCAGTACTCCTGCAGAGACTGGGGTAATCTATCCTCAAAATGCCTGCCAAAGTCTAAGTAATTAAACCCATTATATGGCTAAAATGAGAAGCTTTAGCTTTCTGCTCCTCTGCTCTTCTTCTAAGGATTTCCCAAGGATGGGGGATGCTGTCCTATGGGGGGAGCGGGGGGTAGGGAAATCAGACTTTGTACTTACCCTTTACTCTCCTAGTCCAGATGGCTCCGGTATCAAATTGTTCCAAAAGCCAATCCATTTACTAAAGCAAGGAAAGACCTGCCTTTAAAACAAGGCAGATTTAAAATGCCTGGTTAAAACCAGCATCCTCTTCAACCAGGGAAACCCATTTTATCTCCTAGTCACTGAACCCCATGCAGTTTTCAGGAACTCTTCTCAATTAATTTTAAACTTCACTTTTCTGAAAAACTCCGGTTGTTAACTTCATTATCTGTGTGACACTTCACTATCTCCTCTTTCCAGGTTATTTATGAGTACACTGAAGCAGTGCAGAATTTCTGCTCCCTTCCCATGCTAACATGGTGTTTGTACCCTTTTTCCCCCTATCTTTTTATTGGGAGTTTGCAGAAAGATTAATCCTCCCTACTCCATGACAGTTTAGTTTTCTTAAGAACCTTTAGTGAGGGATGTTCTAGAAAAGCTTTTAGAAATCTGATGCACTTTGTCAGCCCAAATCTCCCATATTAGCAAGGTTGTTTCCTCCATCAGACAACTTGGATCTATACATATAAACTCTTCTCTTGGCTTTGAGATTCCTCCCCAAGACACCAGATTTACTCATCTCTGCTAATTCAGGTTGGTCCCCCAGTTTTCTACTGCCTTGCTTGTTCTGGAATTCCATCTTTCTGGTCTGTAACTCCCACAGTTGCTCCCTAAAGCCTGTTGTGAAAATCTGTCACCTTCCAATCTCCTGACACAGCCCTGCAGAGAAGGACTTGGGGGTGCTGGTCGATGAGAAAATGAACATGAGCGGCTGCAGTGTGCGCTCGCAGCCCAGAAACCAACCGTATCCTGGGCTGCATCCAAAGGAGCCTGACCAGCAGGGCGAAGGAGGTGATCCTGCCCCTCTACTCTGCTCTTGTGAGACCTCACCTGGAGCATTGTGTGCAGTTCTGGTGTCCTCAACATAAAAAGGGCATGGAACTGCTGGAACAAGTCCAGAGGAGGCCACGAGGATGATCAGGGGCTGGAGCACCTCCCGTATGAAGACAGGCTGAGGAAGTTGGGGCTGTTCAGCCTGGAGAAGAGAAGGCTGCGTGGAGATCTCATAGCAGCCTTCCAGTACCTGAAGGGGGTCTATAAGGATGTTGAGGAGGGACTCTTCATTAGGGACTGTAGTGACAAGACAAGGGGTAACGGGTTAAAACTTAAACAGAGGAAGTTTAGATTGGATATAAGGAGGAAATTCTTTCCTGTGAGTGTTGTGAGGCACTGGAATGGGTTGCCCAGGGAAGCTGTGAATGCTCCATCCCTGGCGGTGTTGAAGGCCAGGTTGGATGAAGCCTTGGGTGGGATGGTTTAGTGTGAGGTGTCCCTGCCCATGGCAGGGGGGTTGGAACTGGATGATCTTGAGGTCCTTTCCAACCCTAACTATTCTATGATTCTATGACACAGACGAAGAAAGTTCAGCTGTTTCATATTTGAGCTCTTCTAAAACTCTTGAAGGAGTACTGTTACCTCTGGTGATTTGCTGCTCTAGCCTACAAACCCTCCTGATCTCCTTCATAGTGAACAGTAGTGCAGAGAATGAATTTAATTTTGCTGCTGTGTCATTATCTTTCTTAATTCCTCCCTTTTATGCCTTGATCATCCATCAGCTGCACTAGGTGACTGACAGGCTTCCTGCCTTTGTGTTTGAGATGTTTTTATTAGCTCTCATAACTCTAACGATTGTTCTTTGAGACCTGTTTTGGCTTGCCTTATCATGAATTTGCATTGAACTTGCTAGCTTTATGTCCTTTTCTGTTTTCATTGTTTAGAAACAACTTCCATTTTTTTCTGAAAGTATATTTTTGATTTTGGATAGCTTCCTTTTTCTGCTGTTTTGTTTAAACCAGGCTTTAGATCTCTGCTGGTTTAGCCTTTCGCCTGTTGTGTGTCACACACGTCAGTGTCCTGTAGTCATGGTGTTGTGTACCACTCGCTTTCAGGCTAAAGCTGCTAAGTCAGGATGGGAAGGAGGCATCGTTATCTGATTTGCAGACTGGCAGGTTGCAGTCTCAGCTACAGAGTGACCCATCACAACACAACCATCAGCTGGCAGGATTTCTGTCTCGAACACACACTGTGTGCTTTTTCTGCCTGACAGATGCCGTCCAACACCAAGGCTGATATTCAAGTGATCAAACAAGACTCTTAACCAAGTATGAAAACAGTAAAATGCATTCAAGTGTAGAAGGAGATAGGGACTAACAAACTGGGGAGAGGCAAACAGTATTTCACTAGCCTTCTGTAATCCCTATTCATAAATTCCTGACAGCTGCAGAGGTGTGACTGCAACAGGAACCACCATCAGAAGGGATGAGTTCCCATCCTGGAGACCTCTTGACACTGGGTGCATCACACCTCACGTTCAATCATCCATCTGGATGCCAAGCTGTGCACTGAAAGTAATGCTTTTCTTTGGGATGACTTCTCATGAATCCTACTGTTTCTTCTAACTCTTCTGTGTATTTGTTTTCCTTCCTTATGCATCTATTCTGATGCTTGTTAAGTGAGAAACAGTACTGGGCGGCAGAGATTCAAACAGAAAAATAAGACTACAGAAATTCTATCATTGCTGATAGATGAGTTAGAGTCCATGGTACAGTCAAGCTCATAGGGTTTCAATTGGCAAAGCCACATAAATGAAGCTGATACAGTCTTTTCTATATCAAGTAAGGAAGCTGAAAAGTGCAACTGTCTGTTTTGTAGAACTCAAAATGCACCTGTCATGTAAAAATGCTGTGGGTCAGCTTTCAATTGCAGGAGGGGTAGAATGATTGGGCATGTTGTCTGAGTTGGAGCTGAACACACAGAATTTCCTAACAAAAAAAGGGAAGTTGACCTGCTTGAGAAAGTCCAGAGGAGGGCACGGAGGTGCTGGAAGGGCTGGAGCAGCTCTGCTCTGGAGCCAGGCTGAGAGAGCTGGGCTGGTTCAGCCTGAAGAAGAGAAGGCTCTTTAAGGGGAGACCTTAGAGCACCTCCCAGCACCTAAAGGCACTACAGGAAAGGGGCTTTGGACAAGGGTCTGTAGGGACAGGACTAGGGGGAATGGCTTTAACCTGCCAGAGGGCAGACTGAGCTCTTAGGCAGAAGCTCTTCCCTGTGAGGGTGCTGAGGCGCTGGCACAGGGTGCCCAGAGAAGCTGTGGCTTCTCCATCCCTGGCAGTGCTCAAGGCCAGGTTGGACAGGTCTTGGAGCAACCTGGTCTAGTGAAAAGTATCCCTGCCCATGGCAGGGGGTTGGCACTGGATGAGCTTTAAAGTCCCTTCCAATTCAACCCAGTCTGGGATTCTATGCTATTAACAACTCCATGATGTAAAACTTCTGGTTCTTTTGGTGCATTATTTCAAATTCTTCAAGATTCTTCATATGCTTTATGTTCTCTCATTTGCAGGCATTGATCTTTAGAGTCTGCACAAACTTTTTCCAGTCTGAATAGGAACTGTCTCCCCTATCCCACTCACTGGTGCTGAATCTTGCGGCATCATCTCCACGTTTCCATACTGAGGTAGGGAGATCTTCTACAACCTCATTTTCTTAAGCCTTGTAGGGGTGGGGTTTTTGTTGGTAGCCCTCCTGGGATGTGTAATGTAAATAACATGGATTAAGAGATGTGATTACATGTAATACAACCATGCCATTCTCAGGCAGAGAAGAGAGGCCTTTGTGTCATTTATCCTTTGCCATTCTGGTGAGCAGCAGTGTTTGCTTGCTCTTTCTTCTAATGCCTGTATGGTTGTTTTATAAATGCCATCTGCATTAAGTATTTCTTAACACCTGACTTGCTGGTCAGTAATGTTGGCTCATCTTGGTTTCAGTGCAGTAAGATGAACGAAAAGGTGTTTTTTTTGAACAAGACTATTCATAGATTCCTTTTATTTTTAACTAGATGTCTTCAAGCTGATACCTTGTCAGACTATAGTTCTGTGTGGGGTGGTGAGGAACTATCAGGGCTTTGTTATTTATATGTGTTGACCCTAACTATTAGTATCTGTCATTAAAGAACAGGTCAAATGATGGATCCTTTGTCTCCATCTTCTTAGCAGGAAAACTGTCCCTTGAATTTCTGTCATAGTGAAATAAGTGTAAGAAAAGCTAAGGAAATAGGAAGACTCCTGACCTGTTGCATTTTGTGTGTGAATTGTTGAAAGTAAAAAATGTTCAGATGGTCTGTTTCAATCTTAAATATTCAGTTTCCTAAAAATATGGTAAATGGTGTGCTGGCACAAAAACCATCTTCCTGAACTCAGGAAAAATTATTCCTTCTCTTCCTACTGATCTCTTCACCATTAGACTTGGCACTGAAAAAGCACCTATTGTCCAAATAATTCTTCTCATGCAGAATTATTTTCTATGTAACTAGAATTCACTGAGTCACAGTGAAGTACCTAGTTTTAATATATCTTATATCTTGAGTCATTATAAAGTCATTCATAATATCTGGGATACTCCATAATATCAAACTAACCTTGTGTAATATTGATAACAATAGAAAGATTAATGGTAGGCTTCAAAAAAACCTCATCAGTATCTTTTCCAGATGAAAAACTGAGAAATGTAAGTTTGGAGCTGGATTTTATCCTGTGTTTATTTTTTGGGTTTGTTTAATCCTTTAAGGAAGATTTCTCTCTTGCTTTCTCCATCGGTTTTTATCTGAAGTATTTTGTTTACAACATGAGTACACACTTCAATTTCTTAAGAATCATCAGGCTTATAAATTAAATTGAAACATTGTGAAGTTCTGTGATGGGCAAAGACATGCATTCTCTTTGTGCTCTTAATATCTTGGAGGATCCTCAGTAAAGTATCTATGTTTCCCATTTAGTAAGAAAACTTTTCAGGCCTTAGAACCCTTTGGAGGGGTGTGTGTGTGTGTGTGTGCATGATGTTCTTCAGATGTTGTAAACTGAATCCAAAGATTTGGGTGAGGAATATTAACACTGAAACCCCCCCCAGGGTCAATATTCTAGACCTTGATCTGAAAATGAGGAGGAAAAAGATGGGAGGAACGTAGAACAGAAAAGCAAGCAGAAGGAAAGAGAAAGAAAGATGAAGTAGACTGAAATGAAGAAATTTTGAAACATTTGGGAGAGATGACATGGGTGGTTGGTTGTGACATTTTCATGCAGTTATGTCTTGACTGATTTTGTTGTATTATAAATTGTAAGTGTTCTTTAAAAACACCTAAAAGTGGTTCTATTCTACAAGTAGATTCTATTTTGGGAATTTATCTGTTTACTATTTTCATTGATGAGGTCATGGTTGGATTTAATGATCTTAAAGGTCTTTTCCAAACTAGTTAATTCTATGATTCAATGACTGTGGCAAAAAGAGTAGTTATATGCCGAGGAAATCCTCCAACCTCCCAGCTTCATCAGACTGACCATAGTATGGGAAAATGGTACCACGAGAAAGTGAAACAAACCCAAACCAAACCTGGTATATGGATGAAACACAATAAGGATGGCCAGTGAACGTGTCTGGGAACTTTCTGGGTGATTGGCTTGAGTTTCTTAGTGAATGTACCTGGCACAGCTACAGGTTGGGCAAAGAAGAGATCCAGAGCAGCCCTGCGGAGAAGGACTTGGGGGTGCTGGTCGATGAGAAAATGAACATGAGCCGGCTGCAGTGTGCGCTCGCAGCCCAGAAACCAACCGTATCCTGGGCTGCATCAAAAGGAGCGTGACCAGCAGGTCCAAGGAGGTGATCCTGCCCCTCTACTCTGCTCTTATGAGACCTCACCTGGAGTATTGTGTGCAATTCTGGTGTCCTCAGCATAGGAAGGACATGGAACTGCTGGAACAAGTCCAGAGGAGGCCACGAGGATGATCAGGGGCTGGAGCACCTCCCGTATGAAGACAGGCTGAGGAAGTTGGGGCTGTTCAGCCTGGAGAAGAGAAGGCTGCGTGGAGACCTCATAGCAGCCTTCCAGTACCTGAAGGGGGCCTATGGGGTTGCTGGAGAGGGACTCTTCATTAGGGACTGTAGTGACAAGACAAGGGGTAACGGGTTAGAACTTAAACAGAGGAAGTTTAGATTGGATATAAGGAAGAAGTTCTTTACTGTAAGGGTGGTGAGGCACTGGAATGGGTTGCCCAGGGAGGTTGTGAATGCTCCATCCCTGGCGGTGTTCAAGGCCAGGTTGGACGAAGCCTTGGGTGGGATGGTTTAATGTGAGGTGACCCTGCCCATGGCAGGGGGGTTGGAACTGGATGATCTTGAGGTCCTTTCCAAACCTGACTATTCTGTGATTCTATGAATCTAAACTTCAGGGTTAGTTCTGTTGAAGAGACAAATACACAGAGTGAAAAGCAAGTGTATGGGATTAGTAAGGAAATGCTTCACACCAGTGGAAATTAAGACAGAAGCTTTTTTAGTTTGTGGTACATTGGTATGCACAAGCAGCACTAAGCAAGTAGGTTTTTACTGGTAAGCACAATATTATTGTATTTAATTTATTAGGACAAATGTGTATAAATTGTGTAGTTGCCAGAATCCAGGGTACATACCTGTTTTCACTGTATCCACTGTTTTTTTAGCTTTTTCTTACTTTTTAGAAACTTTCATTTTCAAGCTGTGACTCTCCTCCTGAGATGATTTTTCAGTTCAAGCAAAACTGTGCTGTATTTCAGATAACAATGTAGTGGTACAAATTTCTGTTACTAAGAAATATTTCTGAGCTGCATAAGCACCAAATGGTTAGACAGCAGTTTGTCAAGGAAGAAGCCATGAGAAGAAAATAGTACTTCTAAATATTCATGTGAAGACTGATGTTTCTTTAGCACAACTGTAACTTTTAGAAGTTACAAAGCCGGCATAAGCAGGTATAATTTTATTTTACCTAAGGTACTGTGAGGCTCACCTGCCTCCGAGAGACCCAAATATTTAACCAGCTTTATGGAGGAAGATCAACAAGTTTTGTTCTGTGAAGACCAAGCAGTGTCAGTAGAACACAGACCCACACCTCTCCTTGTAGAAAGGAACTTTTTTCTTTATTCTTGTCTCGGTTTTCCATTTGGATCTAGAACAGACTTAGTTATTAAAGTGAAGGCTTTGATTTCAACCTAGTATGGTGAGGAAAACGGCATTATTCGTAATGCTACTATAGTTGTCATAGATTTTATTACAGGATATTATTATGATTACCTGTTTATTGGCTAATTGCTCTTCATTAAGTGCAAAGAAAGTGGAGAAAGTAGGACCACTGCTGTATTTCAAAGTATGAGGGTGCATTTGTTAATAACACCCAGAACTCTCATTTTCTGAAGCTTATGAGTCACATCTTTTCCTATTACTGTGATTTCTTTTTACCACTTTCTGCTGAAACAAACAGTAACAAAGCCCAGCTTCTAAGGTACTGGGTCAGAGGAAAAGCTTGACAGGAATATTCATAGGCACTACTGCAGTCCACTGAAGGTCCTGTCAGATCCTGAACTCTAAATCCTCTGTATTGCTGCCATGGCCCTGGCCCTGCTACACTTAAAGCACTTGTGATTTAAAGCACCAGGGCAAAATCACAGGGCTCAGGCTGTCCCTGGCAGGATGCTGGGGTGCCTGGAAGCTGGACACGCCTCTGCTGGGCTGGTTTGCTTTATGGCCATTGTAACTGCTCCATCCAGGGAAAATCATGCTTTCGTATCAGAGGGCAAGTGACACTTGCACTGCAGCTTCTTCCTTGAGGGAACCGGGTTTGTTGTGACATCAGGTGGTGGAGCACATACTCTGAATGACAGGTTTTACTGACAGCAAGGAAAAGGCTGAAAATCCTAGTTTGTGTCTGGGGTTAGCAGGTACTGCCTAAAATTTATTCTGTTCACTGAACAAATAAAAGGGATCCTTAACTACTGATGAACATCTCGAGTAAGAGATTTACCCCCCAGAGCCATAGCTTTTCTATTTGCTAAGATTTTTCTAGGTTTGTTCTACAGTTTCAGTATGTATTGATCTTCTGGCATAAGAATATAATTTCTTTTTAGTAACTTTCCTCTATTTCAATACTGAAAAAGGGTGGGAATGTATTTGTAGCTCATCACCTTGGTGATGTGCACAAGACAGACAGTTCTTACGTGATTTCCCGAAATATTCTTTCTTTTGAGTGGCACAAGGCTCTTTCAGAAGTCACTGTAAAAATGTGGGTTTAGTTCAGTGGCTCAAAAACTCTCTGGTCCCACATCACAAATAGTTCAGCCACAATCAACGGAATCCCTTGCAAGCAGCAAACATTTCACCACTATTTATGGTGTTTAAAATTGCAAGTTTAATGATAAGGACTGGTTGTAGTTTAGGATAAATTTTGGAGGGTCTTCATGTTTTCAGTTTGTTTATCTAATTGTGAAGGTAGACTAAACTATACCAAGATTATCCAGCATGTCCTTACCATGTATAAGCTAGAGAGGTTTCCTTAAATGTCAGCTGATTCACTGTTGTTTTCCTTTCTGGAACATGTGGACATATGGCAGGTGTTGAAATTCATGAGAGGTTTTCCTCCAATTTCTTCAAGAGATAAAGTCTTTAAGTTGTCTATCTTTAAAATATTTAAGGTATAAGTGTAAGATCAGCTGATGTAAATCAGCCGGAATTAGTGGGGATACCTCACTAGACACAGATAAAGCCTAAGAGCCTTTGCCCCTCTCCCCCCAGCCTGCGTATGAGCAGAGCATAAATTAACAAAGGGGGCTGAAGCACATTCCCCTTCTTCCTTGGTAACATTCCTGCTTCTCAAAAGTATAAGTTGCACAGACCCTCAGAGCTCAGAAAACTCCTGTGACAGGGACACATTTTCAGAGAGGCCACATTCAGGCCCTGGCACTTTGACAGGAGCAGCAGGGAGAGCATCCCTGGGCTGCACAGTCCTGCACACTCCAGCCACACAGGGTGCTCTGGGTCTGAGCACATACTTCCCCCTTCCACACTCATATTTGCCTAAAAATCTTGCTGATAAATATCTAAGTTACGGTTCTGTGATATTTAAAGTCTCCACACACCATTTAAAAATAAAAATCATACATCATTATTTCAAATTTTACCTTATTTGCTAGATCCTGATTAAAAGGCCATACTTGCATTTAATCTTTTTATTCTCAACAACCATATGACAGTGTCGGGGACATGAACATTTGCAAAATAATTTGTTTAAGAAATAGCACAGGAGACGAAGACATCTGGACAGGTCCATCACCCTTGCTGCAGGCTGGATGTCACCTGCAGCAACCAATGACCGTGCCCTCACTGCTCAGCTGCATGGCTACTGCTGCTGTTTCAGCAGAAGGAATGATGCGAAAGAACTCAAATTATTTTAAACATTTATGTTTACAGGTACTGAGACTTTTTCCTAATTAAATCCTGTCTCATAGCAGTAGTAGTAACTATGATATTAACAGCAGCCAGAGCATGAACAATGAAGACTTCTCTTTTTGGCTGGTTGCTGGCATTTCTTTGAGGCTCTGTAAAGACAACGCTACAACATTCTCACACAGACCACCGGCTTTGTAGCAACTGTCTCTTTGGAGCGTTGGCACGGGGAATAACATGCATGTGTCCAGGCATTTTCCAGGCTGTGGGATTTTCTTCTCTTCTTGCCTCAGTGCTGTGAGACCCCTCCTTTTAGCCTGAGCACCGTTTAAATAGAGCATTTGTTTTCATTATAGGTTTTTGCATCTCTGCCTTTCATTCTTCTTAATGAATTTCTAGGGTCTGATTGGAAAACAAAAGCTAAATACAAACATAAAAAGCAATCTAACAAAGGACATGGTTAAGCGTCTGGCAGCTCTGCCGCCCCAGCTGTAACGAGGAGATGGCCATTTGCTGATTGCTGGGGGTTGACACCACTTGGTTAGTATGCTAATCTAGTCCTCAGCGTTTAACATGCAGCTCAGGTCTGAGCAGTCTCGGCAGAGCCCGGCAGGGGAAGGGGTGTCTGGCAGCATGGACCGTGCTGCACCCACGACAGAGCACCCCAACATCGTGCCTGCTCCTGTCATGCGCTTGCACCCCCTCTCCCTCTCCGCCCTCCCTGGTGCACACACACATACATACCATCCAAAAAGCTCTCTGCAAATGCTGAAAACCATGAAACGTGGAAAAGCCGTGTATGATTGGCTTGTATCTCTGCCTCCGTGTCCCCAAAGATTCTCACTTTAACAGACCATGTGTTTCTGCTGCTGGAGAAGCCCAGAGTGTAAAGTGCCAAAATTCAGTAACAATGAAGTAAGACGGAGCTTAACATCCAAAAAACAAAAAGCAATGACATTTTTGTAGCTCACTTACAACATAGCTGCCACAAGATGGTTTGAATTTCCCTCTATCCTCTCTCCCCAACCAACCTCAGCCCCAGAGAAAGCCAACATTTTTTAAAATCCATTTGTTCAGGACAGTAGTCAGATGCCCAGGAGGGAAGGACAGCTTGCTTCACAATGACTGTCACCTTCCCTGTGTGCTTGAAGGCAGTGAGCTGCAACCCTCTGCCCAGAGTAAGAGGTTCTGATTTCCAGAATTAAGGAAGGAATTCATTCCAGAGCCAGCTCCTATGGTCAGGTCCATCAGGTCCTGCAGCCACAGGAGAACTTAATTCCTCAAGGTCCCTTTTCTTTGTTTTCATAATGTCACAGCAGTTCTAGAGAGGTGCATGGAGAATCCTCAGCATCTGCTTGCATTCCGAGGATTTTGAAATTTGTATTTTCAGGGAGCAGGTCAGATGTGGGCA
Source organism: Lathamus discolor (assembly GCF_037157495.1). Lineage (NCBI taxonomy): Eukaryota > Metazoa > Chordata > Aves > Psittaciformes > Psittacidae > Lathamus > Lathamus discolor. The sequence goes on along the minus strand of NC_088909.1, from coordinate 1,608,944 downwards.
AAACCAAGTCTACATCTGACACATTAGCAGACAAAGCTATTTAACCTCTGAATTATAGCACAGCTCCATAGTTCTCTCTTCTGTTGTTTCATGCTCCAAGCAAACTGCTCCTTGCAGTTCTCCCTCCTGGTGCCAAGCACATATTCCAGCTGCAGCTCTGTAGTGCAGGGAAATTCCTTCCAACTCCCCAACAGAACAGTCGGCGCTTTCTCCAGAGCTGCAGGCTTGATTGTCCTTGATTATTTTATTTCTTTGGCTCTGATCCAAGATGTTCCCTGTCAACATTTCAGTGTCTTTTCTCATAATCCCTTTTCTAAACATCATCAACAATTAACTGACTCTCTCATATCTACAAACACATGCACACACACGCAGGCGCGCATGCACACACCACTGAGCCTCATCAGTGTCTTTTTTGCCTTTAAGTATAAGAAATTACAGCTTCTCATTAGCTGAAGAGCATGTTTTGAAAGGCTTTGTGTTTACTCACTTTGCAAGTGATGCTGGCGCTTTTAATTATTCTCCTTTTGCATATCATAAGCGAGCAGCAAGCTGCTCCAGCCAGCCCGGGCGACGCGTATTCCCAGGAAGGCAGGAGGAAGGGATCGCGTTTTACCTCACTGCTGCTGCTTTCTTCCCTTTCTGTCAGCCAGCCAAGGAATCCCCCCAAAGCTCTTACGTAGCAGATACCAAAACCGTGAGTCACTTTTCGCTCCCGGAGCAGTAAGTCCACCACATCTGTGCGCAGAACAGTGAGCGCGAGGCTGGGAATCTCTCCAGGCTGCTGGTGTGCCCCGGCAACAGTTCTCCAGTGGTGACTTTGTTTTTCCTGCTCTTGCTTTCTCTCCTCAGCTCCCTTGTCCCTTCATTCCTTTTCATGCCGTTCCCATTTTCTTCCTTCCTTCCTCTCCATCCGTCTCCGCAGCTGGCAGTGGCAAACCCAGCAAGATCTGGGTCCTTCTCACCTCCTGTGAATTTTTTTTTTCCCATTTTTTTCCTCCCCTTGTATCTGCAGCAGCCTTTGGCTGCTCACTCTGCCAGGTTGGATCACCAAAGACACACGACTCGCTCACAATGTATAATCAATACAGATATTGATCCGCAGAAAATGTTTGTAAATTCCTGAAAGGGGAATCGGGAGCAGCGGGACAGGGAGGCTTGTGGGGGACGACATGGTGCTCCAGGCAGCGGCTGCAGGCAGCGCGTGGCCAAGCCCGTGTCCTGCCGCCTCCGAGGTGACGGGTGCTGGAATGCGCGCGGGCGGCAGCGGGTGTGCGCAGGGGCTTCTCTACTTTCATTTCTCTACAGCTGCTTCCCCTGAAGAATCGGAGGCGAGCAGGCAGGAGGCCCCGTCGGTGCCATGCCTTGGCTGCAGGCCAGCTCTGTTTTGTTTCCATCATCACACGCCACTTTTGAATTTGCATACATACAAGGGTTATTTTCCCTTGCGCCTCCAAAAAGATTTAAGAAGGTGGAAAAGTGGTTCTGTAAGGAGGGATTGCGGGCGTTAGTCATCGTTTGCAGGATTTACATTCAAAGCCACGTCTTTGCAAGAAAGGGAGGCAGAGAGGAAAATAAAGGGCAATAAGAAGGACTTGGAGAAGGTAGAAAAGCTGTTTGAATGTGGAAGAGCCTTGGAGTGCAAAAAAAACCCCGTTCTTCAGTTGGGAGCCGCACATGCCCAGTTTGTGCACGTGGTGCAGTTAGGTCAGACCTGTCCAGCTAGGGCTCTTCCTACCTCCCTGTGGGTAGATCCACCCTGGCCATGAGGTGGGGATGATCATGGCACTTGATGCTGCTGCCAAAGTCAGAGTTGGAGCCATGTCACGAGCATCCTGACCCCAATCTCGGGAGCCATTTCCTGCCCGCCTGCCTGCAGTCTGATGGCCCATGTGGTGTGTGGAGCATGTAGCGTGTAACACTGATTCACTTTGCTCCTGGTGTAGTCAACCCTACTCCTACTACAGGAGGGTCCTTGTGTTTTTTCCACCTTCCTCTCTCTGGTTTTCTGTCGTTCTGGGGAAAGGCAGGTACTGAAGGTATCAAGAGATACATTATCAGGATAATTGAGTATTTAGCCCCCTTTCTAGTGCTTGAGGTCCGCAGTGTTGACTGTCAGAACTGCTGTAGGGCCATGGGGCTGTCTGCTACCCCAGCCATGCTGGGTGGCCATTGCAAGGCAAGCGCTGCTGCCCTGGCCCAGGCCTGCCAGTAGCGCTGCCTACCAGAGCAGCCAGTTGGGATGCTCCCTGCATTCCTGACAGCTTCCAGACAGACACAGGCGGCCAGGGCTGTGCAGCCTTCTCACCAGCCTCCCACCCCTCACAGGCCCACCAGTGCACACCCTGTCTGGCACTGCTGCATGTGTCTGCCAGTGGTCGGTGGTGGGGAAACCTTCCTCGGCCAGCCTTGGTCCTGTTCCTCTGCCTGCACAGCCACCCACGCCGCAGCAGCCATGGGCACCCTGTGATAGCCATCTTGGGCGGGCTCTGTGCAGGGATGCAATTCCCATGCCTCCTTCCCGAGTGCAGCTGCCGGCTTTATCAGCCCACGCCAGCAGCAGGGAGGCTGAGCGCGTTCATTCTCTCTCCAGCTTCTGAGTAGCTCCCACAATCCAATTAGCAGAGGCATTTATATCACAAGGGGCTGGTGTGCCCTGCTCATCACAGCAGCTCAGAGACAGTCATAAATTCTACCAACACTACATCTTTCCTGTGACATGGATTAATTACAGCTCTGGGCCCCCAAGAGCAGGTTTGTGAACCAAAGTGCCCATGAAATAAGAATGCAGAGAAGGCAAAGCAGAAGATTCCTGGCCATGAAGGATGAAGGGGGCACGCGCTGGGTGGCCCTGGGCTAGGGCACCTGCGGCAGTGTGACGAGGGGCTGGGGAGGCAGGTGGGCTGAGCTTTATTAACAGAGGGAAGCAAACAGAGGTGGGCCAATGGATGTTATGAATCCTGTGCCCATAGCCATAATGAGAAATTCTTCATAACCATTCTTTGTATGCTCTGCTGCAGTGCAGATGCTGGAACTGAAGCTAGCAGAGGCTTAATAAAATTACATGTGTCCACTTAAGATGTAGCAGACACTAGCCAGCAGCATAGCTTAGAAAGGCGAGCGAGGCACTGAAAGATTTGGCATCCGCAAAGGCTGGTGCTTGTTCTCAGGGACACATCTGTGTCCTCTCAGCTATTCCCAGAAGCTTCTCCACATACAAGTACCCTTTTTCTGATACTTTTGCTCCAGAAATAGTCATTTTCTGGAGCCCTGGTGTCAGCTTTGCTCTATTGGGACAGTGTTCTTGGTGTTGGTTGTACCAACAGGCTGTAGTGTCAGCCCCACTGGAGGTGGTGTTTTTGCAGTGGTGCAAGAGCAGGTTGGAAACCGTCTGTGGGAGAACATCCAAGGAGAGGGACAGTTTGTGTCCTTGTACCCCTGTGTACTACTATCTAGTTTCGTAGCTCGGTATTTCCATTTCATATGCTGGAGTCCATCCATTTGTTTCACCAGCACCTGGCCGTGTGTTTATATTTCAACTACTCACCTAACTACCTAAGCAGTTACCCATTGTTTGATCTGCTTAGTTAATTTAGGTGCATGTCTGTCACCATCAGCTGAGCTGGACACCACACAAATATTTGATCTATTGTTCTGTCCCAGTCATACACCAGTTTAATGATTCATCTAAGCTATCTATCCATCAATCAGTTTTCAATTTACATCAGTCAGTGGTTTTGTTGTTAAGTTTCCATGCATTTGTTATTGAAACATGATCGCTTAAAAAGTCCACAAAACTACCTTTTAAATGCATGGGTAAGTAGGAATTTTAAAGACATGAGTATGCATATTAAATTTAGTAGCATGTCAGCTCCATTTGATCTATTTACTCTGATCTGCTGACAGATCTTCTGTGTAAGCAAATGTGGTTCCTGCTGATAAAAGGGGTTTGTTTGGGGGTTTTGATTGTTTGTAACTAGGTGAAGGTGGCTGTAGCCAAAATACAGCTCTGTGAGAAACAATTGTTCCTCTATTGAGGAGAAATACTATCTCATCGTTCAAAACAAAACGTCTTTTTACTTTTGCATAATAACATCTTGCATTTACTGACCAGCACCTGTATTGTTTGTGGTCAGACAAAACAACTTGTTTCCCAGCTGGTATCTCCACAAGCTGATGGCTGTAACTGTGCAGCTAGACCACTTCAGACTGCAGAGAAATTTTGTGTTGGGAAGAGAGGGGGGAATTACCCAACCTACCAACCCATCTCACAAATTCCCATTCACCTGAAGCCTTTACAGTAAGATTTTACACATATATATGCATTTATGCATGGTCGACATATATAGTCTATTTACTATGCATATATTATATATCATATTTTCTTTTTATATATTTATATTAGAAAGCTGTAACAGCAGCTTTATATCTAAATTTGGGGATTAAATCCTTAGCCCATGAGATCCCAGTATTCTCTCTGACCTTAAAATCAACAGGTGCGTAGATCCAAAGCAGAGCTGGATTGTTCCTAGTTCAGATTTCCTTGGCTTTTGTCATTTTCAAATCACAAGCCCCATGTGCCATCACTTTGGCAGGACTGCTGTTGTTCCATGTTTATTATCCTAAGCACAATCAAGTCTTTTCATTCTTTACTGTGTGATTTGTCTTCTAATGCAACTTTTTTTCACATCTTGGTTGACCATAAAATTACACTGGTGTGATTGCCTTTTAACAAAACTCTGACATATTCTTCCTTCCTGGTCAGAGTAAAATGACAAAATTACCTTCTTCCAGCCTCATAAGCTCATAGTTATTTCTTGATTAAAACTGGCTGAAAAAAAAAAATGTTTTGGCATATCTTCTTTTTTCTTAACCCCATAAAAATGTCATTTAAAGCACAACTATACAAACACTTTTTGCATTTTTTTCTAGGTCTACTTTAAGCAAGTCAAGTGTTTTGTTTCTTTCTGTTGTCTATTTTAAATTTTTGTTTCAAGTTTACTTTTTTGTTCCAAGTTCTCATATAGTTTGTCATATTGCCCTATATGTTCTTTGGCTGACTAAATGAACAATTTAACTGCATGTGTTGAAAACAGTGAAGTGCATTGCAGCACTTCTTAACAAAAAGCACTTTGATGCTTTTTTAATGGAAAGAGAAGGTTTAAAACCAATATATGAGTGATATCAAAGTAGAATTTGTGGAAATTCTGCTTAAAAAAAAAATTGTTTGGCCTAATTTGAGATCAAAGAATATCATGACTGCTCTGTGAAGCAAGAGTTCTCTGTTTGGGCTGGTTTCACCTCCGCAGCTGCCACATGGGCAGCCCGTCCCCCCCCCATGGATGGACACAGGCTTCTGCATGCCCCCAGCAGCAGAACCTAAAATCAGCCCCCTTGGGTAAGATGGCAGCTGTTCCCAAGTCATTTTGTTATTTTTAAAAATACAAACTTGGCTAATTTCTGTCCTGTTTAGGGTCATTCCTGTTTCAGCCTCCTACTGCTGTTTCCTGGATTTCGGTCCAGAAAGGTGCTTTGCAGAGCTGGAACTGTCAACACCCATCTGGTGTGAAGATGCGAAATCCGTACCATTCCCTTGAGCTATTCTTTGTTTCCAGTGCCTGGGGGAGATAGTTCTTGACCTATATCTCAACTTGCCTTCACACTGCTTAGTCAGTACAGAAGGTGTTCTCTTTCTTGATGGGTGACTTTATTCGTTTACGAAATTGTCCTGCATGAAGTGTTCCTGAAAAATACAGTTTAGAGGGAATATTGTCAAAAATTCTGTCTCTCTCTATACTTTATTATCCCCTCATTTTTTTTGTCATTTAACTCCAATTATGGGATGCTAAGTGCTTTTGGAAATTTCATTGTTAATATCTTCTTACAGTGCTATTAACGTAAATCAACGTTAATAGGGTCCCAGCAAGTATAAAATCAATCAAAAATTCAGTACTCGCGAATCATTCTGTAATTTCAGCATAAAATGTTAATAGAAATAAAATCCAATACCATAAAATATCAGCAAATTCAACTTTAAATACATGTGATGAATGACTTTACCATTCTGCAGCATCCCACGGACTTCTGCAATGTGAAACCTTTCACTGACAAAGGTCTAACACACGTTGCTCCTTCCACCATTGCCTTCCCAGCACAAGGTATGCAGGGAACCTTACTCTTCGAGAAATTAAAAATCCATCCTCACTGAATGTGTGGCATCTGTATTCAGGTTTTTAGTGATAATAGGAAGGATTACTAGGAATCTGTTAAGTTATTCTAGCTAATAGAAACTCACTGCTTCTTTGTACCATCAGTCTGGCTGGAAGAGCTTCAGCTGCATTACCTTTTATTGAGATTGGGATTTCATTACAGACAAGTCTTTTAAATTGGAATTTAGACTGTGAAGATCCATATGATACAGATTTCTCAAAAGATACAACTGTTGACCTGAAAATTCAAATTTAAATTACTGTTAAAAGGAAAATGAAATCCTCAAAGTGATACATGAAAAATTGCTGGGTATTTAACCTCTAATTTATCATCCCATCAGTCTAGAATCTTTTGATTTTGTTTTTTAAAAGTCACCTGTTTTAATGGGTTTGGCCTGTTTGTGCTCTAATCTTTAAAAACATGGTTAAGAACCTTTCGCTTGCAGAGGTAGGTATAACACCTGCAGGCAATGCAGGGTTAGGTCTTGATTCTCTAAGTTGCCAGATGAGAAGCATGATGTGAGCCTGAGATTTCTGGGATCACAGATGAAGAAAGAGACGCTGAGATGCTTATTAAGACAGTTTGAGAAACGTTCTCATGGTCATTACATAGATAACTTTTCAGTCCTTATTCCTTTTTTTACCCATTATCTTGTTCTAATGTCCATGTCTCCAGTCTCTGGACTGGTCTCATTCTGTTCTCTTAGTTCTCTTTCTTCTTTCTCTTCTTATCTCACGTGTGATTCCTCACCAGCTGATTTCTGCAGTAGAGCTGTGCAGTGGAGTTTTACAGACCCTTTGAAGTCTGAGTGGGATTTTTGTGACATTTGTACCTATAAGATATTAGAAAAGTTTATGATATCTCTAGGTATCTCATAACGAGTATCAGCTGCAAAACTCTTCTGTCATTGCTGTCTTTATGCCCAATCCCTACAAGCATCCAACAAGCCAGGGACATTTGGAACCTTTTAGTTATTCCATCTGGACACATGTTGCCCTGGCAAGTTAAGGTAAATGCTTAAGAACTTAGGCTGTCTCATGTTTTGGAACCTCATCTCTTTTTTTTTTTTTATCCAGAACTTCTAACAGGAATTTGCATTATGATAAAACAAAACTTCAAATTTCTGTGAGCATTACTTGAATTCTGGTGACATGGCAGAATTACCAAAATCTTCCTTAAGCTGCGTATTTATGGTCATTGCATTTCTATAAACAAGTGGCCAGGCTGTCAGCTAACTCAGGACTCATCTGAAACCTGCAGAACCAGCTAAACTGGCTGCATGGAGCCGGCCAGAGATCAGTCTCAGTGGGCCAGGGCAGTGGGATTTCAATGCGAAGTCGCTGGGCCTGACCTCACAAAAAATGTTTTCAGCACTTGAGATAACGTGTAATCCAGTCTGTAAAAGCTTTATGCTACTTATTGCTGGTTTAATATAGAAAATTTTTCTTTATGAAAGAAATCTGAAATCAAGGGCTTTATTCATTGGCATAGCTACACCATTTTCGTTTTAATTAAATGGACATTGGATCAGACCTTAGAACAGGGAAGCCTTAGTTTGGATTAGTGGCTTGATGCCTGCAGAAGCACTTTTGCTAGGGTTTCAGTTAAAAGATGTCCTGAGAATTAGCGTTTTTAGATACTGTGTTAAAAAACTTCTAACATTTCCTTTGATTCTTCTTCGCCTTTTTCCTGTTTTCTGCTGAAATGGAAAGTTACTCATCCGGCTAATTTTCAGTGTGAAACTGCCCATCGAATCACACTGGGATAAGCACGGTCAGAAACAGCAAGACCTTGTTGTGCATTTTCCTGTGCCAGGACTTTCGTGATGCTGTGCACTACAGTAGGGTGATGCTGCAAATGTTCTCATTTCTGCTTTCAAAATAAATCAGACTTTTTCCCAACCATGATCCCATGGTGTAAGCTTAAGATGTTGCTTCTTCACCTGTTTGGGTTTGCAGATTCTGGTCTCTACCTCATTTGTTGAAGATCACAGTATCAGAAGAACAGTAAGGAGAAAACAGTACTTTTCCCACCCATTTTTCTTTCAGAATTAATGACTTTGATAACGAGTGGTGAGGGATCTGTCCACATCTAATAAAATGTACCAGCTCAGTTGTTGGAAACCCACATCGTTGTGATTAAACCACAGAGCTTCACTCCAGACCAGAGGGAGGGCAGGGAGTGCTGGGTTCTGCTGCCACTCTCCTACATCAGAATCTCAAGTTCTTAATTTCTCTTGAATACAACTGCGAGCAGAGGCTTGCCAACAGTTTTGACATTTGGCTTTGTAAAAAGGAGAGTCAGAGGGAATCCTGCCATAATAATGCAAGGCTGTTGGGAAAATGAAATGCCCCATAGTTAGAGAGATTGTATTAATTAAATATAAGAACAAGAAAATACAAATGTTTAAGATGAAAAAGTGTTGGTTTGACAGTAACTTAGCAATGAGATCCTCTGCCCAAGGCCCCTTAAATCAAGGTTTGTGTGTGCCTTTTACAGGAGAGGATGCTTTTGGAACACCAAATTCAAAGCAGAGGTCTAATGTTAGGAGTTGCATTGCTTTGGGGTCTCATACTGTGCTGCCTCTACTGACAAAGCTGCTGCAATGGCTCAGAGTAGTCCCGGGAGATTCAAATGTATGCTAATTGTTCAGATTACTCATACTGAGTGTGAGGGACTGAGTTCTTGCAGTCAAAACACAGATCTAAGAACTTTTTGAGTAGTATTAGAGAAAATTAGTATTTTTTGAGATATTTCAACACTTTCCAGTCTGCCCTCGGGTTCTGTTGGTAATTTGAGAGTTTCAGTGTTGTTTAACTTCTATTTTAAAAACTTCTCAACTCCCCTTCTGCCTCTCAGCGTGGAAGAGTGGTGAAGTGCCTTTGTCAGCAGTAATGGCTGAGCCGACCCAGTAAACACTGGGGAAGCTCTGGCAGCCATCCGGGGTGGTGTGCCAAGGTTGCCAGCTCCTGCCACAGTGGTGACAGGCACACTAGAGGGAGTGGTGGTAGGGCATCCCACAGTGACCAGCATCATCCCCTGAAGGAGAAGGTGCGTTCAGAGTTTTAAGCGCAATAGATCACCATATTGCCAGGAAGCAAAAGAAACATTCTTTAATCCTTTCAAAGCCCAATAATATTATGTATATTGACTGAAGCCCTATGGAGTGGGCCTGGCAGGGCTTTTTCATTACTGCAGCACGCTGTAGCCTAGCTACCTTTGAAAAGTAACCAATATTGAGAGCCACTTGACATTTGCAAAGGATTATGGGTGTCCTCGCCATCTCTTCTCAAGTTCCCAAATTTACAATGGTCTTAATTTAAAAGTTAAGCCAGGGGATCAGTTGCTTAGTCTGCGGCTGGGCTGCCCTTTAAAAAAAGAAAAAAGAAGGAAAAAGAGTGTGTGTGTGTGTATGTGTTTGTGAGCGTGTGTGTGCGTGTGCCTGTGTGGAGGCGAGAGATGGGTAATGAACCTCGCGCTGGTGTCGCCCACCTCAAGCTGTCAGTTCCAGTCGGTGGCATTTAATTGTGGCAGGGGGTATCTAAATCGGGATCAGGCGGATGGGAGCGGGTGGTTTCATTCCTGCAGGTGCTGCTAAAATGCAGGGAGCAGCAGCAGCTGGTAATGAGTTGGTGAAAATGAAAAAGGGACATAAGTAGCTTCTTTAGCAAATCCCCTGGAAATGACATGGAGCCTCTGGGATCGATCGGATCGATCCCTCCAAAGGCTTGCAGGCTCCTCTCATCCGACTGCCAGCACAGGCAAAACATAATGTTATTATCAGCAAAACTCATAGAAAACCTGCCGGGGAAAACTGCTTTGGTTTCTTCCTCCCGCGGGGCAGCTCATGGGCTGAGTGTGCAGGAGCATCCCAGTGCCCAGGCAGTGCTGTGTGGAGCAGAGACCCAGCTGACCATCTGGTTCCTGTTCAGGGCTCACCTGTAGCACAGATGTGGAATTTGGATTCACAGCTGCCTGGCCAGGAGGTGGGGAGCAGAAACCTGTCCTGCAGAGCAAATACGGGTGGAAACAGGAATGGTAGGACAGTTCAGGAGGTTTCTAACAAGCTGTTGGTCTTCCTCCCCTCTTGTCTCTGCTGTCATCAGTGCTGGTTTGATTACTATTTGCTCTGTAACACCTTATGAGGTTTGCATAATTAGATTCACATCCTTAATCTGAGCTTTTCAAAACTGTGTTTCTGGCCAGGCTATGAACTGCCTCCTTGCACACGGAGGTGTCGGCACCCCAGTTCACAAGCAGTCCTGCACCTAAATCTTTGCTGTCTTGAACTGAAACAATCCTGAAATCTGAACTGTTGTATCTTCTCCAGAGCTCTGCAGAAACGGATTTTACTCTGAGAGTTACTGTGAGAAAAGTGGTCTTAAATCTCCCAGTCACACGCATAAGTTCAAGGTGCCTTTCCTTGAAGAACTCAGAATTTGTTTACCTTTCTACAGTCCTGCTGGGGAAAAGAGAGAATAAATTTGTTTTATTCCATCTGTCCTGGAAAGTGTACGTTCAGAGCTCAGAGATCCTGCAGCAGGTGTGGGATGCTCTGTGAGATGGTGTCAGTGCTTGCAGTGCATAGCCCAAAATGGGGGGAGGCTGATGGGGTCCCCAGGGAACCTGTGCTGATACATAGGCTGCTTGACTGTTTGGGTCACCCTGGCTCCTGCAGTTGCCCAGGCTTCTCCAATCTTTGGCCTTTGCTTTGGGTCCAGCACTAGATGAAGCTTCTACCCAAGAAAGGAAACAGTTTGGACATTACTGGCTTTTGTTTGTGGCTTGTGCTCCACAAAGCGTGATCATTTGGATCTTTAGGACACTATTTAAACTAAACAGCATCATAAAAGAGGTGTGTAGATATAACTGCGTGCTGTTCATATGCCCTCTAACATAAGGATATGAGATATTTATTTTACCCACTGGTAAGTTTGCCAGTTTGTGAAAAGCCCTTATTCTCAGGAGTTACAAGCATCCACAGAATCGATTAAACTAACATCAGCTTAGTGTTTCTGAATAACAGATCTTAGAGGACTTATACTTGTTCGTACATGACCTTTGCAGCAAGACCATAAATTCTGAAATGCAAGAATTGAGGAGTATGAAATGAAACTACGGAATGAACTTAAGTTACAACAGTATTACAGAAATACATGTAACATTTGTCATCCAAATAGTTTATGACAGTAAAAATAGGGATAGAACAGCCACTTCACATTCAGGAACTATTGAAATGAATATGCAATACTTCTAAAAATGTTACTGTCTGAAAAATGTCATTAATTTTGGAGGCATTTGTCTTTCCCTTCATAATGAGCTAAACTGAGAGATTCTCACACACAATATAAATACTTCAAATATTTTTTGTTTGTACCAGGTGTAAGATGTCTTGCTGAGATGTGCTCACTAACACATATGGCATCTTTCATCTTAGTAGTTGTCTGGTGGCTTTAGGAAAGGATGAGACGCAGCGGACAGTCAGTGTTAGCAGGCTGCCACTGTGCAGGAGCTCCAAACAGTCTGGTCTAGGTTGTGCTACTGGGAGATAAAGACTGGCAATAAAAGTACCATTGGCTGTTGACAAGATCCCTCCATAGCAATAAAAATGAGGATAATACATGGACATTACAATCTTTCTGAATGTATGAAAATGCAGATGAATTCCTGTATTTTCCAAGCACTTTCTAAGTAACATCAAGACAGGAGTGTTGAAGCAAAGCGTTCAGCTCTGTTCTTACTTCTTGCCTGTCAAACTGCCTAATTCCTTTAAGTCTGCAGTGGGAAACAAGATGAAATATGCTATGGAAGAACTAAATAGAAACTGTCCTTTGAAACAGAGCGAGAACAGAGTTTTGCTGATATTTCTGTTTCTCCTGTTTTAACCAACAACTTCTTTATGGTGGTCATGTCAGTTTCCTGGCAATGGAAACTTGGTCTTGTGGAGGCATCACCTTATTTTCAGTCTTGCTGTTATAAAACTCTCTCAAGTTAAATGCTGCATTTGGAGAACAGTGACAGCAGAAATATTTTCTTTTAAATCAGAATACATACTTTGGTTAAAGGCTGCTGTGCACACAGCTGCCTTTCCAGGCCTCCCCTTGGATTTGCCAGCTGTGGTCAGTTTTCCCTGTAGTTTGCTGCTGGCTCTCCCCTGGGATGCTCGAGTGAGATGGTACCCAAACATACAACTTCTGAGGAGCAAAGGCATTTTGTCATACAAATTCAAGCACAATAGAAATTTGTAATCATAGATTTTCATACTGAGTGAGATAGATTTTTATTTTGACTCTGTGAAGAGTAAATACAATGACAGACTTAAAGCGTGGACTATCGGCACATGCATGGTCACCTTGCATAGATGCTTTTACATACACTTTTTCTTCTGATTTTTTTGTTAATTTGTCTTATTTTCCATAAGACTGGTTTCATGTGACAGTGTAAGTCAAGGAGAAAACATGGGATTTTTTTTTTTTTTTCCTCTAAAGCTTGGTATCTGATAAAATAGTGTGGTGCTGGTAACACACATACTTGTGATGGCAATCCCAAACTAGAGAGGGCAGCTGTAACAGACTTTCACAGCCTAATGCAGGTCCCTAGATGCACAGATTGGGTGCCAAGGTGCTTGTGCTGTAGCAGCAGTTGCTGTCTGGGAGTGATGGTGCTGGCAGCAAGGTCTCAATGTGGGGTTCTGTACTGGTGTGCAAGAAGGTACCACTCACTCCTTCAGGTAGGCATGCTTGCACACTGTTACTGACTGAGATGCAGCAGCATTATTCTCAAACCTGCTGGGTGTGTTGGTTTTTGATTAAACCCCACACCTACAAATTAGTACGGACTTTATCCTTCAGGCAGGGAAGAATGCATATATGATGAAAGTTAAAAATCCATCCTAACTCTTCACAAGTGGGGACAAATCAATGTGCATGCCATCAGATAAAACCAGACGAGTTTTTCTGTATGTCACTCGAAATACAGCACAAACCTAGTAATTTGCCTGACTTCCTTTAAAAAAGTCATCACCCTCTTATTTCCTCCCTTCTCTTAATTTCTGCTCACATTGCAATCAATCACAGTGCTTTAATAATGCCCCTTTCTGTCAAAAAAGCCTACCAGCTTTTGGGAACCTCTCGACATCGTGCGGCACTTTCCTGAGCTGAGCTGAGCTGAGCCACTGCTCTGTATTCCATGGGTTATTAGGGTTAGCAGAAAGAACATGCATTTATTTACTGAAGGTACTTTATAAATCAATACCTTGGTTTTGAACTCAGGTCAATAGGAATACTCAGGAACACAACCAAAAACTACTGCAACCCTAAACCAGCACTTTCAACATATTGATTTTTCTGGCAGTATCTTTTCCTGGCATTATTCACACAGTGTTGATGAACAGCTTCATGCAATCAAAATTGTAAATAAGTATGGGTGTGCAGGCACATATGTGTGCAGAAGTGTAAGTCTGTGAAACTGAAAAAGCTTTTAATGTGGTGTGGGAATTATAAAAAAGCAAAGGCAGGAAGTGATGCCGTTAAGGTTCTTAAAAAGTCATTCATGTTTTCCTTTGAAGTTACAGAGTATAAAATATATTGTTGTGGGTCAGTAAATATTGATACTGTTAACTTGGCTTCATTTGCAAATACAGTGTTACGTAAATAATTGAGAATTTTTAAAATCAGTAGCTTAAGGTACTAGTTTGATTAAAACAAATAAAAAATAAATAAAATTAGACATGCATATGCAAAGCAAGGACAGTCTGGAGGAACTTCAGAGGTTTCTGGTTCCAGGGGCTCTAAATTTTGTATTTAATTGCGCAGGTTTGGCATCACTTTGAAAAGGTTTTTCCATTCTTAATCTAACAGTCAGGTTTCCCAAAGAAAATCAGAATGAAAAAGCCATCTTTGTTTCTTAAACCCCACATCAGATCACTTTGTATTGTGATCACACTTGAACTCCTGAGTTAACAGATGTCCATAAAGACATTGCAAGAATCATGTTGGAGCTTCAGAGAAGGTGTCCAGTTGCCAGACCAGGTGCTTATCCCCATCTCACCTCTGCAAGAGTGGCAGAACCGGCTGAGATCTATTTTAATAATGCCCCTTTCCGTCAAATAATGTAATTGAAAAATTACACTCCAAATTAATTGTCATTGAAAAAAAAAAAGTGCACTGATTTTGGTTGAGGGTTTTCTTTTTCCCCATTTTGGCCTTTTCATTTAAATTGCTTTTGATTTCTAGGAGAAAGGCAAGGATGCTTGCAGTCAAATAATGAGAGATTTTAAGTTTTACATTTAGGGTATAAAGAGGAGTACGTGCATTAGAGAGCTTTCAACCAAGCAGAGAAAAATGCTTCAAACTCCCAATAGATGAAAGTTGATGTTTGTCAATTAATCTGAAATATGCAGGGCAGATTTGTAACAGGTTGACTAGTTAAGCAGTGGGACAAATTATAAACAGATTACTTACCACTGAAAATATTGACATTAAAAATAAATCTATTCTGAAGATAGGAGCTGAGTTTTATGAAACTAATATTCTTGATAGAAAAGTTATTATGTGTAATTTGATTTCCTCAGTTATTCAATAAGCCACTCTAAATCATTATAATGAATATAGCTTCTAGAAATATGGGATTTGTGCTTCACGCAGAATTTCAGTATTTTGAAAAATCCAGATTGCATTGAAACATAATTTTTTTTAATCTGATTTCCAGCAACTGGAATACTATACTCCAATCACTGCTATTTTCTTAAACCAGAAAGCCTCCTGCTGCCATAGTAAGGCTTGATGGACATCGTGGGTCTGGCTGGTTTTGTGGGTCCCAATGTGGGATGCTGACTGCTGTGATGAGCCCAGCTAGACCTGTATGGGTGTCATCTGAAGGCTCATTTAAAAGAGCCCAGGTCATGGTGGCAGCTCACTAGAGTGTTCAAAAAAACCAAAAAGCATTATGTAAATAATGAGCTTCTTATTTAAAACTTAGCATTGTAGATTAAATAAAGTACTATCAATAAAGGAGAGCCCTGCAGAGCTTCCCAGCTGCTGAGCAGCAGCAGGGGGTTCTGTGCAGTCTTTGGGTTGAAGGCTTTTTCACTACATTTGCAGGGTTTTATAAACGGACATTTTCAGATCCTCTTTGCTCTGTTTTTGGTTTTGTCTTTTTTCTCCTTTACCCATTTTAATGCAGTAAAGCAAATTCATCCAGCCTTTACCAAGCTTGACTCTGGCCCAGATCTGGCTCTTTTTGTGGTATACTGGAACACCTCTCACCCCTGTGAAAGTAGCGTGGCGAAAGGCAGGACAGGAGGCTTGGAGGAGCAATGCATGTTGTGGAAAGCTGAGAGCCCTTTGCTGTGAGGCAATGGGTTTGCTATTTCTCCTTCTTTCTGCTGAGGAGGCACTCCATATTGTTGTTGGCATTATCATGGTGGTGTTGGCTTTCCTTAGACACTGTTAATGATGGTTTGACTGGTTCTTTTCAGGGCAGAGATTGCATTGCTATTCTGTGTTTGTATTTTGTCTTTTTATATTTATATCAGGAGTTCCTGAGGCACTGAGAGTATAAATAAGTAGAATAACAAGCCTGTGCTATGGTGCAAACTGCAGTAAGAGCATCAGACTTTTATGACAACCCGATTGTGGAAAAAATCCTTTTATCTTTAAGCTCATGGAATGTCTTTTAGAGGTGTGCAGGGTGATGTGGGATTTTATCTGCTATTTCAGATACTGCTGTACTCCTATGAAGAGCTCTCTTACAACATCTCCAAACTGAAAGTCAGTGAGATTATCAGGAAATCCACCTGCACACAAAAGTACTGGGACTGAAATACATTGGTCAGGCATACATAGCACTGAGAGGATTGTTGGTTTAGATCATGGTACAGAGAACGAGCGAGGTGGCCTCTAGAGGAGTGTTTCAGTCCTGTTTTCCAAGCTTTTATGAACACTGGGCAGGAGTCATGATGTGTGTGCTACAAAATCATTTTAGTATCTTCCCCCATTAAAGATAGTTCTGGCAGACCACCTAAGCTGGCAGTCTGAGCGCTCCATCCATTCCACAAGGCACTCACCTCTGCTGCCCAGCAGCATCCTTCAGAAGGATGACCCATCCACCTGAACCATACTTGATTACACTTTACATGGAAAATGCTTGCTAGCTGAACACCTTGGAAAGAAATTGTCTTCAGAGTCTCAGATTTTACCGTTACATACCATGAAGCGTTTCTGCCATCTGTACATATGCTACCATAAGAAAGTTTCATACTTCCAGCCCATCAGTTAACCCAACTGAAGGTCCTTCCATATTATTTTGAATTACTTTTATCTGTTCTATGTGGTAAAATATCCTAAGTATCTGCCTATAAAGGTCCTCACAAGATCTTCTCATCCTTCATTAGACAAATTCTGAAGTCATATGTATGTTTTTGCTTGTAATGAAATTCACTTTTCTTGAGATTTTGATGTACTGAGAGAATTGATAGTAGCTGCTAGCAGTTGGGTTTACTTCACCGTCAGTCCATTCAGTCTCCTATCTTTCTATGGGGTAAAAGATTATCTGCATGTGGAGATATATTATTCTGTAACACCGAGTTCATAAGACCTCTGGGCCTTACCCAAAAGTGATCTCAGACCTCCATATAAATCTTTGTTTCCTAAATTATGGTTCAGCAAAAGGGAAGTCAGACTAAAAAGTCAAGATTGCTCACAGTAATGTTATTCCAACTGCCGAGGAATAGGCATTTAAAAAATGTCTCAAGCATTTTGTAGTTTACTTGAAAAGAAGGAAAGGCCAGTCAGTCTTGACTCCAATTTCCTGAAGTGATCTGAAGTGCTGTCAGTGTGCATGATACCAGTAGGATCAGACCCTCTGATAATGTTAGAGTACATTTAGCTCAGCAGGGACTGGTGTCCTGCAGAGGCATCCCCATTTTGGCGCTCCGAGGCAGCAGAATGAAGATGGGCTCGTATACTCTTACAACACATGTTGTACTGGAGACACTGGGTTCATCCGGCTGTTCTGGTCAAGCTGAATACCACCCTTGCCACAGGTGATTTCCTCTGAATTATTCAGAATGGCAGAAATGTGGAAAAGCTCTTGAAGAAGAAATAGTTGCTTACCTCAATGTAAGAGAAGCTCTTTGCAGTTCACTGTCCTTGTTCATGATGAAGCTGCATTCTCTAATAACAAGCCTATCTGTAGACCACTGGTTATCTCCAGTTACAACAAAAATAGCATTAGTTCAACTGCCACGTAGGGGACATGCATTATTAATTTCCTGGGGTTTAGCAATACACTTTGCAGTCCCTTATTAGCTGTATGTGAAAGTAATTTCTGGGGTACAAATTTACTCTAATTCAATTTGGCTAAGAAAAATATCTTGATAACTTAGGGTATGATGTGCCTGCAGCTGCTCAAATTTCCTCCTTGACTATCAAGTTTGTCGATTTGTCGTCTTTTCTGAAGAACTTGTTGCCTACCTTTGGTATCTCAAGTGAACTCCATGATCTCACCCTGAGGTGTTAAGAATCGCTGAGGGCTATCAGAACTTGTGTAAATTACAGCGATGCAGACAGCATGTTGAAAAATCAATAAGTAATGAAATAGTACTGCAGTGAAGTAGCCAAGAGAGCAATGGGTGAAAAAATCCCAAGGACTCAGTTTAATTTTGTCAAAGTATAAAAGATAATGTTCTGCTGTGATGCTATAAAATCATCCCCACTGGCCAAAGAAAATTGAAATACAAAAGAGTAGTGTAGAGGTGCGGGTGCACTTCCTCCTGAATTCCAAGTCCCCCTCCATTTCCATTAGCCTGCAGTGGATGCTGCAGTAGTGATCTGGGCAGGCATTCACTTTTCTAATGAGGCAGTGGGTATGACTTTTTTGCCTTTACATGCTACGGACTAATGTCAGCTCATGTCAAGTGTCACTTAAGCCTCTTTCTAACTCCCAGTAATCCTCACATCTAACCATCCTGAGTTGGTTATCTCATACTGGCAAGCAGGGATACACCAGCAGAGTATTTGCCACGACGACCCAGCACTTCAGAATGCTTTCACAATAAGCTAAAAGGAACAGATCAAAGGCTTTATGACATACTTGAATTTGTCTTTGGTGTTCGAAGGTTGCTATATATTCTTATACACCTTTCTGAAGTACAGTGTTCTACCGTAAAACGAATGCGCTGTAGGCAGGCGATTCCACGTGACTTAGGTTTCCATAAGGTCCGGGCCCTATACTCCTCTGTCTAATTCACAGCAATACCTACAACTCTTTCCATCTCTCTGGCATTTTGGATGTGCCAAGGGACAATGTGTTGTGGGTAATGCAGTTGAGACCCATGCTGGCTGCTCTGCCAGCTGTGCAATGGGCTGTGCAACAGCTGGGCTTTCTCTCTGTGGGAACACCATTTCCTCAAGCAGCAAGCAATTCCTCAACATCTGTAGAAACATAAAATGTCTTTGAGACTGTTCTACTGTTCTTTCATTTTGGCTGAAATTGGCCAAAATAGGAGTGAGGTGGGAACTGCCAGGCAGGCAATCTCATTTCCTGATTAGGTCATTAGGAAATCAGGTTCAGAAAGAGTAGATGGCTCCAAAAGGAGAAGAAAAACATTGAACTGAAACAAAATTTTCTCAAGCTGGGTGTTGCCATGAGAGTTTTTCATTTAAATCCATAAACGATGAGATTCTCTGGAGTGAATTCTTAGAGTTGATGAGTTTTTTCCATGTGGATATGCAAGATAGTTAAAATATATTTAGACAAAATTAATGACTAGAATACCACTAAGTTAAACATGTCTTGTGAAAGATAAACCAGCCTGCATTCTTCTGTTAAGGGAGGGTCCCCGACTTCAGCCTTTAATGGCTAATCAACCTATTATCCTCTCACTACATCTGCCTGTAAAAAGAAACAGGTTTCAAAGACAGTGAGCTGCTCTTTGGTCCCAAGAGACCTAAAAGCCAGGTTCAAATAATGGCCCTTCACTGGTTTTCTCTTGATGCCTTTGTCTGTGCATTTCTGCATGCTGCCCAGATAGGCGGGTTCTGCGCTGTCTTCTGGGGAACACCTCTGTCAGACTGGACAGAGAAATGTGATCCTTGGAAAAGGAGGACAGAAAATTGTTTCCTTAATGTGCATGAATGATCTGTTTGATATAGATTAATGCTTACTGTTTAAGCAGACACAGGACTGAAAAACCCTTCTGGAAGAGCGGGTGTGCTGCTGGCTTCGTGGGGGAGAGCAGGCAGTTCAGAGGATGCTAGTTCCATTTCATTGGTTCCAATCACCTCTATAGACCATCAGTGCCTTTGTTTAACCTTCCATGATTCTGTTTCATTACGGTGGTATGCAGAAAATGAACAGCCACTACCAGCGCAGCTAGAGAACATCTTGAGTGAGATGGCAGGGAGCTTATATTTAGTCATTCAACAAACTCAGGTTAGGCTTTAGTGAAAAGAGCTCTATTAACTCCAGTGACTTTGGAGAGGGTCCTTTGTTCTTTTCAAAGTTGTTATGGGTTACAGAACTCAAAAGCCTCTTTTCTTGCCCATTATTAAAGCAGTGCAATGAATCACTGTATTTGGCACTGACACTTTGGAGAGTTCCAGATACTACAGGACTGTTTGCAAGGAGGTAGCATGTAAATACTAAAAAGATCTCAAGGAATTTAATTAAGTAGAATATGTGGCCCTTGGAAGTAGAAAGCATTTATTTACACAAGAGCATTCTACTGGTATTAATCTAAACTATTCCATTCATTAGAAAAGCTCAGATGAAACATTGATAAGCTGATAGCATACTACAGCTTTCTAGCCTGTCCGTGCTGTCAGACACAGCATGCAGTGCAGATGCTCCCTTTTTCCAGGGGCCTCTGAAGAGCCTTTCCTGCTCTCTGGGCTGGGACTCCACATCAGGGTGCAGACCTTCCATGCCTTTTAGCATTGCTCTGACAAGTTGTCTGGTGTAACTGTGAGCTCTAGTGAGGTCTGGCCAGTATCCCTGTCCTGTGGACATACTCTGAGACATTCTGTGCTGGAGTTTCCCAGTACAAACAAAACAATGGGAAATGCTTCCCATTATTTTGTCACGCATAAACCACTTGGACTGGAAATTGGCCATGTCTGCCACAGGCTCTTTCTTTTTTTGCCTACCTATCAAGTACTTGATTCCTTTATTAAAAAAAAAAATAAAATATTTGGGATACATTGTCTTCTTTATACCAAGGATGTTTTCTTTATATTAAAGAATACTACCAACCCTTTTTCCAGAAATCTGCAGCCCAGATTTGAAACTTGACATGTGACAGAGGATGGCTTTTGCATCAGTTTTTATCTTTTGCAGTTACTGTGCACATTTACCCACATTGTAAGCTTTAAAGAAGCCTTCAAATCCTGCATTTCCCATGTGTTCAGGAGGATGGAGTTAGACCTGAATAGATGCCCCTGAGGCTCCATTTGCCACGGGCACACTTCAGCCAGCTGCTGAGATCATCCCTCAGTGTCGGCTCTGAGCTGCTGCATGCTCAGGAACTGCTCCAGAGATGTGTGATGGCCTTGAGAATTTCCATGGGTTTGGTGCTGCCTGTTTGGCATCTTTGCCCCATGGTGGAAGTTATCAAATAACATCATTTGGCAGTTCTCTGTGAGAAGGAGGAGCCTCCTATTTCAATATAACATGGACTTCATGGCAGTGTGTAGGGTCTGTCTTCATCTGGCACTTTGCTTAGGAGAGACAATACCACCACCAGCTAAGGGGAGGGGATAAGATTATCTGTATCTAGACTTTTACTGTCTCTGCATTGAAAGAGCAGGACACTGTGGATAACATCACGTTTTCCTAGGAACTGAGGCTGAGCCAGCACCACTGATCCTCAGATGTTGGTGGAGGTGGATGGTACTCACCAAAGCCAGACTAGCTGCACGGCATGGTGCTTCCTGGGCACAACATTACTACCAGAAGTACTGGGCTAATAAAACTGCCAACATGCTGACCTTGCATGGTGACACAACATGGTGGTGTCGGCAGGATCCATGGGTTGCCCACGCCACGTGTGAGCCGTGCTGGGCAGTCTGTCGTTCCTGGGCTCTGAGTGACCCCTGCTGGGGCCAGCAAGAGAGGAGGAGGAAGGACCAGAGGTTGTGGTGGAGTATGTTGCTGTCTGCAGGACCCCTCTTTTGTCTGCTCCAGAAGTTGGAAGTAGCAAATCGGCCTAAGAAAAGGAGAAGAAAGGATTATTTGATGGTTAAGATGGTTGAATGCTGCCTTGGAAAACTGATTGTTTTCCTTTCCTTTGCCACCTTTTTTCCTTTGTGATGCTAGTTAATTCACTTCAACCTAACTTTTCACAGACTGTTACTAATTGGGTATTCTTCAATTTCTTCATGGTTCACTTGAAATGCAGGGGTCTGAATTTGTACTCACAACTGCTACCAAAGACCATTTTGAACACATAAGGAATGTTCTGAGAAAACAGTTTGTAGACCTCTCTTAATTAGGCATCTGCAGTTAGAAGATACATTTCCTTTAATCACGATAGATCTCAGCTCTGCAGTCAGTAAAATAGAGGTAATAATAGCACCTTGTATCACAAGGGATTTGAAGGAAAGCTTACAGGGAATTTAATAACTTGGATGTCAGGGCAGCATTTAAATTGTAAAAAGTAAATAAAAGGAGACATGCATTGAGCAGTGAGGAAAAAATATGTCTGTCTGCATAATGGGGGGGGGGTTGTCTGCATTTCTAATACAGCCCTTTTTCATATTCCTTTCTCTGATATGTCATTAACAGACCATTTTAAGTGTCTCTGTCTCCTCACACAAAGACCTCCAGTCAAACAAAGTCCTTTCCCAAGAAACCCTTAAAACTTAATTCCTTCCATGAAGCATCTAAAATCGACCAATGGAGGAATACATTTTTTACAAAGGGGATTCACAAGGAAATATTTGCCACTTATTCAAATCACAGTGTAAGTGCTAGTACTTGTCCTCCTGAGGTTCCCTTTTCATGAACACTTCTGTTCCATTTATAAACATTTACCATTACTAATATTCTTACGCACATGCAAATCTAAAATTCAGTTTGGGAGATCTTCTATAGCAATTTAGAATTTTGTTTTCTGCGAGTGTTTCTTCTAGGAAAATCAAATTGTCAAAAATGTTGTGGAAAGGTAAATGCAGAGCAATTTACCACACAGAGTTTTTACTGGTAAATTTGAGAGCATTCCCAAAATTTCATATTCACCTGGCTGTGTGAGCAATTCTATCAACACTTCTGCTAGGCAAAAATGCTATGAGCATTTCTGCTTTCATACTAAAGAATATGACAGAATAAGCAGAGTTTGCAGTTCTTGGGCTTTGCAGTTCTTCTGCCATGTGCAGGTTGGTTCACTGGTGTGAAGCCAGCGATGCCCCTGGAGATCCAGGTTACGGTTTTGGACATTCAGTGTCGGAATGCTGGCTGGCTGTTTTGTGCTCGTTTCCACTTTGGCAAGTAGCCTTTCTGCCTGGCTGTGGGAGAATACAAGCAGGACAGGTCTGCCCTGCCCAGCCCAGGCTTGGAGAGCCCCGTCCCCAGATGCCCACAGTGGGCTTCCCCAAGACCTGTCACCCACCTTGCAGAGTGAACTAGTGAGGCCTGGAGAGCAACGGGAACTATGCGGTTCATCAGAAATAGGCTTTTTATGGTTTTGAGAGCAGAAAATAAAGAAACCAAAGGAAAAATGTATTTAAAAGCCTTCTATAGCGCTTTCTGCTTGAAGCCTTAAAATCTTGACGCAATGCCGTCAAAGCTTTTCTGAATGACTTGATGAAGGTTTTTTTTTTTTGTTTTGGTTGCTGCACTCTTGGGACTCATTGGAGTGGCAGGATTAAAATTAATTAGAGGCTGTTTGGAGGGGGCTTTGGAAGATAGCCTCGGGCTATACTTCAGTCTGGTTGTTAGAAGCAATATCATCACCGCTTTCTTTTCCAGTGAACAGACCTGCACTGGTGCGGTTGTGGGGAGCCGCAGAACATCCAACACAGACATCAGAGCAAAGACTTCCTCCCAAAGAGATTACTTACCACAAAACCAGTGGATCTACCTGCTGACAACCCCAGAAATATGTCTTGTTTCATTTTATGGTTTCTAAAAGAGGCTGCTTTATAAAGCTCTCCAGAATCTTAATGAAATATCCATGCAAGGATGTTCCTCTTTTCTTACCATGAATTATGTTGATTAGCATGTCTGAGGAAGAGATGAGAGAAAAAGCTCTGTTTCAGAGGCTGGATTTTTTGTTTGGTTGGTTTGCTTTGCTCTGTTTTGCAAAGAATGAGTAGATTTATCAATGGGTGAAGAAAAATGATAAATAACCATTACACACCCACTTGTCTGCTTGACTTAGAATTTTCCTCATTGAGGAGGGTCAGCTGCAGAACTGATAAAATGCTACATCTCAACATTTCTGTCAAGTTTTCATATGTTTTGTGTGTTTGTAGACTAGTAGATAACCCTTTATAGTTAATCCCAAACCACTCTGTGATTCTGTGATGACTGTTTCAGAGTAAGATGGGGAAAAATCTGTCTTTCCTATGTCAGTAACTAGTAGAAGCAGCTACAAATTTTCAGTATGAATAGAATCATAGAATGGTTTGGGTTAAAAGAGACATCAAATATCATCTAGTTCCAAATCCCTGCCATCATAGAATACTAGTTAACAGTGGTAATGGCTTAAAAAAACTGGTAACTAATCCTTGTGGAAGTACAGCCAAAAATAATTAAATTTTTCCAACTCTCATATTTTTTCTGATTTCCTTTTCCATTTCAGTAATAGCTACTTATCAAATTGAGTTACATATGCAGGAAGTACTAGTGGAGTTTAGTGTAGTTTTTCTCCTGCATATCCTGTGTGCCTTGGAAGAAAGTAAACAAATTCACATAAGGCTATATAATCTGGTGCGACTGTACACTCTACTTAATGAATCATCACAGTATTACTTTTCTCTGTGCTTAGCTCTAGCAATATCTAGAAAAGCTGTCTCTTCACTGCGTTGTCAGAATTTTAACATTGATTTAGAAACATATTTTTGTTCATATTTCTCATAACAGGAATACTAATTGTGTTGTTTTCCCTCAGTATCTTGGTATTACTACAATATTAATTGTGAATATTTAGTGTTAAAAAATACAAAATAGCCTTCCAGAAGCAGGAATCATTTTCCTCAGGGTGTGATTAATGAGTCCTTAATTGAAAACTTAGTAAAAATATCAATATACAATAAAAGAACAAGTGGCAAATGCTATTTAAAAATCATGTCTTGTGATTTACATTAGGATTTACAGGTTTTCTGACTCAACAATCTAAAAATGTGGATGGTGTGTGTTCAAAATTGTGTGTTCCTGGGATCACTATAGCAAAACATGACCGATTTCCACTTTAGACTATAATGGACTTTTGGGGGAGTAAGTGATATTAGGAGAGAAGCTTCTGTAAAGCTCCATTAATTTCAAGTATCTTAAGTACCTTCTCCTAAATTTTCCCAAACCAACAAATAATTGCGTAAAAATATGAAGGGATAAAGAACAAAATTCAGAGCTACTGAACACAGCAGCTGATCCTAGAAAGAAACAGAGAAGACTTTGGAGTGATGACCAGACTTTAGTTGGTGACCAGATGAGTAATTC
Source organism: Lathamus discolor (assembly GCF_037157495.1). Lineage (NCBI taxonomy): Eukaryota > Metazoa > Chordata > Aves > Psittaciformes > Psittacidae > Lathamus > Lathamus discolor. The sequence continues at coordinate 1,584,077 of NC_088909.1, read as the reverse complement.
CCGTCTTCCCTGGATGTGTCAGTGGAGCAATATCACTACTGGTCCACTACCGTCAAGCAGTAACAATGGCAAGAGCTGGCCAGGCTGTGCTCTCTTGGTACCTTACAGCTGCCATCAGTAAAGGATTCTCTTCCAGTATGAATTGTCCTTCCCACCCCCTCACTCCAGGGAACAAACAGTGGTTATTTCTCCAGTTATTTTCCTTAAACAAGTTTCAGCTATTAGGAGATATAAGTTAGACTGGCACCATAATAGAGCGCCCTTCCTCCTCCCCTATCTTGCCCTCTTCGTCTTGCACACTAAAAGCAAACAGAATTCATTATCTCATCTCAACATTGCAGCGTTTTAAGTTCAATGTCAATAGCTAGTTAGGAAAGGGCAGGCAGGTCAGGGATTAGGACTCCGAACTGTCCTTGACGTTTCTTTGTAGGATGATCGGCTGTTTGCATCAGCCTCGTGAAAAAAAATTCCTCCTCCTCTATCCTCGGAATGATCAGGATAGGAAAATGTCAGTTTAGGGGCTGACAGAGCTCTGATAAGAAGATACAGAAATGACAGAATGAGAGAGAAAGAGAGAGGCAGAGGCATAAATACTGTCATTCTAAGTTCAAAATTTCATTTTTAAGTATATTTGCTAGTGCGTGTTCTGGTTTCTTCCAGTGTTCATAGGCTTCTTTTTCAAGCAGTTTCATTTTAAGAAAGTCTGAATCTATTTTTATTTTATTTGATTTTACAAGTTCTGGAAAGGTCATCCTGCCTGGCCTGGAAGCTGCAAATACATTCACTCCCACAGAACTACTTATAAGCATTAAAATAGTTTCCACTTTCAAAAGTACATATACATTCTCTGGAGTTAACCAACTTGGTCTGAATTCTCAGACTTAATCCAACAGGGTAGAAGCAAAGCATTTAGATGAAAATATTTTTGAAGTGTGATGACCTTTGAGCACAAATTAAATTCCTAGTTTATAAAATATTACTATGCTAGTAATTATTTTTGTTTTCCAAGTTTCCTTGTCTTTATTATGAATTTGATAAATTTTGAGAGAAAATTTATTTATTATTCATACTGAGTTCAGTGTTTAACCCAAATAATCTCATTTTCCCACAAAGATACTCTTTCTGTATAAGATATATCTTTCATTAATATGTTCTCTTCAGGAAAATAGTCCAATAAAATTTCTCAGCTACATAGTTATTTTGTTTATGAATGACATGATTATTTTCAAAGCCATGGAAGACACTTGTGTTTTAAATTGGAGAAGGGATTGTGCTGTTAAGCAAGGAGGAATATGAATTTCTTTAAACATGTCTTTACTTTTTTATTTTCAGTGTATTTTTCTAGAGAGTTTTGTAGTTACTTGTGGGACAGGCTGAAGAAGACGCAAAATAAACTCTTACTTTACTTTCTACTACTGGGGCACCAAATGCCACTAAATTGTGGTCTCTGGACTACGGCAGTTTCCTCGGTGATAGTACAGAAAGGTTTTGTTTCACTTGGGTTCTGCTTTTCCATTTATTGGTTAAAAAACAATAAAAGGAACTAGAAAGCATTCGTTACTTCTCAGAGCTAGTTTTCCTCATAACCACTAGCTGTGCTTTTCCTGGTATTGCAGAATCACAGATATAAAAAGCACCATCACAGGGCAGCAGGGGTAGCCTGTATGAAGCATCTGCATTCCAAAGCAATACAGCAATTTAAAGTCAAGTAAAAAAAGAAGTATTTCAAAGTTTAGACCCACGTTTGTGTCTGCTCGCATGAAAAGTCACAGTAATTCAGGTTGTTGCCTCATTGCACGTAACAGAAACCAGCCTATATCTTCAACAACAGCATTTATTCTCTCTGCCCAGTACTGAAATAACACAGTGCGTTTGCTCTTATTCCCCCCGCCACCATTTTTGTTACCCCTTTTGCATAAATATCAAGACACACGTTTTTCGTGGATAAATTTTCAAGAATCTCAAAAACATCATTTTTTTCAGATAGCAGTTATTTTTTAAAATAACACTTTCTACTATAGCTTGCCTACAAGAATGACAAAACTGCAAAGGTGGTATTTCCTGTAGGGCCTGTATAACTTTCTATGACATATTGAGTAAAAGAATTAAGATCCTACTTCTAGTAACTGTTTTGTGAACAGTTTGTAAATCTATTAGTTACTTCATTTTAAAAATCCTAGCTTGGATTTAATTGTGACGAGATTTCTTCATCTAGTATCCTAATCTCTTCCTGTTGCAGTCAGGAGAGGAAGGAAACATGCTTTCCTGCCCACGTGTCAGTGCCACCATGTCCCTGGATGCTGCTCTCAGGGGCTGACGTGCCACCACTTCAGTCTGTGAAGTGGTACTTGGTGCACCATCTGTTCTAGAAAACGGTATTTCAGCAGCAGAGGCACCAGCCAGGGCAGTAACTCAGCACAGTAGAAAAAATACATGCTAAAACTTTCTAGAAAGACAAAATGAAAAGAAATGCTGACATCACACTGCAGTTTTCAGAGAGACTCACAGAATCAGAATCATAGGATCATAGAATCATAGAATAGTTGGAGCTGGAAAGGACATTAAGATCGTCTAGTTCCAACCCTCCTGCCATGGGAGGGGACACCTCACACTAAACCATGTCACCCAAGGCTCTGTCCAACCTGGCCTTGAACACCACCAGGGACTGGAGCATTCACAGATTCCCTGGGCAACCCATTCCAGCGCCTCAACACCCTCACAGTAAAGAAATTCTTCCTTATATCCAGTCTAAACTTCCTCTGTTTCAGTTTTAACCCATTACCTGTTGTCCTGTCAGTACAGTCCCTAATGAACAGTCCCTTCCCAGCATCCCTATAGGCCCCCTTCAGAGACTGGAAGGCTGCTATTAGGTCTCCATGCAGCCTTCTCTTCTCCAGGCTGAACAGCCCCAACTTCCTCAGCCTGTCTTCATACGGGAGGTGCTCCAGCCCCTGATCATCCTCGTGGCCCTTGTCTGGACTTGTTCCAACAGTTCCGTGTCCTTTTTATGTTGAGGACACCAGAACTGCACACAATGCTCCAGGTGAGGTCTCACGAGAGCAGAGTAGAGGGGCAGGATCACCTCCTTCGCCCTGCTGGTCACGCTCCTTTGGATGCAGCCCAGGATACGGTTGGTTTCTGGGCTGCGAGTGCACACTGCAGCCGCTCATGTTCATTTTCTCATCGACCAGCACCCCCAAGTCCTTCTCTGCAGGGCCGCTCTGAATCTCTTCTCTGCCCGACCTGTGGCTGTGCCTGGGATTGCTCCGACCCAGGTGTAGGACCTTGCACTTGTCGTGGTTGAACTTCATAAGGTTGGCATCAGCCCACCTCACAAGCGTGTCAAGGTCCCTCTGGATGGCATCCCTTCCCTCCAGCGTATCAACCAGACCACATAGCTTGGTGTCATCGGCAAACTTGCCGAGGGTGCACTCAATCCCACTGTCCATGTCAGGGATGAAGATGCTGAACAAGACTGCTCCCAACACCAATCCCTGAGGGACACCACTCATTACTGGTCTCCAGCCGGACATTGAAACATTGACCACAACTCTTTGTGTGCGGCCATCCAGCCAGTTCTTTACCCACCAAGTGGTTCACGTATCAAATTGATGTCTCTCCAATTTAGAGAGAAGGATGTCGTGCGGGACAGTGTCAAACGCTTTGCACAAGTCCAGGTAGATGATGTCAACTGCTCTACCCTTGTCCATCAGTTCTGTAGCCCCATCACAAAAGGCCACCAAATTGGTCAGGCAGGATTTCCCCTTAGTGAAGCCATGCTGGCTGTCACCAAGCACCTTGTTGTTTTTCATGTGCCTTAGCATGCTGTCCAGGAGAATGTGCTCCAAGATTTTACCAGGCACGGAGGTGAGACTGACTGCTCTGTAAGTCCCTGGGTCTTCCATTTTCCCCTTCTTGAAAATGGGGGTTATATTTCCCTTTTTCCAGTCATCAGGAACTTCACCTGACTGCCATGATTTTTCAAACATGATGGCCAGTGGGTTAGCAACTTCATTCGCCAGCTCCTTCAGGACCCATGGATGGATTCCATCAGGTCCCATGAACTTGTGCACATTCAGATTCTTAAGATGCTCTCGAACCAGATCCTCTCCTACAGTGGGCCCAAGATCTCCTTTCTCACAGTCCCTGTGTCTGCCTTCCAAGACTTGGGTGGTGCAGTCAGAGCCTTTGCCAGTGAAGACTGAGGCAAAGAAGTCATTCAGAACCTCAGCCTTCTCCAAATCCCAGGTAGGCAGTTCTCTCGAAAGCTTCCTCAGGGGGCCCACATTGTCCCTAGTCTGTCTTCTATTTGTAATGTACGTATAGAATCCCTTCGTGTTATCTGTCACATCCTTAGCCAAGTTTAATTCCAGCTGGGTCTCAGCTTTCCTGACCTTGTCCCTAGCTTCCCGGACAACATCCCTGTATTCTCCCCAGGTTGCCTGTCCTTGCTTCCACCTTTTATAAGCCTCTTTTTTCCCTCTAAGTTTCCTCGGCAGCTCCTTATCCACCCAAGGAGGTCTCCTGGCCCTCCTGCTGCACTTCCTTCTAGTTGGCATACAGCACTCCTGAGCTGTTCAGAGAGACAGGGATATATTTCAGAGAGACAGGGATACGCAAAAATTATACGGCATGTTGGCTGTTTCTGTTTTCAAGCTAAATGCAGATATTGTATCTTTCAATATATGTATTTCTTGACCTGTTTACATTCTCCTGGTTTTCCAGTCTTTAAGTGGTTACAGGACCTGCATCAGAAATATTGTTTAATATTCTATCAGCTTGATTTTCAATCTGACATTTTAAATTTGTTTAATGTATGCTAGTTTATTACCTGATAAACCCCCCTGAAGATACAGGGATTGTGGTTTTATACGATCTATGTATTGCTAGGCACTGAGGTATGTATATATGTGCATGCACACACACATATATACAGTGCACTTTATAGGGATTTTTATGCCGTAGGCTTGTGCTAAATAGTATCACCTGACTAGATGCTCTCACACAGGCATTTTAGATCAGCTGGTTTGTTTTGCTAAGGGAACACATGATGTAAAAGCAGAAAATCAAATCATAGAATAATCTAGGCTGGAAGCGACCTCTGGAGATCACCAGGGCCAAGCCCCTGCTCAAAGCAATTACAAATACATCAAGTTGCTCAAGGACTTGTCTAGTCAACAATGCAAATGCAAACTACCACTAATACCTTCCTGCATCTTTCTGTAGTTACATGTTGGCCAATATGGACAATAGCAAAAAAACTTTATCTGCTGATAGCAATCACTAAATAAAACATCTTTACTATCACCTCAAAAGTGTCATAACTGTGCTTAGGGGAACCTAATTAAATAGATAGATACAAATGGGGTTTAAACCACAAGAATAGATATAAGATACACAAAATATTACTGCACACATACTTATTAATTTGATAAATAATTATGTGTGACCATATAGTGAAAATAATACAAAAACAGTAAAAAAGGAAGTAAGGTCTGATTCAAATGTTTCCAGCTCTGTGGACAGTGCCTCTCTGTCTTTTAACAAGTCCAAAAGAATGGGAAGGTCCTTGTGCATTCATCTACACTTCCTATAGCTGCTTCCATTCTTTGTAACTCTTATTCAGAGCAGAGTAAATACTGAAATATGGAATTGAGACAGTAATTAATGCTGCAGTTTCACTTGTCCACGTTCTCTGTTCTTCTCAGATGTTTTCTACCTGGAGTCTATAATTTTAATCAAGCAGTATCTGTTTTCAGATTGCTTCTCTGTGGAACAGGCATCACATAGTGAGGCTGAAGTTTGGCATCGCTGCTTCCAGACACCCTGCCCGTATTTGCAATTCCCATTCCAGGCTCAGGATTGCCACCGCTGCAGTTGTGCTGATACAACTCTTTCTGTAGCCACATCGTAAACCACAAGTGTGATGAGCAGGGTTTAAAAAGCCCAGCCAAACAAAGCTTTCCCTTCCATCTCCAAAAGTAAAAAGGTGCGTGGAAGTGGCTGGACCTTTTTAAGCTAGCCTTAGCAGCAGAGAAAATGGAATTACATCTTGATACTGGTTATCAGTTTGGCAAGAAGCTATTACATTGCCTTTAAATGTAATTAATGGTCATCTAGAACCCCTTAATTTCCTGTTTAAAATTGTTGGCAAAGCCATTATTGGGTCTGTGTGACCTGCTGCTTTGTAAATCTGAATTAAACACATTAATGTGATTTTAAGTTTGGAGAGGAAAGCTAAGCTTTTGAAAACACCCAGTAGTTGCCACAACATGCATTCCTGGAGAGGATAAAACATGAGCTAAAATACTCTCAACATTGAACAATCCTCCAGAACTCAGCAGTGTCTTCAACTTTGAATTTATCATTAACTTAGAGGTTAGTATCTTCTTTCCCAAGGTTTCCTGAAAATTTGGTAGAGTTATGGTTTATTGACTTACTGTTTATTGTGCAGAACCTAGACTCTTGAGCCAAATTCCCTGTTGGTCGAACGTATCTACTGAAATCAAGGATATACATCTTCTCAGTAGTCTTGGGTATCACTTAAGGTTTTATGGTATATATTGCTCCTGGGCCCCTATATCAGTTATATTCTCTTTATATCTCATTTCAGAAAACAAAACAAATTAAACAGGAACGTCGCATGTAATTATAAGTAATCAATTACTGTCTCTTGGACCATGATGACTAGAAGTTATTAGGGTCTGTTCTGGTGAAGTTGGTTGGGCACTCTACACTGACGTGCCATGGCTTACAGATTTCTGTTTAAACATTGCATTTCACCTTAGATCATCTTACATTCCGAGTCAAGGCTGTGTGAAAAGCAGGCAGCATTCGACAACTGACAGTCAGCATGTCTTCCTCCCACTTCGTAAAAAAAAGCAAACTGTTGCCAGCAAGTCTTTCTCAGGGTTTTTTAAAACCAAAGACACCAGATTTACAGAGTCTGTTAAAATATCAAATCCTTAAAAATTATATTGCAGATGTTTTTCAGAGCAGAGATTTATGGAGGAGGACATTGTGCTGTTTGTAAGGGATGCCACTGCCTCTGCCCAGCCCAGGCTCCAGAAGCAGGGAGACAGGAATATTATTTCCAAGCATTTTAACTTGCTGCCTGAGAGAAAATGTGTGTCAGTGCCTGTATCCAGTGCCAGTCCCTTCCTCAAAGTTGGTGAGCTAAAGTGCTTAGAAATGACACATCTGCCATCTCTCTTCCCTGGCACAGGTGATGAGTGCAGTAATAGTCATCCCCAGCCTGAGCCTGTCTTCCTCCTTGCCTGGCTCTGTGCTCTTAATTTCTCATCTGAGCTTGGTCTCTACCTGCTATTAGTCCATGTACATCCTTTGCTTCATCTCCGTTTTCCTTTCAAACCTGACCTTGGACCTTATCTATTTCCCTCAAAACTCTGTTCTCTGGGCTCCTCCAGGAGGCTTCTTGGGGACTGTCTCACTCTCAGAGCAGGCTTTAGGGCCTGGAAAGTGATTAAAAGTCATTAGAATGAAATTATTTCTTGCAAACTTTAAGGCACGTTATATTACATTCTGCTTTTCTGAGGACGTTTCTATGTTCTGGTGTCCAGAGAGCATCATTGTCTGTCACTGCACCAACTTATGAAGCTTTTAGATCTGAGGTTTTATGTCAAGCAACTAAAAGGTCATACTGGGAACTATTTGAAATCTGAGACTTACAAGTTTGACTATCCTATGTCCTTTCTTTAAGTTGCTTATTCCCCAGTCATTGCGTGTGAATTTTTTTCTATGGTGCATGTTTACACTGGAGGTATTTATTTTTCTTTTTAGATTACTTTCATAGTCATATCATGCAAAGGGAAGTATATAGTAAAGACTTTTTTGTTTTACTGTGGTTTCTCAGACCTTCATCCAGAATGAGATCTCTGGGTTGATTTTCTGTGCCTTAGACTTCAGTTTCCACCATGACATAGCTGCTCAAAACCAAATGCTACAGTTCTCTTCAGCTCTGAAGAGACTGAACTCTTCAGGGTTCAGAGAGCAAGAGTGGTGAACATGTAAGGCAAGAGATGACCAGATCACTTCCTATTAGACAAATAATAGCCAGTGTTAGGATTTGTCAGTGAGTAACATCATCTGGGAGTAGAAGACACTGTTAAACCATACTTCTGCATATTCTTACATCACTGTGAAATGATTAATCATAGAATCAGAAAATGATTAGAAGATTAGAAGAATGATTTGAAGCTAACACTGAAGCAGTTCTCCACCATAAACTCAGGGGTCCCTGTGAAAAGAAACACACGGATATAGATATAGAGGTTTATATTTAGAGCTTTCATTATTTGTTCCGCTATATGATGTGAACCATAACTGACAACCTTTTGGTAGATTAAGGATGGAGATTGTTACTCTGAATCAAAATGAATAGCATGTACGCAAAAGAGCAGTAGTTGGATTACATGAGCTGAATGCAAAAGCAAACGAAGAAGGTAAAACCTTCTACATATGTAAGCAAGCAAACAAATAAAATAGACTAACATAATGTAATACATCACCATCTCAAGTTTAGTCTAGGGGGTTTGGCTGTAAATGAAAAATCTTGTGGCAACTTTGTACAAAAGAACCTTTTTTCTAATTTTTTTTTTTTAAAAAGGTAGTTAGTCTTTGGACTTCAATTCAAAAATGAAACCCAAACCGAAATCAAACCAAACGACCCAGTGACTGAAAGACTGAAAAAAGGTCCTTGATGAGTAAGCCGCTTTGGACTCCAGACCATGTGGGTCACACATAACTTGTCCAAATAATTATTGTAAGTTTTCACACATTACTGTCCTTCCTGTTTTGGCACCTGTTGAACATCTTTGATGAGATGGCAGGAGCAGGAGAATACGCATTTTCCAGGACAAGGGATACAAATGTAAAAGAGAAGAGCATGTGCTCAAGGCAGATGCCCTCAGTTGGTACCGCACTGGCTGCTCATGCGCTGGCTGCAGCCGTACATGCACTGATGAGGGACTTGCCACACTGCTCTAACCAGAATGTTCTGCTCTCCGTGCTGCAGTGGAGGTCAGAAGCCACCATTTCCACCTTTTATCTTGCAGCCTCCCTTGGTGTAAAGGTTCTTCCATGAAGAATGGTGCTTTGCTTTTTATATCTGATCTTCCTCCTCACATCTTTTCATTTCTGTATTTGCTCAGCACACATTTCGAAGCCCAAAAGCAAAATGAACCTCTTCTGCATTTCAGATCTGAGGCTGTCTCAGACTTTACAAGGTCCCCATCCCTCTACACTGTACTGATGAAGTGGAGGGACCTATCAAGTTCTGATGTAGTCTGCTGCAGAACAGTAGTCAAACAAAAGTCTCTTGGGATGCTGTCTAAGATCCTTATTAGGCCCTTTGCTATCTGGGAATATTTCAGCATTGGAAGGGAAGTAACAATGATCTTTGAGGTGCTATCAAGTGAAAGCTCTATCAAGGGAAGGAAAAACATAATGGCGCTGGGAAAGGGAGAGGGAACTTCAAACACTTCATTAAATATCAGTGAGTAGCATCATCGGGGAGTAGTCTTTGGAGAAAAATGAAATTATCTACAAACAGCTTGGATGATGAGAAAAATGTTTAAAATACACTGTTAATGTGATAAAATGAGACTGGATGCTGCAAGCCGTGGCATGCTGTGGCTTTCAGGAAACACAGCCCTGAAGAAGTACAAACGGCCTTTAGTCTGAGGTAATGAGGTACAACTAATTATATTTAAGAAAGAACAGCAAGAACTGCTTAGGAATACGCTACCCACCCTTTTCTTTTCAGCAGGGCCAGGCAGAATCCCAGTCCTGAGACACCGTTACTTTCTGAAGGGTGCGGATTTCAGCAGACATCACAGCAAACAGGGTTATTTTCCCATAACTGTGGAAAAAAAAAGAAAAAGGCAAAGCATTTCTTGTCTGTTCTCTTCTTCCCCCATTAGGGGAGGGAAAAAAGAAAACACAACAGAAAACAACCAGGCCAAAATCAGCCCGGCCGTCATGAGAAATGAAGGCTGTCGGAATGACATCTGACACTGCTGGGCCACAGCTGAAGAACAAGGGAAAAGTTTTCGGACGACTGTCACTGACCCATAGTCCCTCGCTCCTAACCTTGCTCTCCAACATATGTTTCTCATTTCCTTGCTTATAGCTGGTCCAAGCTAATGATATGTGTTTTGGCAGCCATCCCGTGCCTGGCATAGTGCCTGCCTTGTTCTCATTGTCTCCGCTACTTACAGAAACCCCTTTCTCCGTCTTTCTCTCTCTCTCAGAAAATCAGCTTTGTACAACTCCTAGTATGCAAAGCACCTCTTGCTGCCAGAGCTACCATCTCCTCAGCTCCACCCTGCATCCACATCCCTGCACCTCTGGCCAGACACGCTAGCAGAAACACAGGGAGCTGCTGAGGAGCAGGACTTGAGTGAGGGTGGAAACGGTGGAAAATCAAACATATTGGTCCATTACAGCCTTGCTAAAAATACGGCAGCAGAGCTATTCTGAGGTACGGTGGCATGGGAAAGCTCTGCCTGGAATCCTGGGTCCCTCCGAGCAGACAGAGCTCTCCAGCATACGTGGGAAGGGGAACTCATTCCAGCCCTGAGGGGAAGAGGGCACTGCACTTGGCAGATGCCTCGGTATCCCTGCACTGTGGCCAGGAGATGCCAAGATGTGTCCTTTTCTATCTGCAATCAATAAAAATCATGGACAAGCACAGGGAGTACATTCTGCGGGGTGCAGTGCTGGCCTGAATGCCAGCAGCATGGACTTCCATTCCCACATCAGCCACAGGCTTGTGTGGGACTTGGACCAAACCTAAAAGTGAGTTTAGGTTGTGCCCGAATAATCCCCCTTAAAGTATTACTGTTACTGGTGTGTGGGACAGTGCTGGAGGATAATAGCTGCTGTTGGCTTCGGAGTGCTCAGGCTCTATGGTATCTTGACACATGGATTTTTTTTGTGTTGGCATGAGTTACCATGTGTGCTGCATCAAAAAGAAAAGACCCCTGCTTCTTCACAGGGCATAAATAACCAAAACCACCACAACAGACAGAATAAGTGGTAGCAGCAAGCAGTAACCCGGGCTACAAAACAGATTTGCTCCAAAGGTGTTTTGATGAATCTTGGCATTTTCTTTCATAACCTTCCCTAGACCAAAACATACAATTTCTGGTTTAGTCTGGGCAGTGTTTCAGCCACCCTAAAAACCTGAGTTTTCAGAAACTGCAGCTTCTTCAACATCTTGTGGGTTTTTGTAAGACACAGAAATATATGGTTGTATTGTATATATTTACCTATGAAAGGCTCCATAACCAGTCTGCCCTCCATATACGTATTTTATATATATATATATATTCTCAGTTAGTGTGCAAACTAATCTTTTACTAGCAGAGGAAGTGTAACAGTGTTGATGACAAATCCCATGCACAGTGCTCAGGTTCAGTTGCTGTATAGTGTGTGTTCCTTGGGATTTTCCACCGCATCTGATGGTTCTTAGGCTATTGTCACCTTTCTTGTATCCAGGGCAGGGTGAAGGACTCACACTAACTCAGATAAATCATCAGGAATTAATCTCTGGCAACAAGAAAGTGATGCCATCCTTTTAAAGATATAGAGCCAATTAACTCCAGCAGCAGTCACTCTGCTGTATTTGTCACAAAATATTTATTTTTGAAATAGCCAACAATAGAATTTCAGCCGTTAACTCCTACTCAGCATGATGAAAGTGAAACTTAAATTTTACCTTCTTTCCTCCTCTCTTTTCTGATACTGTCATCCTCTTCAGTGTCTGCTCTTTTAGAGCCTGGCCCAGTGTCACTGAAGTTAATAGGAGATTTTCCATTCTCATTGTATGAGAGCAGGAGCAGGCCATTACCAGGGCTCATAACCTCCTTGCCACATTCAGCTATTTCCTCTTTGTTCCTGCTCCTTGTTTCAAGGTCATTGCTGAACACTTTTTATTCTTTCCCTGCTCTACCCACAGAAACCATTTCTTAGACAGGAACTTTACTCCACATTCTGTGATCTCAGGTGCTCACTGCAATGACCTCTGCATCTCTAGCCTTCCTGGTTACTGTGGTGTAATTTAGGCGAGAAGGGACCTTTGAAGGTCACCTTGTCCAAACTTGTGCTGAAAGCAAGGCCAACAGAAATCAAGTTGCTGAGGGCCTTCTCCAGTCAGGCATTAAGGATCTCCGCAACCTCTCTCGATGCCTCATCCACGTTTTGACTACTTCCAGGAAACATTTTTTCAAGTATCTACTCAGAATTTCCTTTGTTCAAACTCCTGCTCACTGCTGCTTTTGGTGCCTTCACTGCGCGCCCTCACAAGGAGCCTGTCTCCATCCTTTCTATACCTCTATCACACTGCCCTTGTTTCTCAGGCTTTCTACCTAAACCCTCCAATCTGCCCATCATTCCAGGCCACTGCTATGAATTCTTATTCCTTTCTGGAAGATGCTCTGGGTCTCTGCTGGATCGATCTCCTATTCCCAGGCTCTAAGTCTCTGCTGGCTCCATATCCCATCCCCAGGACCATGGGCCAGGAGCCAGCTAGAGCCAGCATGCATGGCGTCCTGCACAGGGCACCAAGCCCACCTAAGGAGTTATGTAAATAAATAAAATAGATTATTTTCAGGAGCACAGATGCTAATCCAATATCCAATTTTAGCAGACATTTCCATGCAAATGCAAAGGTTGAGAACATAAACTTTCAAGCATAGCTGTGCAGGGTTGGCCAGGAAGACCCCACAGCCCAGCCTCTGGTCTCAGCAGCACCCCACACTGGGTGCTCTTGGGGAAAATGATGATTCCCCAAGTCTCTGCGATGTGGTCTGTGCAGGGATGTTGTGACCCAGAGATCATAGCCACATCTTTTCACTTAGATGTCAGGCTTTTCATCCTCACATTTGCCTTTGTGCCATGCCAACTGATTCCCATGTGGGACTTGAATGATCTTTGCATCTTCTTTACTCCGTCCTTATCTTCCTCTAGTAAATCTGTGCCTGAATGTAAATCCAGACCCACTTTTCAGCTTTTAGGTATGCTTCTTTAGAGACTCTGGGGAATACAGTGAAAGGAAATTTCCATTTTGGATATCTCGGGTTTCTACAAACTCGAGTGAAAAGAAGAAAGAAGTACCCTGATATTTTTAAGGCATTGAATATGAGAAAAGGGCAGGAAGATTCATATTATCTCTCCAAGCAACATCTGTAAGTGGGTTATTAGAGGACAATTTGACAAAAACTTACAGGGAAGTGCACTGTAGCAGGGCATGCAGGTACCAGGAGCCACAGCTCCACTCCTGTAATGCGTTCTTCATTTCCATGAATAGTCACAGGAAGCAATAGTTGACCAACACCTGCTGTGAAGGAAAGTCACTCACTGGACCTTGAAGTGGGGAAAAAAGAAAACGAAAACATCATTTGAAGCCTTTAAATCAGGCCTTGTTCCTTACTAACAAAAACAACTCAGCTTTACCACAGCTTTCAGTCTTTGTGCAGGAGTATCTGTGAAATTCTTGTTTGCCTTATGGGATGTCAGCTTGCAAAGTCACTGCTGATCTTAAAACCCAGAGCACAGATTTCTGTACTGTGCTTTTTGGAGCTGCAGCAGTCACAATGCAACTCGAAGACATCTGGTGGCTGACAGCCACTGTCTTGGTTGTATGGAAAACCCCAGCTTCTTGTGCCAAATTTTCACGGAACTGTAGAATCTGAGAATGGTTTGTGTTGGAAGGGACCTGAAAGCTCCTCCAGTTCCAAACCCCTGCCACGGGCAGGGACCCCTTCCACTGGAGCAGCTTGCTCCAAGCCCCTGTGTCCAACCTGGCCTTGAGCACTGCCAGGGATGGGGCAGCCACAGCTTCTCTGGGCACCCTGTGCCAGCGCCTCAAAACCCCCATTTATATTGTCCAAAACTGTGGAGCATCAAATAGGGGTGCAAACAGGTATCAAAATCTTTCGTTTCCATTAACATGACTTTATGCTAAGAGGATGGAGAATTTGCTGCGTGAAGCTTGGCCAGGTTTGTGTACAAGAGCACTTCTCTTGGTGCAAGGCTCTATCAGAGCAGGTGCCACAGGGCGATGTGGGGCTCCAGTGCAGGACAGGAGAGCTGGTGTTTAAACACTTAAAATATCACCATTTCTCTTGTCTTGGGTTTCTTATAAACATTCAGCAAAGCACTTGCATTCAATCACACATATTAACTACTTAAGTTCCCCTCTCCAAGGATGCGGATTGTTATTTTATGCCAAATGTGCTGTAATTAAATTTGACATAAGCACATGGATTAAGTATGTGGTTTGGTGGGCAAATGGGAGATGGCTTTTCCCTCTGGCTCTATGGAGAATGCAGCCAGATGATGTGAGGCAGGGGGGAGATAATTCTTTGCTCTGTGTTTTGTTATTCAGTGTTGTCTCTTTCATTAAAATTGCACAGGTTAAGCACCTATTGCCGATAACTGGCATTCAGTTAACCATCTTTGAAGAAAGTCAGCACCAAGCTTTAGCCTGGCTTGCTTTGTGTACTCTCTATTAAATATATGTGTGTGTATATATATTCTATATTATATATAGATACGATTTTTAGGTAGAGGTGTTAGAGACAGCGTATATTGGATAATAATAGATTATTACTGATTTTTCAGTAAAGTTTTTCCTGAGATTGAGCACTTTTTTTTTCATTGTCAAACCCTAGTGAGATGTCTGTGCCTTTCAGTGTTACTTACAACGTTGTTGTGCACTTTTTCATTCACTTATAAGCTATGTTTTACACTGTTAGGGACCTCAGATGAGGGCCTTTTTTGTATTAATAGCAATAATAGTTACTAAATCCTACTTTTATGTCAATAACATCTAAATAAGGACATGGTTGTCATGGTGCCTGCTGCTGAGCTCATAAGAAAATGAGACACTTATTCCATAAATATTCTATCTAGTTTACAAATGAATAAAAGTGACAATAGTAAAACCATGGAGATAAGGAGATGAGAAAGATGAAGGTAGCATCCATCCTCAAGATCAATGGGCAAAGAAAATTATAGTGGATAATTTAAATTCAGGATCTCTGCATGGGACACGTCTGCCACTTCCCTCCATTCTGCCCAGTAACAGCCAAAGAGTTATCCTGGGATTTAGAAAAGTTCTTGTTCCTGAGTGAAAAGAATCGCTGAAGTTTCAGATGACTGGTTTGGTTGCATGTCCTGGCATTTGGGGGTGGAATGTTATTTTAGGGGGGTTTTAATAGCTAAACTCTGTAAGTTTTTGCATGGAGGAATGGAGGGGGAGCCAATCCTGCAATGAAAAGTTAAAAAGTTTGGAGCATAAAAGTTGGGGTTTGACTTCTTTGACTTCAGAAAAGCCAAAATTTCTAAAAAGAAAACAATTTTCTCATAAAAGCACGATTGTGGTTCCCTTTATTATTCATATTTCTCTTCTGCCAAAGAAAAGAAACCGTCCTTATAAAAAGATAACCAAAAATCAAATCTCATTTTAATGCCTAATAATCTATTAGTGAATTTTGCATTAAGAGCTTCAAAGAATCCTTATTTATCTTTTTTCTTTATGTAAATTTAAATATTTAATATTAAGATGTTCTCTGTAAAATTTTAATTTTAAAATGTTATTGTTTCCATAGTCTGTTTTATTGCCTTGTACAAATCAGATTTTCTTTTTTTCTCTGTTTATTTTTCTGTTTAATTTCAGAATTATCCAGTGTAAGACAGGTGCCCCAATTCCTTGGAGCACACAAACCTGCATTAAAAATCCACATCCGTACAGGAAAGATATTAAGCATATACGTAAATCCCATGAACGTCAAAATTAATCATGTTGCTGAAATAAGTCCATCGTCATTTTGCTTTGAAAACTTTTCTTTTACTGCTTCATTATACTAATTCTGGCCAATGTTCCTCTCAGTCCTTATTTGCCTTGCTGAAATTGAGCATAATTACTATCCATTTATTAGGGTTAATTTTTGTACTATTTAAAAAATCTAACTGAATTATGATCCTTGCTGCCCTTTAACTATGATTAGGCCTTCATTATTATTTGTACCTAAAAAAGATGCATTTCTCAGTATCAGATCCTCAAACCTCACTGATTTACTGCTTTACAAATTGCCACTCATATCAATGTGACTTCAAGCCCTCATCATTACCGTTTCCCAGAATATACATTTCTGTTTCTCATACGTAATTTACGTGTTGACTCACTGTCGCAAGTTTATTTTGAGTTGTTACTGGCACAACAAATGGTTACATGGTTTTCCTTCTTTCTTCCTGCTGGGCTTCTGTAGTCCATTCCTTAGGCGTGTTAGCTTCTCATTAAATTAGCTCATAATATCAGACAGCAACTGCTAGTTGACTATGTCAGCAAACTTTGGTTTTCTTGGTTTTAAGCTGTGTTCGATACATACCCTTCATTCCTCCAATGCCTTTCAGTTCAGCTGCCACCAAACAAACCTGCAAACCTGCTCCCTTTTCCAGGAGCTTGTTCATCTTAGAATCACAGAATAGTTTGGGTTGGAAAGGACCTCAAGATCATCCAGTTCCAACCCCCCTGCCATGGGCAGGGACACCTCACACTAAACCATCCCACCCAAGGCTTCATCCAACCTGGCCTTGAACACCGCCAGGGATGGAGCACTCACAACCTCCCTGGGCAACCCATTCCAGTGCCTCACCACCCTCACAGGAAAGAATTCCCTCCTTAGATCCAATCTAATCTTCCCCTCTTTGGTCTCCTGCGGCAGTCTTCTTCCACCTCGCAGTGTTCAATACCAATGTTTTTTGTTTGTTACATATTTGTTTGGATGAGATTATTGTTCCCTACAAATCAAAATATTTTAAGAGTATAATAATTTTCTAATCTGCTGAGCTCTGAGGTCATGAACAGGGCTCTTCCCATGCAACTGCTTTAATGTCCAAGTAAGCCACTCCTCTTTGTCTTGCCTTCCAGAACATTTTTTGTCAGACCTTCTTCATGTGTCACAGACAAAGACTGTCATCTAACGTGTTGGGTTCTCCATTTCTGAATGGAGCTCTGTAAGCTTTTCTGATAGACATCCTTTGAGAAATCAGGGCTTGAGACAGGTTTACAGCATTGCTAGATTTGGTGATCTAAGAGTCTTCACAATTGTGAAAAATTGAGATTTAAAAAAAAAAAAAATTACTTCCAGTGCAATAACATTCATTAAGGTTAAACATATTTCCATCCTTCATCTCTTTGCTGACACATGTCAAGTGTTGACTCTTTATTGCATATATAGGTCAATCCTGTGTCCCTTTTAAAGACCTGCAGCCAAACTTCCTGCCAAGTCTCCAAAAGACTTTCCCATTTCTCAAAGACATACTAAGGATTAACCAGAAGCCTTTGAAGAATTTCCAGATGATTCCTTTAGAATTACTAGATACAAGTATTCAGACTTGGTAATTTCAGTATCTTTACATTTAACAGATGCAATTTAACCTACACCTTTACTATTATGTGACCTTGATTATATTTTTACATCAACTAGTTTGATTACAAATGTGCACCGGGAATGTTTTATTCTGCAGTTATTGACATTTTTACCCTCTGTTTAGTAACAGTTAATTACTGCACATAATAATAATAATTTTTTAGAATTTATTGCATCAAAGGTGAACGTTTTGTGAATGTTTCGTTCGTAGTGTTAATACATGTGACTTTTCTTACATGCTGTTCACATATATTAGCTTTAGCTTATACTAATTGTCACAGATGTTTCCTTGTTTCATTTGTTATACTTTGATTCCTGTTTTTTATAACTGCTTTCATATCCTCTTTTAGTGAAGATGTGTAAACTTCCTTGTGAACAAAAATCTGCAGCTTTTGGGAGCATCAAGTAAATTGTTCTTAAGTGTTGGCCAGTTTTCACTGAAAGTTTTCAGGTTCTTTGTTCCAGCCCATTCCACACGGTTGTCTTTAGAGCTATGAAATTTCATCCTTTCAAACATATGTGAGTTATGTGGTTTTTAAAAAATATAACCAGACTTGGCCATTTGCATTAGGCACCTAGTGCATTTAGTTCACTCTGGTTTTGCCCACTAGGACAAGGGTCACGGCAATGGACGTTACACACATTGTGCAGGCTGGACCTGGCAGCTCAGCTCTCCTGTTCCATAAGAAAGAGCAGAGGGCTCAGAGAAGGGGGCTGGGGCAGGACTGGGCTGTCTCAGGCAGAAGTTTGTGATGCCGGTGCCCTCTCCCAGGTCCCACAGCTCTGACACTGAGTTTCCTGGGACTGAGCAATGAACAAGTTGGTTGCGTTGGTCTGACATAGCACAGTGCCTGCATGTGTTTGCTTAATATCAATCAAAAGAAGGGATTTTGGGAGGTATGGGCATGTTGGTATGGTGTGGAAACAGAGGTTCTCCACATTACACAGCAATTTCATTTGAACCTATCCAAAGGTCATATGAAGTTTGTGGGTGGCTGTTCCTAGGAGCAGAGAACCTGTGGGTGTATGCAATGCTCTCATTTCTCAGGTCAAGTGTTAACTCTGCCAGAGATAGAGTAATCAAAGATATCTTAGGATTTCTTGTGCATCTTAAGTTCCTAGACCTATGCTTAAGTTTCCTTTAAAGAAAACACAGACTTAGTTTTTATTTTCTCTAGCTTCCCAGTGCCATGGAAGCAAATGTGCTGACTTGTACACAGGGACTGGCTGGGAGGTGTCACCAGCCTGACCAGGATCATTTTGGATCTGTAGCTCTGAATACACATCTTCAGGCTTGCTCTTGAAAACACTGGAGACATATTCATTATCACAGTAGATCTGGTGTTTAAGGACCCTAACAAGTAACATTACCAACAGGACTGCTAACTGCTTCGCTATATGTGAAATTACACAGGATGATTTCCAGCTTTTAAATACTTAAAAATTATTGAAACCCTCCTCTGTTTGCTTACTGGTCAATGTTTAATCAGATGTAAATATTTCACATAAAATCCAAACCAGCAAGTTATCATTAAAGTTTAGCAAACTGCCTGCTCTATGGAAAGAGTTGGGATATTTTTAAGGTTTGTGACAATCATTAGGCACTGGCTTTTTGCTGGCCCAGTCTTTTATTTCTCCGCATACATCCTCGCCATACCATCTACATTTTCATTTCAAATGCACAAATTCTTCCTCAGAGCCAGGTAGATTCATACCTGCTCATAAATTAGCACAACAATCTCACATGTCCGGCACACTCGATGCCAGCAGTAGGAAGGAAGCAGCTCTTAAACTCACCCTTGTATTATCATGTGCAAAAGATTACTCAGAAGGTACAAGAAAATCATGAGCAAACTTCACATTTTAAGTTTCTTTTCAAACTGCCACCCTGAAGCACGCTTGTGGCTCTGCCTCAGTGCTGTAAGGACTCCACTGGTTTATGTGCTGGCCTTACCCATCCGTGCAAAGTGATCAGGGATGGCAGGAGCAGTTTGCAACACAGGATTAATCTGATGCATTTACTGCCCTTTTGCAAAGGGGCCAGTAACTATCTGTGACGCAAGGCAGATGAGAATTTGGCCCTTGTCTCTTCTGAGCCTTAGAGACGGTGTGAGCACCAGGGAAGTGCTGAAAAAAGGAACAGGAAACAGATGGGAGATGAGATTTCTTCAAACTTCACAAAATCTAAGACTTCCCAGTCTCACACCTGAGAAAGGCCCGTCAGCACAGTGCAAATGTGTGCTTACACAGATGTACAAAGAGAGAGCAAGAATGCACAGGGACAGAGTGAATTTCCAGCTAACAAAGGGAATACAAGGAGCAGTTTTCTACTGCCCTGTGGCTTTGAGAAAAAAAAAAAATAACAAAAAAAATTTAAGTCTATTGTTGTATCAGAGAGTGAGTGTTTGATCAGCCCTGGCTTCATCCAGCACAAGAAGGGAGAAAAGACTGGGACAGTCCTCGCTCACACGTGCAATAGTCCTGGAAGCACTGGGACACTGGTGGGAGTGACCTGCGCCTTTACAGGCAACAAACCAAATCATCCCTTCCCTGGGGACCCAGAGGGATGCACTGAACAGCACCTAGGAGGAGGAAGAGGATGTCAGTGACATCCCACCGCAGCGGAGTGGCCGGCAGTGCAGAGGTCAGCGGGAAGCGGCTCCCAGGCCCTGCGGTGAGCACCAGCACTGCGGCACATTTTACTTTGGGTGACTGTGTTGGCAGCTTTATTTACATTTTCCTTCAGAGCGGGGCAGAGCTCTTTAACCATGAAGGGAAATTTAATCCTTTTGCTGATAAGACAGTAAAATACTGCAATCCGGCTGACCTCCCGCAAACAGACCCCAACAGCCCGGCTGTCCAAAAATCCGAGACACCCCTCCCCCGGCCCTGCAACTGCATTTCACTTGTGACCTCAGGCAGCCTGTGGCCAGACAAGATCCTTTGAACACATCCCTGGTGCGGCAGCGATTAGAGGCGCTTTGATTACCCAGCTCGGCTGGTCCTTCGGGCTCTCTGCCCGTGCCCCTGCCCTCTCCCTGGGCATCACTGAGCAAGGTTTAAGGCAAAGCTCCTTCCTCCCCCGCTGGCCCCCTTTCATTTTCGTAGCGCGTATTAAACCTCAAGACGTAGTTAACACTAATCCTGATTTATTTAGGATTTATCTGCATTATTAATTCTGGTCATGCTGTGAAATAGTACTAAGGGTTCCAGTTTGTATGTAAACTTGCAGAGGGGTTTATTTGAGACTTTTCCTTGAAGTGCTATTTTAGCCAAAATCTCAAAACTTCCCCTTTTTAAAACACTTCGGATGGGAGCTAGCCATAACAATTTGATTTATTGCTATTTTTTTTTTCCCCTAGTAAATACTCTCTTGGACTATTTTATGCATTAATCTGGATTTGATGTGGATTTAAACATTTACAATGCAAAATAATTTGGGTTAAAAATAATCCCCCTTGATAAAGCTAAAAAACCCCCACAACTGTCACCATCTCTGACAGCCATGTCAGATCCTTGAATATGCAAATGGAGGCCAAGAGAAGCCTGAGCAGCAGAAACAGACCATGGCGTCTCCTTTGATAGTCCAGTCAATCAAACATCTCAACCCTCGGACAGCGTGAAGAATCTGGATCTTGAGCTACCAAGTCTAAACTCCCTCCTGTTTTACTAGTAGCCATGGTCCATATGGCAGTCCTTGTGCCAATGTGCGTGTGCCTTCTCCCAATGCCCCCTCTACCAAGATGAAACAGGCATTGTCCAGCCTGTGGTTGGGGTCTCACCCTCCAATTCAGCCTTGATTCGTGGAAGAACTGTTGAAACCAGCTGTATATTGATGGGTGTCCACATTTTCATTGAAATCAGTCCTGATTTAACCAGTGTAGGAAAGATCAAACGTAAACCTGCTGAATCAGTATCTCATTCTCTTTGACTCCAGACAGGCCTACCAAGCTACCCTGTAATGCCATAAAACTGAAAGTGGGAGAGCTGCTCCCTGCCCTTGGCAGAGGGCTGGACTCCAGGCTGTCCCATGGCATCTGCCTGGAGTCACCGTCATGCCAACTAACCCATCCAGTGACTCTCTGGAAACCCACCGCAGCAGTGCTTGGGTGTGCTGGGAGCCCTCTCCTATGTGGACATAAGCTTTACAGATAGTACCTGTAGTAAGACATCAGAAGTCATAACTATCTCAGTTTATTCTGAGCATCTTACATGATCTGGCTTCTCTTCTACCTGAACCTAATAGGTAGTAAGATCCCAAGTGTCTTTTGGAACTGGCGATAACACGAAGTTACTAAAAGAGTGAGAAAGTAGTTCTCACATGCAGGTATTTCCAGTTTACACCTTTCTTCAGTAGTGGTGGCAGTACATGTTTGTCTGTTCTCCTCTCTGAGACCGTGATGGTGCTGGTCCTCGTGTCTATTCTAAACCAGATTGCCAGGCCTACAGGGAACAATTTTCTAGGGCATTTATTTGTTTCCTGAATAGGCACTTAGGACACAGGCATCTCTTGATAATCTCTGCACAGAGGAGCAGAACTGCAAGGGCTTCTGACACTGCAATACCACACAGTGTTCCTGAAGTAAAATTAAAACATGCACATTATCAAAGATACAATTCCACAGCAGCCATGAAATCTGGCATCCCCTCTCGAAAAAATACAAGACAGGATGAGGCAAGGTATAGCATGGAGCTTAACTGTCACCACTCTGGTGGGAGATCTTGGGGCTACAATAAATAGTTCCCTGAAAATATCGTTTTGGTGCACAGTAATACTCAAAGCATCAAACAATGTAAAGAATTATTAGAAAATAAGTAGGAAAAAAACCATAGATGCATCCCTTATGTACCTGACTCTTAAATAATCTATGCAATTCTAGGCTTATCTCAAAAAAATGGGAAGAGAATGGGAAGAAGTCAGTAAAGTGCAAGAAATGTGATGGAAGTAGTGAACAGCTTCTGGATGTGACAAGGGTATGAGGCAGGGTAGGCACTGCTGGTATGGAAAAGAGTTGTCACACAATGCAGTGACTGTCATAGAATTGTAATTTAGCAGACAAGGTAAATAGGGAATGTTGCCTGCTGTCGGCCCTGGTCCAAGAAAGAGGGGGCATTGAATGAAAATTGAAGTCCAAGCAATTTTTGATCCAAAAAGCAGACCAAGAGATGAAGCTGTTTCTTCACACCAGACAAAATCATGTTGCACAGCTCTCCTGTAGCAAAGCTGTGGATGCTGGCTGTTTGTAGGTTCAAAAGGCAACTGAGCAGCTTTATGGGAGAAAAATCCATTGAGGATGACTGAAGAGTCAACAACTAGGTCAGAAGTTGTTGGTGGCTGCTGGGGAAGAAGGACTGTCTACTTACTTACTTCGTACTCTTCCTTGCAGGGCTCTGCTACTAGTCACTATTGATGAGAGGATATTGGCGAGATGGGCCATTAATTTAATTTATCATTTTATAATCTCTTAACTGGAAATGTGACCCATTTAGTTCAGATAAAACACTTTCCCAAAATGGCAGGTCTTAGAAATCCGTAATGAGTATACCATCATTACATCTTTATAGTAGCAGCTATGGTACTTGCAATTGTAGTGTTTGTCAGCAAAAGAGCAGAGAAATATACCAACTCTTCCTTTCAGTCATGTTTTGAATTAGGTGCATTCTATGGCCTGGCATAGATCACAACCTATAGGCCCCCTTCAGGTACTGGAAGGCTGCTATGAGGTCTCCACGCAGCCTTCTCTTCTCCAGGCTGAACAGCCCCAACTTTCTCAGCCTGTCTTCATACGGGAGGTGCTCCAGCCCCTGATCATCCTCGTGGCCTCCTCTGGACTTGTTCCAACAGCTCCATGTCCTTTTTATGTTGAGGACACCAGAACTGCACACAATGCTCCAGGTGAGGTCTCACAAGAGCAGAGTAGAGGGGCAGGATCACCTCCTTCGCCCTGCTGGTCACGCTCCTTTTGATGCAGCCCAGGATACGGTTGCTTTCTGGGCTGCAAGCGCACACTGCAGCTGGCTCATGTTCATTTTCTCATCGACCAGCACCCCCAAGTCCTTCTCCACAGGGCTGCTCTGAATCTCTTCTCTGCCCGACCTGTGGCTGTGCCTCGGATTGCAACGACCCAGGTGTAGGACCTTGCACTTGGCATGGTTGAACTTCATAAGGTTGGCATCAGCCCACCTCACAAGCGTGTTGAGGTCCCTCTGGATGGCATCCCTTCCCTCCAGCGTATCAACCAGACCACACAGCTTGGTGTCATCGGCAAACTTGCTGAGGGCGCACTCAATCCCACTGTCCATGTCACTGACAAAGATGTTGAACAAGACCGGTCCCAACACCGATCCCTGAGGGACACCACTCATTACTGGTCTCCAGTCGGACATTGAAACATTGACCGCAACTCTTTCCGTGGCGCCATCCAGCCAGTTCTTTATCCACTGAGTGGTCCATCCATCAAATTGATGTCTCTCCAATTTAGAGACAAGGATGCTGTGTGGGACAGTGTCGAACGCTTTGCACAAGTCCAGGTAGATGACATCAACTGCTCTGCCCCTGTCCATCAGTTCTGTAGCCCCATCATAGAAGGCCACCAAATTGGTCAGGCAGGATTTGCCCTAAGTGAAGCCATGCTGGCTGTCACCAAGCACCTTGTTGTTTTCCATGTGCCTTAGCATGCCTTCCAGGAGAATGTGCTCCAAGGTTTTGCAAGATTTTTTAAATTCTGGTAATGTCTCTGTTTCGTAATTTTTCTTGTTTTTTAAAACAATTTCAAATGGTGCCATGGCAGAAGGCACCATGTGTAATCCACAGTTCCCTCACGCTTAGTCTGACGGCAGGATCCTTGTGCCACTGCATGGGGACTGGCATTGCAGCTTCCATTATGGAAGCTCCAGAACTGCTCTCCAGCAGCAGTCAAACAGCCTGCGGCTGCTATCACCCGCTTCCATCACCACCCAGACTGGCAGTTTTCCAACAATGCCAATGCCCGTCCCCAGGGTATGGCCATCAGCAGGAGCTGGGCACTGTCTCCTTACTCCAGCAATCTGAGGACAATGTTGGTTACACTCTATTACCAGGCAGGCACCCAACCCCTGGCCCTGGCATTGAGCGTGCAGCCACAGAGGAGGACATGGGGAGTTAAGGTGGTCCAGTGCAGTTCTTAGCATGGTCTTGGGCTCACAGGCAGCTTTATGGATGCCCAGCAAAGCCATAGAAGAGGGGAGGTAGCTCCAGGTTGTGGAGGCACAAACTGGAGATGTGCTCTCAGCAGTGAATTGGTTGTACATTACAGAACACCCCTACAGAAAACAGCTCAGGTGTCCAGGGCTTGAGGGCAATGTTCTGGTGGATGGGTACAATGTACTCTGTTATCAATCACAACATTCTAAAAGGTGCTGGTATACACAAGATGGATACTAGACCAACATCTTTTTGCTGGGACTAGGCACCTGCCATGTGTCCGCACTGGCCAGCCCAGATGCTCCCTGTTCTGGCAACATCCCTGCTCCGGTGTGGGCTTCACCCCCAGGAGTCCAAAAAGTAAACCAGCCATAAAATACAACCACATTCCACCCAAACCAGGTTGTCTGGCTTGAACTTCCAGTCATTTACCTAAGCTTTTCCCTGTTGAGGACTTAAAGGCCTCCCTGTCAATAAACACATTAACTCACTAAACATGTGGATGCCTTTTCTTCTCTGGATTAACCCTTCGGGAGCTGGGGCTTCCTTTGGATTTGTTAGGATATTGATCACAGATCATGTTTGCTTTTCAAACTCTGTTTCTGCTTTGGACTTGACAGATAGTTTCAGTGTTGCAGTCAAGCAGCAAATTTACTGCAGCCGCACAGGGAAAGGGAGTTGCAGGGAACAGCCCATGTGGGGCTTCTCCTGCAGTAGAGGTGCCTTTTCTGCAGCCTCCAAAGGAAACAGGCTCACCAGTCATCAGAGAAACTTGTTCTCATAAGACTTTTCTGAGTAAGCAAATTCTGAAATGTTAGACAATGTCACATACAATGTATTTTCACTATTAGCAGAAACTGTATTAAAATAAAATAGGCTTTAGCCTAATTTAGCTCTTCTTTTCCTATTGAAAATCATACCTCCTTTCAGTTAGTGTCTGCAAATGGGCATGAACATTTAAAAGGTGGCCAACTGAGATAGCCCCACTGTCTCTGGTTAAGAACAGATTAAAGAAGCTCTTAAGAGAATGACTTAGAAGAAACTTTGCAAAATGGAAAGGTCACATTTTATGACCCTGCTGACCCAAATGGATGCAAAAATACCAGAATTAGCGAGCTATCCAGAAAGCAGGTCTTCTGGCTTTTTCGCACATATGGTAAGCTTATTCTCTCAGTTCCCAGACCTTGCCTGAGAATCTGGAGTAAAATGTGCGCTTGTTTTAGTTAGGGCTATTTGCTATTGCACCTCTCACGTATGCCATGTCCCTCTTTTACATGCTCACTTAAAAATGCTTGGCTCAGAACTGGGCAAAGTAAGTGTCGTGTTCCCTTGGAAACTGGACCGTGTTCTCAAATTTTTGAACTCCTTGTGGATAACTCCGAGGTTCCTGTGCAGGTATTGCCTTCTTTCGCCACTCTAATAAATTATATTGAGTCGACATGCTTCGAGCTTAGGGCTGTCTGTTAGACTTCTTCAGATGTTCTCTTTTTCCATCTAGCTGAGGATTTCCTAGGTTCTTTCCTCTTTTTATGTTTTGAAGGAGGATTTTTTGCAATTCTGCATGGACTGCATGTGAGCCATGCCTTTCCCAGTCTGCTATACAAAGATAATCCTCTCGCTATACAACATCTAAGTTTATCCTCTTTCTAGGCTTTAAATTTAATAACAAAACCCCCAAGAAGGTGGTATAAATCTCCAAACCTTGCCTCTAGGCTTGGTTGACCTTATGGTTCCTCAACCCAGAGTGGTTTAGCCCCTCTTTACTCAAATGATCACTCTCTTTCCATCTGTGTTCTGCTGGGTTTAACAGCAACAGCATCTTCCTTTGCACATCAGGTGAATTTCACTAATCATTCCTGGGGGGAGGAACATCAGCAAACAAGATGAAATATTTCAGGCAAAGAATGCTAAAATATTGTAAGTGCATTACAGACAAATCATGACATGTGGCCCTGTACCACTCGGAGCTCATGTGGCAGAGCAGGCAATCACTACAAATCTCTCATTCAAGTGAAATATCTACATTTTGTGAATTTAACATGCTGCGTCCCCCCATTCTGTCACGTGTTACAGAGATCAGTTTGCTTCTTTCTGGCTATAATTTGATTCTCAGTGTTTTTCCTATGGTTCTTGTTAGTCTCTGTGTTTACTTTTTGATTTATTTTCATTTAGGCAGCTGAGATTTCTCTTTGTCTTCAAAATTCATGTAATGGGTTTGCATTATTTTCTGCATTGTATGCTGGGAAAATTACCAATTTGACACATAGCCACACTGAAACTTTGTTTGAAAGGCTTGACAGACACATGAAGCATTATGTTATTTACCATCTGCCTCACCTGACAACACTCACTGGAGATTCCTTAGTGCAATGCCAAAATTACCATGACTGTGTCTTAAAACTGTGGCATAATGCTAAAGGGAAACATTCTCTCCATTTGAACAGTCACATCAGAGAAGAAGCCAGTAAGAGTCATGATTTAAAGAAGCTCTTATAAGGCTGGGAATAATTATCATTTCAGTACTGCTGCTGGTTTGCGATGTCATACTCAGGAAATCACGTCACTTTCCTACTCCGGCATGGTGGTGACAGTTCCCTGCTCATTTCAAAGGCGTGCTGATAGGATCAGTTAGCACTTTTCCATCATTTGTGCTGTATTAAGCACAGAGCATCTCTATGGTTGGCTGCTACGTGAGTAACAGCGCATGGCCCTGAGCTTATTGATCCAGCCCCTCCACAGGAACCTGCGTGGACACCAGTCCCCCAAAGGGCTGGATCCTGCACCTCCTCATGGGGAAGTGGAGTCTTATTCACACAGAGAGTATTTGTTTAAGAGGATTTCCTTTCTCATGAAGGGACAGCAGTGGCCATGCCAATAAGGGTGGGAGTGATTATGAGAGATTGACTAGTGGAATATAATCCCTGTGTGATACTGACCGGGTCTGGTGCAGATTGCGTTTCAAAGGTAGCAGCTCATCCTGCTGCAGGAGTGGTGTTCCACCCATAAATAGGGCTTTAATGAGATCCGACAGGCCTGATTTCTCTGGTGATACAGTAAAACAACACAACCAATTCTGATGGTTTGAGGTCCTGACCTTTAACAAGGACTCGCGACACAGGGCAAACTGCCCAAGAGAGATGGAGGGGCAGGAGGCCAGGGGGACAAGGTCAGCAGATAATGAAGTGGTCAGCATTGGATTTCTGTCACTCACAGTGGTTAAGTACAACAGTGAGGGACTTCAGTAAAAGAAACTGTGAAAGACCACATGCAGAAATAACAGAGACCTGGAAATCTGGGAAGGACTTCATTTACCTTTCTCTGTGAGCTTGCACAGTCCAAGTGAATTTGGTAACGAAGAGGGGGAGTGCAAAGAGAGAAAGAGAATAAGGAAGGGGCAAGAGAGATTAAAGCATACAGAGAAGGAAAGCCAAGGGGAATTGTAATGGGAGCGAGTACGGCAGTCAGGTGCTGAGACCCAGAGAAAGGAAAAGAAGCAGCAGCTGCTGCAAAGCAGAGGTCTAGGCCAGAGGTGACTGACGATGGAGCCTTGGATATGCCCAGCTAGCGTTGCAGCAGCTGTTTGCACCCATCCCGTAGTTCCTGCACTCCACAGCAGGAGAGAATGCTCCTGAGCACTACCCCGGTTGAGGACCTGCTCACAGCAACAGCCACCGAGAAGCAGCACCCCAGCCATGTGTCCATAGCCAAGGTGCTTCCAGGCTTGAGCTGCCTCTGCTGGTAACTGAGGTAGCAGGGGTGACTTGTATCCTCTTAGGTTCTTTTGTGCTGCTAGATCTAAATTTAGTGGGACTATTAACTAAAACCACCCCATTTGGTATCAGAATACCGGCTATGAATTCAAAGAGTGGAACAGTAAAATACAGAGGAAACTAAAACCTATTATTAGGGAGGCATCGACAGCTGATTGTGTCCGAACTTAAGAACTTTCCTTTGCAAGACATCATTTTAATAGAAAAACCAAGTACCATTAACAGGTCAGTCAGCCAGTAATAAAAATGAGGACAAAAGCTTTGTTTTATAAACACCTAAAAGATCAACTTACACCAATATCAACAAATTCATTTGAAGAGTCCAGCTGCTGACAGTTTTTTGATCATAAGGTCCCTGATTTTTTGTTATACATTTTTTCATATATTTTTTCATATATGTATATATGAAATTCATATATATATTTATATATGTTCATATATGTAATATGTATATTCATATATGTACATTTTCATTTGCTAATACATCTATCCAGGCAACCAGTGATAGAAATTAAATGCGTTTGATTCAAACACTGAAGAATTACGTCTCTGAACAGAAACCCCAAAATTAAGTTGACAAGAAACCGAAGTGAAAATGGGAAGTCTGGACATGTTATGTCCAAACATGAATAGGATGCTATAGGAAAATATATTTAAAGAACAATTCAGACTAAGTAACCCAAGCTAGTTTTATTTACATGAAGAAAAAAATCATACATTGCCTTAGCATTGCTGATCTCCTCTGTCATGTTCAAACTGCAGGAGCTACAAAGAACAAAATACTTAAATCAGATGTGTACAGTAGTTTCTTATACACAGTAAAATAACTTTTAGTCTCAGCTATACAACTGTAAGAATGGTTGCAGAGAGCTACCTGCATCTGTATTGGCTTCAGTCAATGAAAGATTTGCTCTTTAGCTGCTTTTTCTTATTTGGGCGCCTTACTGTTAATTTTTTGTTCTTTTATAAATGTGAACATTGAAACCAGGCAACCTGTTACAGAACTGAATTGCTTGATTACACTGCATTGTTTTAATTTGTCTTTGGATGAATTCTCATAAGCTTTCATGAGAAAATCTCCCATTAGAAGCATTCATTTAATTTAAGAACAGTTGGGAGAGGAAGGGTTGAGATGACAGATGGAGACTGTGGGTGTCTTGTAAGAGGGAGCTGAGCTTTTTGTATTTATCTTTTTTGTGGCACATAGTTGCTGTTCTCTGCTGCTTCCATTTTTTTTAATCTGTGCTTTTTTTGTACAGTATTTCTTAGAAATCTCTCTGCTTTTGTATTGTAAGTCTAATAGATTTCATTAGTTTTTCCTGTACTGTGTCAGCTTTAAAACATAACAATATAACACAGTATAGGGATGCAGCCTGGTAAGAAAGCAGAATAAAATAGGCCCAGCCTTAACATGTGGACCTCAATCCAGTTTTGAATTGCATAGTATTTAGCAGAAAAACATACTGAAATACTGATTTCTTCACTAGTTCATCTGACTAATTGTCCAGCAAGCAGTACGTGCATGAAGGAAAGTGGTTTTCTAGCTGTGCCTTTGCTGTGTAATTAAACGTTCACTGTCAGAAAATGGCCTAAATCTCGCATTTAAATTTTGTTCGTATTAGTTTAAAAGTAAGTAAAAGACATCAAGGCATTATCTTTAAAAAGCATGTGTATAAAAATGGTGGGATTTCTCAATGTAGATGTGTGCTGTTCATGTTTCTGGCCCAGGCAGTTAAGCTTTGCATGAAGACCAAATACCATTAACAGTCAGCCAGTAACAAAAATGAGCACAAAAGCTTTGTCTTATAAACACCTAAAAGATCAACACCAATACCAATACATTCATTTGAAAAGTCCAGCTGCTGACAGTATTTTGATAAACAGGTCCCTGATTTGTAACTCTTGTAATGGTCTTTAAGTTACAATGACAAACAATATGCAAGTTGTAATGTCTGCTAGGGATGCCAGACACCCTACAGAATCAATTAAAATTTAAAGTAAAATTAAATCCTGTTAAAGTATGGTGGAAAATAGTGAAATGTTTGCTCTACATAAAACTTGCTCTGCTCCGTGATGTAAGAAGCAAGCTATAAATATAGTGAAAAAAAAATTCAAACATTAGCCTGACTTGTTCTCGCTATGCTATACATGAATTTCTTTGCATTTATATGTTCTGTCCCAAAATTTGCATTGCTCAGAACAAACCAGTTGAGATGAGCACACTACATTCACTAGATTATTGTTACTTTTCCATGAAGTTTTTAACTTCAGATGACCAAACCAGAATTCCAGTTTTTTCCTTACCCCTCACAATTTCTGAATGATGTTATCATTCTCTGTTCAAATAAAACGAAAACCTCTTTTCCAAGGCTCCATTATCTCTTGCTCTGATTACCACAGCCACCAGCTCTAGTTGATGTCCCACATGTTTCAGTCCATATAAAACTGCCTTAAGGGTCTTTCTTCATACCTGATTTGGCTGTTTTAACCTTCAGATGCCTTGTTCTTTCTCCATCCCTCCTTCCTAACACGTCAAGCTTCAAGTTCACCATATCTGGTTCTTCCCCTTCCTGTTTAAGTACATATTCCCATAGCCTCTCCAGCAGCTTCATCAGAGATTGAACCCCTACACTTATTCCTCTTATACATAGAATCGTAGAATATTTAGACAAAGATGTTGAACAAGACCAGTCCCAACACTGATCCCTGAGGGACACCACTCATTACTGGCCTCCAGCCAGACACTGAAACATTGACCACAACTCTTTGCGCACAGCCATCCAGCCAGTTCTTTATCCACCAAGTGGTCCATCCATCAAATTGATGTCTCTCCCATTTAGAGACAAGGATGCTGTGTGGGACAGTGTCAGACACTTTGCACAAGTCCAGGTAGATGACGTCAACTGCTTTACCCTTGTCCATCAGTTCTGTAGCCCCATCACAGAAGGCCACCAAATTGGTCAGGCAGGATTTCCCCTTAGTGAAGCCATGCTGGCTGTCACCAAGCACCTTGTTTTTCATGTGCCTTAGCATGCCGTCCAGGAGAATGTGCTCCAAGATTTTGCCAGGCACAGAGGTGAGACTGTAATTCCCCGGGTCTTCCATTTTTGCCTTCTTGAAAATGGGGGTTATATTTCCCTTTTTCCAGTCATTGGGAACTTCACCTGACTGCCATGATCTTTCAAACATGATGGCCAGTGGCTTAGCAACTTCATTCGCCAGCTCCTTCAGGACCCGCAGATGGATTTCATCAGGTCCCACGGACTTGTGCACATTCAGATTCCTAAGATGGTCTCAGACCAGATCCTCTCCTACAGTGGGCCCAAGATCTCCATTCTCACAGTCCCTGCGTCTGCTAAGACTTGGGTGGTGCAGTCAGAGCCTTTGCCAGTGAAGACCGAGGCAAAGAAGTCATTCAGAACCTCAGCCTACTCCAAATCCCGGGTAGGCAGTTCTCCTGATAGCTTCCTCAGGGAGCCCACATTGTCCCTAGTCTGTCTTTTATTTGCAATGTTCCAACAGAATCCCTTCCTCTTATCCTTAACATCCCTAGCCAAGTTTAATTCCAACTGGGCCTTAGCTTTCCTAACCTGGTCCCTAGCTTCCCAGACAACATCCCTGTATTCTCCCCAGGCCTCCTGTCCTTGCTTCCACCTTTTATAAGCCTCTTCTTTCCCTCTAAGTTTCCTCAGCAGCTCCTTATCCATCCAAGGAGGTCTCCTGGCCCTCCTGCTGCACTTCCTTCTAGTTGGGATGCAGCACTGCTGAGCTTGGAGCAGGTGATCCTTGAATACCAACCAAGAGTCTTGGCCCCCCCTGCCCTCCAGGGCTATATCCCATGGAACCTTACTAAGCAGGCTCCTGAAGAGGCCAAAGTCTGCTCTCTGGAAGTCCAGGGCACTGAGCTTGCTGCACGCTCTTCTCACCGTCCTGAGGATCTCAAACTCGATCATCTCATGACCGCGACAACCAAGGCTGCCCTGGAGCGTCACATTTCCAATGAGACCTTCCCTGTTGGTGAGCTCGAGGTCAAGCATGGCACCTCTCCGTGTTGGCTCCTCTATTACTTGCAGAAGGAAGTTGTGTTCCACACAGTCGAGGAACCTCCTGTATTGCTTGTGCCGGGCCGTTCCGTCACTCCAACAGATGTCAGGGTCCCCCATGAGAACAAGGGTCTGCGAGGGTAAGGCTGTTCCTATCTGTCTATAGAGTGCTCCACCCACAGAGGCCTCTTGATCAGGCGATCCTATAACAGATCCCCACAGTAATGTCTGCCATCACCGTTCTCTCTTTAACCCTGACCCACAAACTCTGTTGACTGCTCACCTGTCCCCAGACAAGAGTTCCACACCTCTCCAGCCTATCCCTAACATAAAGGGCAACTCCCCCTCCCCATCTGCCAGGCCTGTCTTTTCTAAAGAGCCTGTAGCCTTCCATTCCAACACTCCAGTCATAGGAGCCATCCCGCCATGTTTCTGTGATGCCTATTATATCATACCCCCATAGACGTGCACACATCTCTAATTCCTCTTGTTTGTTCCCCATGCTACGGGCGTTTGTATAGAGGCATCTGAGCCGAGCTCCAAATGAAGCTGGCTCATTGGGTGGAGTGGCTGGAATATCTCTACATTGCTCCGAGAATTTATTGTAGGTGCTGGCAACTGACTGGGAGTGCTGGGATGGAATGATGCCCCCCTCCCCCAACACATCTGGTTAAAGCTTCCTTGACCAGCCTGGCAAGCCTCCTACCAAAACCACTCTTCCTCTTCTTCATCAGACCAGCTCCACCAGCCCTCAGCAGACCTGGCCTCCCAAATTGAGTCCCATGTTCTAATACCCAAACCCTTGACTATGGCACCACTGTTCTAACAATTTATTAACCTGGCCAACCTGCCTAGCCTTTTTAAGGTCCTCCCCTTTATCCTGGAGAATTGATGAAAAGACTGTCTGAGCTCCAGAGCCCCTAACCACCTCTCCCAGGGCTCTGTAGTCCTTCTTAATGTTCACAGGGCTACTGCTTTCTACATCACTAGCACCTGCATGGACAACCAGAAGTGGGTAATAATCAGTGGGACTTACTAGAGGAGGCAGCCTCTCTCCAACATCCCTGATGCAAGCCGCTGGTAGGCAACACACCTCCCGTGAGACCGGGTCAGGCTGACAGATGGGTGCTCTGTGCCTTTTGAAGTAGAGTCCCCTACCACTATGACCCACTGCTTTTTCCTGGCAGCACCAGTAGTGATCTTCTCTAGCAGTGCATCAGCCGGTTGTTCATGGTGCGAGTGTGTTTCCTCATTAGCCCCCTGCAGAACTGTGGAGTGGTTCTGCGTGGAGACAAACATTTAGGAGGAAGCCCCTTGCTTTTAATTGTCCTCTTCCTCCTTTTTTTGTTGGGGTTGTTTTGTGTTTTGGGGTTTTTTTCTGTTACTATTTCCCAGCTTCCTGGGTTAATGGCCTCCTTCTTTCCTTCGTGAGCTATGATGGGCGCTTGAGACCCCTGCACAGTTTGGTCCTGAAGCAAGCACTGCTGCTTCCTCTCTCAGCTACCCTGACATCTTGCAGTCTACTAACAGCATCCAGCAGCTCAGTCCCTGCCGGAGGAGGACCCGCACCAGGGAGCACTGAGTGCAGCCGTGCCCATTGCGCACCCTCCCCTCACCAGACCAGTGCAGGCACCCTCTACACCCCGAGCTCCGCACTGCAGCGTCCCCTCTCACCGGCTCTGTCTGGGTGCCTACGCTGGGCACCGCTGGGGCAGCCAGAGCAGAGCTCCCAGAGCGGGCCCTGGTCATACGGCGAGCACTCACCATCCCGCTCGCCTGCCCGCGCGAGCTGCCGCCCCATGCTCCTGATCGTTCCCACTCCCTGGGTGGTTTTTTACCCCCTCAGGGCTGGTGCCGCCCCTCCTGGCTCCGCCACCTGAGTCCCTGCTCACATCAGCGGAGCTGCTGGCGTTTGGACAAGGACTCAAGGCTCCCTCAGTGGCTCTTGACGCTCTGAATTGAGGCTCCTGGACGCTGAGCTTCCCCCTGCTCAGGTGTCGAAGGCGTCCTCTCTCGAGCTGCTCACCTCAGCAATTCAACTCTTATTCTTTTAATCTCATAAAAATATCTCCGCACTTTCTTCCATCCGTACCGTCTGTATCATTTTCCACAAACTTAAATGCAAAGCTTCTGTTTTGTCCTCTTTGAAGTGTGCACTGGACTCTATATGACTTGTCTTTTCTTTCTTTAAGCTGTAGTCTCCCACAACGATACTGGAGGTGTATTCCATCACTGTAAGCTCATTAAGGACCTTCGTGGTGAGCTTTGACCACTGCTGGTGCTGAAAGGACAGAGATGGAGTCATTTGCTCTGTGAGAAAGGGAAGCACTCCACTTTATGGCTAGCAGTGTAACACAGCGGCCTTTCCTCTTGCAAGGAGGCAGCTCATCCCGGTTGGCTCCTTGGGAGCCCTGACCTGCTCCTTCCCTGTCAATACTCCAGCTCTGTAGGACACATTAACCAGCTTCCAGCTTCCTCTTCCTTCCTCAGGGCATTGCTGGCTCTGTTACAAACTCTTTTCCAGTAGATTTTCTAATATCAGCTGCCCCAACCCTGGAAACCATTATCCTGTGACCCACTGTCCCCATGAACAGATGGGTAGATGGGGACATTCCTACATCCGTCTTTTCCTGCTGTCCTGATTTATTACTCTGTAAAATAATATAACGTTAAAAAGGTTGAACCTGAACTGAAGCTATGACTATGGCACTATTAATCAAACTGCTGGAGAATTACTTTATATTAGGTGCCTTAAGCACTGATTCAGTCCACTAAAAGCTGGTGTGAAACATAGCCTAAATACTAAAAAAAAGCAATTCTTGATTGGTTTGTGTTCTTTTACAGTGTATGACTATACAATATAACAGACCCCAGAGCAGCACTAATGCCAGCAGTTCAGAGAGGAAAACAACCAAAAGCTGTGCTGAGGAGGAAGCTGACAGCTATAGGAAACCCCCTCGGTCTCCTCCCAACATGGGGCAATGCCACCATGTTTATGAGCACCTTTCACAGAGTAACTTTTCATAACAGGGTGCATCATTTAGAGAACCTTTAGCATGTATTTTGAATTCTGAAGTCCTTCTCAATGCGGAGACACCTCTGGTCTGGAAAATGGGAGCATGATCGTGACAGCATCAGCAGGCAGAAGTAGCACTGCCACCCAAATGCCCATACAGCATCTCGCCAACTTTTCAAAACTAGTTTTGATGATCCATAACTCTTCAAACTTTACGTATAGTCAAGACTTGAAACAGGCTCTGTGGCCGTTGCTGATCCCACAGTGGCATGAGAAATGTCTCCAGCCGGCAGAGGCTGAGGCTGGGCGATCTGTGCAGCTTCCCCATGCCAAGCAAATAACTCTTGCACCAGTCCTTAGCGGGATATCAGGTAAGAAAGGCTAAAATCATTGCTTTCCCTCTGAGAAGCAGGTATTTAAATAGTGGCCATGTTTGCTCCATGAGTTGTCTCATCCTCACGAGCCATGTGAAGAGCCAGTGGTAGTGGTAGCAGGCACTGCAGCAGGGCCGTTGTGCAGGGCTGCTCTCCTGCTCCACCGGCCGTCACAAGTGTCTCTTATCTCAGCCGTCAAGCCATGCTTGCTTGATGTCTCAGTTCCGGAGTGGAGACGCTCCAGCTGCTATCTGAGAAGGCTCTGGCCCCAAAAATATTTAGTTAGCAGCCATTCAGTTAAGTAGAATTGACTTCTTATCGGCTTTCCTCTGTACATCTGCCACCAGCGAAGGCCGTTTCCCCCTTCCCTCTTCTCTGCCTGTCAGTCCACTCCACATTCCTATCGGCAGCCGTTAGCTCTGATCAATACTAACCACTGTGTAACAGCTCATGCATGGCTGCCTTAGTTTGCATCGATCAGACCCTTCTTCCAACAGGTAGCTGGCTATTTGAGGCAATGACTTGAGATAAACACCTACTTTTACTTCAGGCTAATTCATTACTGAGGGGTTTCAAGGAGACCTGGTGCCCTTCCACAGACACTCGCAGAGATCAGAGACTCCCAGCAACTTCCCTCCTGCATGAGATTATACCAGACCATGCGATTTTCCTCATCCCCTCTGAAATCTGTGAAAACAATGCTATCCAAATACTTTCAAAAGACCTAAACTGAAAATGACACCTCAAACTGCTCTAGCTAGGAGAATGTGGTGGTTTTAAAAATCAAGAACATGAGTGTGGGTTAGGAGTATGGATGAGATGACCAGCTGGGCAGCAGGAACTCATGACTGCCCCATCACAGCTTTATACTGGCAGATCCTCTTGTGTTGCAGTTCAGTGTCCAGGTGGCCCCACGAGCCCCACATGCACCGGCAGGATGCAGCATCCCCAACTTCCAGCACAGCCAGCCCTGACCCAGCACACTGGCCACAGCTCCCATGGAGCTAGACGGGAGCACGGCCAAAGGAGGCTCACTGTACAAAGGGGTGAAGCCTAGAAACTATATCAATACCAGCAAACGTTCAGCAGCCTGTTACATGAGGTTACTTTGCTGAAGCATAATGCACAAAGGCTTCAGGCCATCTATCCTGTTTAGGTGCCATAAGGTAACACAGAGATAAAGTGCTGTGAAGATCAATAGGAGGAATCTCTGCAAAACTGACCAGCAAACAGGGCGATACTGGCAATCCTACTTCCCATATACCTGCTGCTGTCCCCAAAACTGCCACTATTTAGGAAACAAGCAACCATTTGGAAGAAATCCTAACAGATGTCTTTGCACCGACATCATCACTCCTCATACATGCTCCTGAATCAGCCCCTGCTTAGGAGCTTTGATTTGTAGGCTTGGAAAGAAGAGAGGAGCACGTACAGAATCAAGAGCCTTTGCCAAAGGGGAAGGCACAGTTCTTAATCCAACTGCAAAAAAGCCATAGATCAGACACATCCAGCTCAGAAAGCCTCTCAGAGAAACTGCAAACACCTTTTCTGGTGGGTTTATACCTGTGCTGCTTACAGAGGCAGAAGGGCCGCAGGGCTGCTACAGCAGCTACAAGCTTCCCAGTGAAATGAGTGTTTATTATTATAGGTTTGATGCCATTCCCAAAAGGACCTAATCAACAAGTAATAAGGCCTCAAGAGAGCAGTTAGAAACCTGAACTTTAACTCCTTCATAACCACAGTGTAGAAAGCAACTTTTGCTTTGGGCTATGCAGCCTGGTGTGTTACTGACAAAGGAATACTGAAAATCTGAAATACAAAATAACTGCAGAGGGGTATTTGAATTGGAACAGTGAGGTAACAGATAGTTTCTGTAGCAGGGTGAGTTTGTGCCTGGCAAAACACATTAATGGGTTGGGAGGATTCAGGCCCACATACACAGCCTCTGTCATATCTGGGTTATTTTCAATACTTCTTTCAAGCTTTAGACAATCACTGGTGCTGTTGGGTGCCTGCACACTTGCAGCATTCCCCCCACCTAAACAAAAACCCTACATCAGCTTTCCCACTTGTAAAATAACAGTAATATCTGCCTAAATGCAGATGCTTGAAATGTGCGGTTTGCTTGAAACTTGTTTTGAATACTTTGAATGGGGCATTTCAGGCAGGAACTGCATATTGAGTAATTCTTGCTATACAGAGTCAAGTAGCTACTGGAAAGCAAAAAATTGCATAAGAATACGTCAGTGTGGCAGGGATACACAAGCAGGGATTGGCCAGAGGGCAAATATTCCTTACTGCCTGTCTGAGAGCATGGAACAAGCACTTGACTTGGCAGGTCTTTATGCAGAGCCATGGCAATGCTAACAGGTTGCTAACTTCCTTTGAGAGTAACTAACTCACTTCTAGAGTTATTTGAAACTCAAGAATCATGTTCCTAAAAAATGCTACAGACTGAAAAGGGTTTTCTTTCTTTTTCTTTTTAAATACAATATTTGAAGGCCACTTGCCCTGGAAGAATGTGTGCCTGTGTGTAGAGAAAAGAGCTATGATTTTTGCATACTTCCTTTTCAATGGGAACTGTAGAAAGCAAGCAAATACTATACAGCAGCACAATAATCCAAGAAGAAGTTTCTCATGCACCTCTAAGGTTGCTTGTCCATTTTGAATTTCTTGACTCTTCAGAAGAGAATTGCTTTTTCGAGGCCCAGTACTGTGTTTCAGGCCAACATTTAGTGGACTGGATAAATGGGTTCCACTTAATGCATTTCCGGATCACACCAGGATGAGCAGACTGACTTTTGCAGTTGTCGTTGGTGCCTGGTGAGATGAGTATGAAGTGCTTTATGTTTCATTTGTTCTGGTACTGTTCACATGGTTCTATGAGTGACCAGAAAATACTGAGAAGCAGCCTAAAGTTAAGCATGCAACTATGGCTTCCTTATTGTTTTATGCCTCCTAAATGCCCTGGTCTTGGCATTATCTTGGCATTATCCACTAAATGTAGGTAGGCATGCTTTCAAATAGTTTCTTGCTGATTTCTTAGTTAACTTCTTCAAAAATAGGAATTTAGGAATTTTGCAAAATGAGTAGTTCTTAGCATCCACTTGGGATTTTTTTTTTAGACTAATCTTTAATTTGTCTTCAAACACAGAAATACAATTTCTTCTTTTGATTGTTGTCCCTCCTGGTTCACCATTTGATTAGAATAGATAGGAAATTATTTTTATTAAACCAGTTACTGATGTGTGAGCTGCCTTCTAGCTGCTTCTGAAGGAGAACTGTCAGGAGAATGCCAACTTTAGTGGTCAGAGATCAGTGTGGGGCTTGGACTGAGAGGCACAACACACTCATTTAGAGCTGTTTTTCCAGGGGCTCTGCAGACTCCAGCAGACATCAGTTTACACATCCCTGATCTCATCAAGGTTGTATCTCTAAACAATAACACACAAAAAGAAAAGAGGTTGCACTACGATTATTTTTCACTTAAGTCAGCATTTCTGAATTAAAAAAAAAAAAAAAAAAGGCAAATTCCACAGCCACAGGGCCACAAAAGGCCTGTTCTCCTTGACTTGCTTCACTTGCTGCTACCCATCCAGGGGGAAGTTCCACTTTTAGTGCACCAGATTTCCCTCAGTATGACTTCGACCTGCTGTATAAACACTATTGTCATGCCTAATTGAGGTTTTTACACTGAGATTTTGGTGTTGGTTACATGACACTGCAAATGAGAAACATTTTAGTGAGGGAAAATAAACCAAATCAAACCAAACAAATGAAACCAAACAAACTAAAACACACCAAAGAAATAGAAGGTTGGTGAAGCATCTCTTGGAAGTGTGTTTTACTGAAAGTCATCCCCAGCTTGGATATTTTCAGACAGTTTTCTTTCCAAAAGTGCTAAGTACTCCTTCCCTCAATCCAGGTTATGAAGCATGAAGTAAAGTAAACTTTTCTGCCAGTTCAGTACTGTATTTGCTATCTGAGGACAACTGAATGCTCTTGTGAGCCTTAACTTTCAGGCTGCCATTTCATACCTTCAAGAAGTAAATGATCATTTCCCAGAGATACGTGGAAGGTGGGGTGTGAAATACTGATGTAATCTCTATACACAATAAATAGTTGGTGTTTCTGTACCTGCTCTTCCCTATGCTGTATCTGTGTACCATGACAAAGTTTGCTGCATAGATTAGATTGGATTTTGTTTCTAGTGGGTCTGTCTGATAATGGTAGCTGAATAGGCTGCCCATCTGGGACCTCTGTCCTGAGTTCAGCTGTAACAGTGATTTTTCTCCTTCTTTGTAGCAGGTGCAGTGCTGTGTTTGGGCTTTAGTCTGAGAATATTGCTGATAACATGCCACTGTTTTAATTGTTGCTCAGTAGCACTTACCCTGATCAAAGACTTTTCAGCCTCTCATGCCTTGCCAGTAAGGAGGAGCATGGGAAGCTAGGAGGAAGCAGAGACAGGACACCTGACGCAAACTAGCCAAAGGGGTATTCCATACCACAGCACATCATGCCCAGTATAGAAACTGGGGAGTCACCTGGAAGGTCCAGATCACTGCTCAGATTGGGCTGGGTATCGGTCAGCAGGTGGTGAGCAATTGTACTGTGCAGCAGTTGTGTTTATCAGTTGTGGGGGTTTTTTTTCCCTTCTATTTTTAGTTTTATATTCTCTCCCCTTGTTATTTTCCTTATCATTATTATTAATAGTGGTAGTGGTAGTAGTTTGTATTATACTTCAGTTACTGGACTGTTCCTATCTCAGCCCATGGGATTTATATTCTTTCCATTCTCCTCCCCATCGCACCGGGAGCAGGGGGGAGAGATGGGGAGTAGTGAGCGAGCGGCTGCGTGGTTCTGAGTTACCAGCTGGGCTTAAATCGTAACAGCCTCTTCAGATGTTTCACCATCTAAAAGTGAGTTCGTCTCCCTTGCGGTCTTTTCATAGCATCACAGAATCCTAAATAGTTAGGGTTTAAAAGGACCTTAAGATTATCCAGTTCCAACCCCCTTGCCATGGGCAGGGACACCTCACACTAAACCATGTCACACAAGGATCTGTCCAATCTGGCCTTGAACACCGCCAGGGATGGAGCATTCACAACTTCCCTGGGCAACCCATTCCAGTGCCTCACCACCCTCACAGTAAAGAACTTCTTCCTTGTATCTACCCTAAACTTCCCCTGTTTCAGTTTTAACCCATTACCCCTTGTCCTGTCACTACAGTCCCTAACGAAGAGTCCCTCCTCAGCATCCTTACAGGCCCCCTTCAGAGACTGGAAGGCTGCTATGAGGTCTCCACGCAGCCTTCTCTTCTCCAGGCTGAACAGCCCCAACTTCCTCAGCCTGTCTTCATACGGGAGGTGCTCCAGTCCCCTGATCATCCTTGAGGCCTCCTCTGGACTTGTTCCAGCAGTTCCATGTCCTTTTTATGTTGAGGACACCAGAACTGCACACAATGCTCCAGGTGAGGTCTCACAAGAGCAGAGCAGAGGGGCAGGATCCCCTCCTTGGACCTGCTGGCCACGCTCCTTTTGATGCAGCCCAGGATACGGTTGGTTTCTGGGCTGCGAGCGCACACTGCAGCCGGCTCATGTTCATTTTCTCATCGACCAGCACCCCCAAGTCCTTCTCTGCAGGGCCGCTCTGAATCTCTTCTCTGCCCAGCCTGTAGCTGTGCCTGGGATTGCTCTGACCCAGGTGTAGGACCTTGCACTTGGCATGGTTGAACTTCATAAGGTTGGCATCAGCCACCTCACAAGCGCGTCAGGGTCCCTCTGGATGGCATCCCTTCCCTCCAGCATATCAACCCAACCCCACAGCTTGGTGTCATTGGCAAACTTGCTGAGGGTGCACTCAATCCCACTGTCCATGTCACCAATAAA
Organism: Lathamus discolor; assembly: GCF_037157495.1. NCBI lineage: Eukaryota > Metazoa > Chordata > Aves > Psittaciformes > Psittacidae > Lathamus > Lathamus discolor. The sequence goes on along the minus strand of NC_088909.1, from coordinate 1,542,344 downwards.
GACGTTGAACAAGACCAGTCCCAACACTGATCTCTGAGGTACACCGCTCGTTGCTGATCTCCAACTGGACATTGAGCCGTTGACCACAACTCTTCACATGCGGCATCACAATTGTAGTCAATCTGCACCTGAAATACAAGGTTAGGACATCATTCTCATTTACTTCAGCTTTTATTTTAACTTTGAAATCTTTTCAATTAGCATTTGGTGTCAGATGTGCTAATATGTGATAAATACTGAAAATTGACAGTAGTCTTTTAGTCTAAAATGTCTGAAAACATTTGCTATATAGGGTGCATATAGTGAGTCTGTAATAAGTTTATCTCTGCAATTACTACTCATTGACCATACCAGCAACAGCTGGAACAGATGGAGTATTATGAAAGGCTTTCACACTTGGGTATCAACAGGCAAGCTTTGTGCTGCACGTGTCTGGTGACCCATTAGCTCCAATTCTATTTTCACTGGAAAACAAAATTCGATGCAGAGGTAGTTTGGGATCCAAAATATCATGTGATCACCCTGCAGCCTCCTGGAAGTCAATGTAAAGGGTTTCCACAGCTGTAATACCATTCCAGTAACCACTGGAGTCTTTAGAATTAGACTTCTTGCTCTGTAGGACTGTTGAGAAATTTCCAGCCTTTTACCATCTTCTCTTTCTAGCATCCCATGACGTTTCAATGAGGAACTATTCACATAGTTGTGTATACGATATGCTTTGGTTTTGCTTTTGAATCTGTGTGTTTATGCATGAATTTTCAAAGGAATGTTTCTTTTAGCAAAATACAAAAATGTATGGTAGTCAGTAATTGTGTTGAACACTGTGGAATTAGCTTAAAGTGAGTTTTTCCTCTTTGAAATGAGATTGTATTTGTGCCTGGATCAAGCAATTCTGTGCCAGTCTTGAACCTGTTAAAGATGAAAATCAGAGTAACTGCTACAATATCGAAAACATAAAATGAGAACAAAAAGGCATTCGGCCAATGTTTATCACAGAATCACAGAATATGGTCATAAAATCATGCGAATAACCACCAAAAGATAAATAAATTACCTAGCCTACTACTTATTTTCATGTACAGTTTGACACAAAAGCTGAAGCCATGAATGATTTATACCTGTTTTAACAATAATACTCATTTTCCTGAAAGACAGTCAGCACTCAGGCTGCTGTGGGCACTGTGCCAGTTGTTGAAAGGTTAATGTCTCAGCAGCAATACATTAAATTATGAATTATGCCAATCCCAGAATGGAAGGTCATTATCTCGGTATGTTTAATTAGCCCGGCTCGAACTTTGCCATCTGCTAGCACTGCCCATCACTAATGCACAGAATGGGAGGGTCGGAAGTAAGATGCCAGAAGTAGGAGACCTGCTTCCAGGCATCTTAACCTCACCTGCTGAGCCTGCCAGGATGCCAGTGCTCTGACATCCTTGGTAGGTCCAAAGGCTCATCTACACACCCCACTCTAGTGATGTCTGGTGACAACTGAGTTGATCTCCAGGTCCCAGACAGTGCTGCCTGCCACAGAGATGATGCTGAATGTTGCAGAACTCAGGAGTATGAGGAAAACGCATCTTGTTTTCTCCTGAGTCTTCAAGGCCAGTTCTTCTGCCAAGCATCTGATCGATGCTCATATATTCCCATTAGAATATATGAGAATATACTGAATCCTGGTCACATCACAGACCTTACCAGGAGAGGAAAAGGGAGAAAGGCAAGGGCCCAAAATGTTCAAATGTGCCAGAAAAAGAGCAACAGCTGGGGCTGGAACAGCAGGGCTCTGGCAGGCCAACGCTGGATATGTGGGAAGCAACAGCTCGCAGTGCTTTTATTTGCACAGCATCTCTTGCCAATAACTGCACAAGGCTACAATATTTAGTTTTTCAATAAATATTTAATTTCACTTCTTTGCTTATTTATTTTTTTAAAAGAACAAACAGTAAATTCTGTTGATATTTTTATTAGCTAAGATTACGTGATACTTTTTAAGTACGAGGCAGTAAGTATTGCCATAACTCACCATTATTATGAGGGGGCTTTTGGGGGGCTATGTGTTAAAGCTCAGGTCAGAAGCATGCCCTGGGAAGTGGAATGTACAAACATGGGGTAAGAACTGGAGTTTTAACACGCCAAACACAGCCTTATTTTTAATTTTTCTTTTCCTAGGTAGGATAACCTTGCCAAGGAGAAAACGAATTTGGACAGACTTAACATACAGCCTGTGCAGCTTCCACTAGCTGGACACTAAAATGAAGAGTGAGCTTATTCATTCCCATCCCAACACAGACCACCAGAATTAAAAAGATGTTTTAACCTACAACAGAGACTGAGTCAAACACTTACTAATCCACCCAAACTGTCAACGAAGCCCATTTGATTCCTATGTCTATCAAGTCTCCAGATTTCTGTGTTGGATGTGAAGAGTAAAGAAGTCTGGCAGAAATTAGAAGACGTCCCAAGTCAGCGTAAAGAGACAACACCAGGTAGAGGCTAAATTCCTTTCTCTTCATTGTCTTAGAGTAATTATTTCTTCTCCTCCCCTTGAGTTTTGGCTGATTCTTTATTCACATTAGCAAAGCCACTGTACTTGTACTTCTGGAGCAGGTGGCATGGTTGGAATATTGGAGCAATATGTATTAGAGTAAAACCTGCAGACAGAAATAGAAAGTAAATGGAAGATGAATTGATCAGAGGAAAGGCAAAGGATGGCGGGGGTAAAATACAGGGAAAGAAAGGCAAGAATAATACCTTGCCTGTGCACTACAGTAATTTTTTTTTTTTTTTTTTTTTTTTTGGTGCCCAGGGTGTAGAGTATCCATTTTACTGAACAAACAGAAAAACGAGTTCTCAGCCCCAAACAGCCAACATACTGATTTATAGTGTGACAGCCTGACGAAACAAGTAGTCAGGCCAGTGCAACTAGGAATAATTTAGTGCTTTGCAGAGCGTGAGTTACTTTACTTTGGTATCCACATATGTGTATGCCATCAGATGGAACTCTTTTGGTTTTGTAATAACTCACTGTAGAAGAAAAACTTCTCCTTACAGAAAGGTCTGGAAGGGGCAAGGGAGATGGTGTCTGAGGGCAGGGGCCACTGTTCTCCATGGAGGAGAAAAGTGCTGCTGTTTCAGCACACTGCGAAAGGAGTGACAACCTGAACACGGCCTGGCAGAAAGGCGTGAGGGAGCACTGCAAACCCCTGGAAGGGGTGTGGGGACACTTGGAGTGGGCCAAGATGTGGTGGAGAGTAGAATGGAAAGAAGAGGACTAAGGAGGCAAAGCAGGAACAGCTGCTCTGAGCCATCTAGAGCTGGAGTGCCTAACAAGCTATCCAGATGGACAGTCAGGAGACGACCTGAGACCACACGTTTTGAATGGGAGAGGAGTCCAGTGGAGACTAAAACTTGCTACAACCACAGGACCAGGAGAGCAGTAGCAGTTGCTATTCTAAAGTTGTTTTCTAACATCATTATTGCCACTTCAATCCAGTTGTATTCCAAAAGCAGATTCTGAAGTTTTATGTCCATACAGGTTTAGACATAAACAAGAAAGAAGTCAGGAAAGTGGTATGTACTGTATAAACAGTTCCACTTCATAATTAATGCGGGAGATCAGGGCAGCAGGAATAGCTGTGCATGTGTGGTCACTCAGATTTACTGTTGGTCTTATTAAAACCTAGTTCTGCAATAATTTTATGCCCAGGTAGGGGCAGAAAGTGAGCAGGATGCCCCCAAGCAACCCATAAATAGTGTGGTGAAGACAAAGCGTTTATTACTTAGCTTCACAAAGGCTCTGTAAGTGCTCTCTCAGGGTACGTATACTTGTACCCCAGATGCCAATTCTGCAAATTAGCATTATTTCTCAAAATACTATGTAAACAGCAGTCATTTGAATACCTGATTTCATCAGAGTCACGCATGGCAACATCAGTATCCTCTCCCGCCCTGTTGCAGGGTGAGCAGAGTTTTTTCACTGTCCGTCTTTTTATTTCTCTTGGAATATCATGACTGCTGAAAAACTCTGACAGGGTCTGGGATCTATACAGACCTCATTCTGGAGGATTCTGTCCCATCTCCTTGCCCCATGCTGTCTTAAGAACAACTCTGGGGCATAAACTTTACCATTTATCACTGAAGTGTGCTATTTCGAATCTTCAGTTTAACAGCTGCAGTTACTGTGCTGAAAGTTATTTCATGGCTGAGACACATAGGGAATTACAAGGATTTGAGATCCTATCAAATCAGCTTTGGGATGTCGCTTTCTTGTCAGCAGAAAAGCCACCAGTAGTGCAGCTCAGGTTTTGCTGATGGGCTCTTATTTTACCATTTTGCATCCCATAACTAGTAAGTTGTTAAAATTTTAGACTTTCACCATTTTTTATTCATTTTTTGTATTGCATTTCACACAGAAGAGGGTACCTTAGTTAGCAGAGTAACAGTAAAACAGGGTGAGAAAGACTCATAAAATCATCTTTAAATGATGAAATAATTTTCCTAGATAAAATATAATGCATGAAAAGGTGAATATTTCAGAATTTTGTAGGGCTAAAGGCAAGTGTTGTGTTTTAAAGATGCCTATGTCTCCTGTGGGTTAAAGACATACATTTAGTACAGAATTTTGCAGAATATTGGACTTCAACACCCTTACATTGGAAAAGTTGCCACTGACAAGAGGCCAGTACAAGGGAGGTCCTGAATTTGCTGGGAAGGAGAAAGCACTTTTCTAGCAGTTAATTTATTTTTTAATCCTAATTGTTTGGCTCTTATGATATTTTGAAATGTAAGAGTTAATTCCATGGAAGTAGAAAAGGAAGAGAAGAGCAAGGCAAGTGACTGTGATCAGTGGTCAATGGACATGGTTTTGTGGTACTGAACACAGTTGTCGTCTGCGTGGCTAGGTCTGCGCCCTCACAGTGAATTGATATTATTCCCATTCTACATGCTGGGAAAATAGAACAAAAGGTGGGGAGTTTTGAAGTCCACACCTACATGCCTTCATTTTGGGGAAATTCTAGTATGCCCTGTGTACTGCTTTGACTGGTCCTTCAGTGCAGACAGCAAGTCTGTGGCAGAGCTAGGAATAGAAGCCAGACCCTTGTTCCAAGTCCCAAATCTTCAAGAGTATTTTTAGGCACTTAATACCATTAATTTCATACTCTTTTTGGCCAAGGATCTTAGAAACAAGATCATACTTCCTCCTGAAATAATTCTAAAAATCATGCTTATGTACTCTTGAACAGGGTTTATTCAGGGTTCGTGTACAGTTTAGTTCTATTTAGGAACAAATGAGCTTCAGCATTAGTCTGGGGAAGAGTTCTGCATGACTGTGCTTTTGCGCAGCATCTAAGCATGACTAAGGCTAGAGAAGAGATGATGCAGAGTCTTGGTCTTCTTCAGGGCAAATGGTTCTCAAGAGGGGCTTTGGCAGAAAGCAAGTGAGGGCTTTGCTTAATGCCCATACACTTCAGGTTCCTTTTTTACTGTCTTGGAAGGGCAACATTTTCTGCTTCTGTGTCCTCTTTATCCTGGATGTGACTTCCTTCTCTCAAACACAAAATCTTTTCCATTTAAAATACAGCAAGACCACTGTTCACCAGTAATTTTATTCCAGTGATGCTTGGATACACGAGGCACCCAAAAATCCTGAGGATGACAGGTCTACAACATGCTGGAGCTTCTCCAGCCGCAGAAGTGCAGCACTTGCTTGAGCAGCTCATACTGGTATGTTAAAGCTAGCTGAAAAGGCATAGAGAGATACACAGATTTCTACATAAGATTATATTTGTATTGCGCTAACTCGGCAAAACCAGTTGACGCTCTGATCCTGCATCTTATTACTAATTGATTGATTTCCTATAACCTCATTAGTTAGTTCGCTGTGACTTCCTCACAGCATGCACAGCTTTGCAGATGACGGAAGACAGCTCCTGTTGCAAAGCCCAAACACATCGAAAACACCAGGTCAAGGAGGGCAGCACAAGCAGCAAATGGGCTCACACCCAGGTTACCCTTCTTGGTTACACAGCTCAAGATCCTGAGAGCTTTTGCTGTGCACCCTTCACCCCCTGACCCCCACAGTCATCGTTTTGCCTGTTTCACGTGCCTGTGGCCACATCTTGCCTACATTCCTCCCTGTGGATAGCTGCTCATCAGGTGAGCAGACAAACATGGTGTTCTTCAGTGGCTTCCTGACACTGCAGGGAGAGGGTCTCAAGCAGGGTTTTGGGGCTGGTCACAGGCTGCGCAGGGTCAGCATGGGTGATAAAAGCATCTCCGCAGTCATGCTGTGGAGGGCACAGGCCTGCTGCAGGCGTCGAGGGGCTCCTCTCCCCACGCTATCCAGCTCCGGTGGTAAACGTGCTTATTACAGTGCTAATGTCCTGCAAGTGGAATCCTACCTCCAAGTATATTAGGGTAATGAGTTCACACCTAACTAATGGAGACTTAATAGAGTTACTAATAGGCTGCCTTTTTCCCCCATGGTTTATGACCCCCGGGCTGGAGCTGTCAGGGGAGGGAGAGGCAGGGGAGGGAGAGGCTGCCGCAGCCCACTCCCCAGCTTGGCCTCCTGCTCCCGGCCTGTGCCTGGCCCAGTGGCCAGTGGCCAGAGACATCGTCTCTCCACCTTTCTGCAAGGAAAAATAAACAGTTTGAGGCTCCTGTGTCTTTATTAAACATTTCCCTTAAACTGCATACTTTGGCTCCCTGCCCAAATGCACCAAGAAAGCTTCCACAGAGCGGCTCCAGCCCAGAGCTCTGCTGCGGGCTTCCCGGGATAAATAACCCCCAGAGCAGCGAGCACCTGCGCCACCGGCCGCGGCCCAAGTGGCCCCGGGCCCGCCAGGAGAGGCTGAGGCGGCCGGGAGGACTCCCCACGCCACCAGCACCCGGGAGTGGCCCTGTGGAGGGGAGCAAGGCAGGAGAGGAGCCGGCAGCGCGGTCTGCCCCGCTCCGCTCTCCGGCACAGACACGACGTGGCAGCGAGGTGGGTGGGGAGGTGGCTGATCCGTGCGATCGAGTTCGTGCGGTGCCACGGGCCGAGACGGTTTGAGCCGTACAGATGAAGGGGGCAGGGAAGCTGCTTTGGCTGTGAAGCAAAAGCAACCATATGTTTAAGCCTGTCACACCAGAGCAGTGATACGCTGGTGTTAAGTGTGCTTCACCCGCCGCCAGCACAGGGTCAGGAGTGGGTTGTGTCCCTGCCGGCGTGGTGGCCACCATCATGCCCCGGGAAGCAGCATGCCCGGCTGCATGGCGGCGGTGGACAGGACAACATGTCTGTAAGCTGCCTCAGGAAGCGGCAGCAGCAGCAGCACAGCTCTGCCGGCGTGGGCTGGCCGGGCAGGGTGAGCAGGGCGGTGGGAGAGGGGCCGAGCGCAGCGGGGAGGGGGGACAGCGGCGGGTGATGTCAGCGTTTCCTTCTGGATCAGTCATGTGCGCTTGCCAGGTAAACAGTCTAGAAATAGACAGGAGGAAGGCAGCGGATGGAGCGTGCGACTGGGCTGGAGCAGCTCTACTTAACCCTTGCCTCCCCGCTGCCACCCTCACAGGCTGCTTCTCTTGCCTTCAGGGGAGCAGAAACAGAGGAGTAAAGCAAACGTGTACCCCCTGTGTCATGGCTTTACAGTGCAGTGCCTGCGCTGGATGACGGTGCTGGCAGAGCAGGGTAGAGCTTATGCATCTCCCAGGTGGTGGTTGGAGCAGACGTGCTCCATCAAGATGGCAGGTGAGGCCAGCGGGAGCCGTGGGTCGAGGTGCTGAGGGGCACTGTCAGCCCAGGGGCCAGCCGGCCTGGAAACAGCTCCCTGCACTGGGAACAGGTTAAAGCCCAGGTGTTCTCTGCAAGCACAGAAGCTGGGTTAAATCTAGGGAAGCATTTCCAGCAACTGAACAACATGAGTCTACGTATATAAAGATGCACAATGTGCCAGGAATATTCTTAGTTTGCTCTTTCTTCATTCACTAGAAATGCACCTTTTCTGTGATGCTTTTCAGATCAGCCTAGCAGTTAAATTAGTAACTAAAAACTACCTGTGCTGCTTGGAGACGGGGTTTTCCGAGTCCTCGCTCATCCAAACACAACGCAGAGACTGAGCATGGCTGGGAGCCTGGCCCTCCAGTCCCCTCCCTCATTACTGATCTCAGCAGAAGAAACACAGCACCATGCAGGCTCCTGCTGGGGACAGGAACCGTGTCTTTTTCGGGCAGGGCAGGGTATTTTTTTTCAGGCATTTTCCAGGCATGATAATACGATGATACTGTGCATCATCCGTGTGTCTGTGCTGTCTGGAGCGGCAGAGGGAAGCTGCAAGGATAGAAAGCTGGGGGAAACACCCTCGGAGGCACTGCTGATGGCCAGGTGCCTAGTCCTCCTTGCTCAGCACTTTCCTTTTCCCCCAGAAAACAAAGCTGCCGTCATAGCAAGTACCCATAAAATGCAAGGCATCCTGAGTGCAGAGATTAGTGGTAATTTTACAAGGACTCAAATAACGTTGGTCTGCAGGGTGCAGCACTGCCTTGAAAGGGAACAGCAGACATTTCCCCTGGAAGCAAGCTTCCTCTTTAGAGCAGTTTACAGCAGAGGCACAGTGTCAGATTGTGGCACAAATACACTGTCAGCCTTTGGCTTGAGAGATGGACATTTGATATGTCTTTCTCTTGCCGAAACGCGCTGCCCAGACACGACTCCCAGCACGGTTATTTTTTGAAGCATTATGTAATTGGTTTGCATGGTCAGTAGTGCTTCCTTAACAAGCCTTTCAGCAAACCCTCTGCCTGCCGTAGCCAATCCTCATCCCTTACATACACACTTACTCACGCAGGCTCAGTCTGGAGTAAACTCGCTGCTAAATACAGTTAGAAAACAGATGAAACCAGGCTGGGAATAGATCATCCACTCCCCGTGCTACGTGAGATGTGGTGCATCCAAGCCTTGGGTGCTGCTGGTGTGACAACAGGGTCATGCTGGTGTCTCCCAGCCAAGGGGTAGCCTCCTCTGCTGTGCCTGTCTGTAATGGGGGAAAAAGATCTGCTTTTTGGAGCACGGATGAGCAACCAAATGGGGGCTGGTCCCAGTGTGCCTGTCTTGTCTTCCCTGCCGTGATGGCCCCATGCATTGGGGACCAGCTTTGGGGAATCTTTCCTATGGTGCTCAGGCCCAGAGGGACACCAGGGCCGTTAGCTCTCTGGTTTCAGTGTGAGCTGAAGCATGGAATTAGGAGCGGAGTCTCCAGCTCCCTTCATGGTTAGGCTGTTCACTGGTCCTGCAGTGCAGGCTGCAGCAGTGCGTGACCAGCCCAACCCTGTGTGGGGTTTGCAGGATCTTTCCTCTTCTCCAGCCGTGGTCACCCTGCAGGCTCTGGCTCTGCTGAGTCATGGCTTCCTGTTTGTGATTGCTGACTGGTGGCAGCAGTTGCAGAAGCAGTAAGAGATATTAAAAAGTGTGAACTTCCACTGGGACCTGAAGATACAATTAGGGCTGTGCCAAGAAACACACTGCAGCGAGCTGTTGTTTAAAGCGATGTGGAGCACTGCAACCCCTGCAACTGCAGGAAATAGGAAAAATGAGCATTGCTAGCTTTTCATCATCTCTGAACCCAAATAAAAATTGCCTTTGACTTCTCAAGCACACTCTGGCTCTTTTCCATGGTCCTTCTCAGAGCGTTTGATGCAGCCTTCCAATCTGGGTCTCCTCTACCTGCTGCTGCTGGGACGTGGGGATCCTTGTTTGTTGCTTTCACCGGAGACTGATTCTCCATGGAAAGCCTATGTGTTACTGCGTAAAAGGGGCTGCTTTGAAAGGCTTGCACAACTGTAATGTTATTTCCATTCTTTTTTAAATGAGAAATATCTCTGGGGAGAAGCATGAAAGTATATGGAGAAAGTGCTCTTTGATCATTAAGATCTAAATGCAGCATCCAAATAGTGTGCCTGTTTCTTCATATTATGCTGAAATTCATCTTCAAGTGCTGCTCCTGGGTGGGCATTTTCCTGTTTCTCATTTCTTGGCTTAAACTTTTGGAAGTATTGCCACCAGTTTCATCTCTGGCCCTGGTGATGACTGTCTCCAAAAATTATTTCTTCACCCTATTGTTTACTGTATTTATATCAGTATTTCAATTTGTGTATTAATTCCACAGTAACTTTTTTTAGCCTTACTGTCAGAATATGTGTCCTGGTTATTCAGTTAAGGACAGGAATTAGAGGATGGTGTTCTATGAATCGTGTGTCACTGGAGGACAGAAAATGCGCGTAGGCAGATCTTTTCTGGATTGGAGCTATAATAGTTTGCAGCTAAGAAAAAAAATTTCGTTTTTGCACTGGCATTAGACTGATTTTGTTGTTTTTTTTTTTTTTTTAACCCTATTACAGACATAAGGCTGAGGACAGACATAGAGAACGTACATTAGGGGCAGACAAAAAGAAACACCCCACAACCTCAGTTATTTCAACAAATATCAAAAGTGGATTGAGAGTGGATGAAGAGGAGGAGGAGGCAATAGTGAACACACAACACAGTTCAAGCTGGCAAGGAGCCCTTTCTTGAAGAATGTAAGAAGTTTAACCTTTAGCATTCAAGTGTCTGGGCTTAAGTGTCATTATGAGCAATACTTTCCTCCAGCACAGCCTCTCCTGCCTGGAGGAGGGCTCTGTGCAGCCTTGTCAGTTTTCTCTGTTCCTTTACTGACTATAAAAATGGGTCTGTCTGCATACGCTCAGCAAAGTTACTTCTAGTGTCAGTGCCTCACTTGCCAAAGCAAGCATGACTCTGGAGGGGTCCAGGGAGGAACTGCCCCATCCTGGGATGGCCGATGTAGGCTCTGCTGCAGCTATGGCCTGATACAGTGAGCGCTATGCCGGAACAGTGTTCCCTGCCTGAAACTAGGTTAAAGATTTTGTGCCCCAGGCTCCCCAGTGGAGCCTGCTGGCTAGGGTAGGGGCTCCCCCTAAACCACTGCCTGCAGCCAGCCGTTGCATTCAGGGCTTTCATCCACCAGCTCAGGAGCCCCCGCACCTGGTACCACTGCCCTTCTCATCAGCTTGTTTTGGCCTCAGGAAGAAAGAGGATCTGCTGGTGAATTGGTTTTGTGAGAAGCAAAGTAAAATGAGGAGGAGGGAGGGATGGGCCTGGTGTTGTCATTGTTGTCATCATCATCACACACACATCCCCCCCTCCCTGTGCTAATCTCACCTTTTGATGGAGGCAACACAGGGAAAAAATTAGAGAGACAGCAGCAGAAAAACATCATACCTGGCTGCAAATAGACAGGCTAGATGTGCCCCTCCAAATCATCTCCAGCTGTAAAACACTTCAGGGCTGATAGAAACCACACACATCCCAGGCATAACCCAATCTGCAAAACTGCATTCCAGTAAGAATGCAGCATGGACCTGAAAGAAATACTGCCCAGGATTCATGCCTCGGGCTGGGTGCTGGGGTAAGGGTGACCCCTCCACTGGGCACAGGGCTGGGGTGCAGGGTGGGCTGCAGGGCCCCCAGCCATCGCTGTGGCTCCCCGGCGCTCTGCTTTCTGTCCCAGCCCACCCAGGGCACAAATCAAAGCAGCTGTGCCGGCTAATAGCGGAGGGTCGGGGTTAGCTGCAGGGTACATCACCGGCTGGAATCCGAATTTCAGTAAGCATGCCTCACATGTCAAATGTGCTTATGTTAAATACAGGTAATGCTGTGAGTGTATGTTTGAGAGCATGATTCTTTCAGATTTCTTGTCTGATTAATTTTGCATCTTGTGTTGGTGATTTTTCCATGCAAAGTAGTACAGGTTTTAGAGGAATGAGAGCTTACATTTAGAAAGAGGTAAAGATGAACTATTTGATTAACTGTAGCAAAGATGCTATGTCAGATCAGATTTCTCACTGCTTACAACTTGGGTTTTGCGTATGTGGTTATTGTATAGCAAGTACTGGTGCTTCACACTCACAGAATAATTTGATGCAGGCTTTTCTGCAAATCTCCATCTTAATTCTAAAATAATTTGGAGAGGAAGAAGGCAGATGTTTTCCAAGAAGCGTTTGGTACCTGTCTTGCACTGAAAGATGAGAGGCTTGCGGTGCTGTCCCTTGATCCTGGCCGACATGGGGAATGACAATGGGAATGCACCACCCCTGGGCCAATGTCTCTCCACTGCCAGCTCAGCCTGAAAGACCCAGACTAGCCACAAAATAAGCCAGGTTGTTTCAGTCACCGTCTTGACACACTGTGAATGTTGTGGGAGCTACCCTGTAAACAAGAATTCTTCTCAATACTGAAAACATTTTTTTTGCTTTCTAATTCCGTGGGAACTGTAATGTTATTTTGTAACTCATTTCCCTCTTTTTTCCCTTTATGATGGTTCCCAAACATTTATTGTGGGATTTTTCATTTAAGATAGTTTTCTAGGGAAATTACTGTGACAGTGATTTAATTGTTTAATTAAAATCTGACATTGATGACAACATAAATACAATAGGCATGAGGTGATATAGGCATTAAACAACTGCAATTGTGGAATACATCCATAGAGTACGCTGAACACACAGAACAGCTCACAAAGAAATGATGTTCAATATTTATCAGGTTAGTGAGTCCTAATTAAATGCCAAGACTTTTTTCTCCATTTCTCTAAAAAAGCAAAGAAACATATAGATGTGTTCCAAGTGTTTATTTCCATCACAAACACATCTATTCATGTTGTGTTGTGGCCTGCCAAAAAAGCAAATTCATATTAAAAATCCGCTAGTTGACTTCAGGGGTATTTACTCAGCCTGACTACAGGAATCAAGCCAGAGGTTTGGAGGTAGCTGGAATAGCCCAATGATGTCCTGCCACTCCCTGTGGCTATAGTAAGTCCAGTGATTACAAAATAGACAGACTTGTTTTAATAATTGTGGAAAACCACAGAAATATATTGAAGACAACAGAAAACAACAAACCTTCCTCTGAATTCCTCCCCCTGACCCAAATCTCTCCCAAATCCTATAGAATGTGTCTCTTCTAGAGAAATATATATGCCCCTTCTCTAGCATACCCCCACATCTCTCAGCAATAAAGTAGGCAGCCCCATGCCCATTAAACCATGCGTACATGCCTCCAGAAGAAATTCCTGTTATCTCAATAGAACTGCTCAGTAGTTCGTGTCTCAGCCCTCTCCTTCAGAGCCCTGCTGCATTTCTGCATCCCAACAATGAACATGCTGCTGCTGGAATACCCCTTTCTATGCCTCTTGCTGAGCGTCTTTAAATGGTATCAGATCGCTTCTGCAGCTTAGACAGCCTTTTGCAATCAGTCGCTGCTGATCCTCTGCCCTTTCCCCCTTCCCAAACCCCTAAATAACTGCATCTGCTCCAGCCTAATCCATGTCAGCCTTCCCCTCTTCTTGTATGCAACTTTATGCAAACAAACTTTCTAAATGAAAAGACAGCTTACCTGGGCAATGCTCAGAGTATAAAGTAATAACAACTGATAAACGCAGACATCCCAACTCCAGTACGGGGATTTGATTGCAAATTTCCATTGCAAAGGAGTAGAGGGAACTGGAAATCTGACAAATGCCTTCAAATTGACCTGTGTTTTCACAATGCACGCTGTGTTTAAAATGAATGGCAGACTTTATCATTTGGAGCTCCTTCAAGAACTCTGGCCTTCTACGCTTTGTTCTGATTCTTCAGACACATTTCCAAGAAGCACAAAGCTACATAAGTGGATGAAATTATGGAGATCTTTTTCTAAGCAGGATTTCTCCCCCCTTCCCCCAATAATTTTTAAAGCCTGAATTTAACAAGCTAGCCTGGAATGTCTTTCTTATTCTATCCATATATTAGTCCCTCATGTCCAGACGGCCTCTTCAAAGCATCAGCGTGTTCCTCACAGCACTAGGCGGAGGGAGGCAGCGTGCAGCCGCCTCGTGCTGAGCAACAGGACATGGTTGTGGTCCCTAAAAATTCACTGTACTCAACTGCTTCCATCAGAGCCCCAGGCAGATCTGGCCCAGGTCAGAGCTGCTCCAAAGACACTCGACAGACGAGTCCTATTTCTAAGGGAGACCGAGTCCTCCCTGAAGAACCCGGGAAACTGAAGCCGCTTTATCCCTGTTTTATATACCCAAGATAACAACCATCTTTTCTGAAAGTTATGTCCAGAAAGCCATATACACTGCCTCAGAAAAACCTTTTGATTCAAAGTTGTTCCTCCAATCTGTATGAATTTTTGCAAATAATAACTTTCCTTTAAAGCGCTGGTATTAGCTCCATCTGTTCAAAATAACAGAACTGGAACTATACAGTTCTACGTGCAAATAGCTCAGATATGATGGCAGACAAAAAATTAGAGTTAACCTAATAATTCAACTGTGTCTTTAACAAGTTTCCTATGGGAAAAATCAGTCTTCCCCACAGATCTGATACTGAGAACTTCTTTCTGCTAAGCACATTAAAGGTTATTTGGACCAAAAATCCTGTCTACGCAAGTGTAAAGATACCTCTTGGTACTGTGTATTTATCTGTAGTACTATTACAGATGAGGTTTTATCAAGATTTCTAATTAAAGCAAGGATAGTCCTTTCTTGTATTTTAGCAACTGTCTTTTTTAGCGATTGTTTTTTTTTTTGCCTAGAACAAAGAAACCTTAAGGGAAGTAAATTTTCAAGAGCAGAAATGCATGCACGTATATGTAATCATACCTAACGATTCCTGTACAAATTATTCCTCAATTCTTTAGATTTATTTTGGTACTTGTGCAGTGGTTTATCTGGCTGGTCCTGCAGCCATCATTTGTTCAGTCCCTTCTTTTCACACACATACACACCTCATCACCTTTTTCTGCCCCCCCCAGTAGAACTAGGAGCTCTTCTATCCCCCAGGCTCTGGATGGCCATGTCCAGAACATCGGGTAAACCTCTGCCATGGCTCCAGGTGGCCATTCCCCTCCCCAGCCTCATCTTCTGCCCTCGCCAGGAGAGGAAGGAAGATGTCCTAGGACTTGACCCCAGCACAGAGTCTGCACAGGCTGGACCCAGCTCCCAGGAGGGTGGGGGGCCACAGAGTGTGCTCCCCACTCAACCCTTGCGGCCCTGGGCACCTCTGACCCTGGCGCCCGCTACCCTCCTCCCTTTCAAGGCACTTGGGATCACCCCAGGAGCATGAACGTACAAGAACGCAGGAGCAGTGAGAGGCTGTCGCAGGAGGGCACAGCGCAGCATGGCCGGAGGAGCAGCAGAGCCGCTGAACAGGGGGATGTTTGGTTTGTGTTAACTACTCAGACAGATGCACTCCGGCATGTTTGCATTTATGGGATCCATATGTTGTCATGGGAAATTAGAGGACAGCAACACAAATCTAGAATTCGCGATGCAAATGCAAAGAAAATGTACATGGCTACCAGACAGTGTTTGAACATGTTCTTGCGAAGGTGCCTATTTCTGGAGCATTAACAGTTACTAGATTTACTTGCCACCTTCTCCACATATTTACTTTTTCTTTGCTCTGCAAAAAGTGTGTACACAGGCAGCACTCATTCCCAGCCGGGTCCACGAGATCTACAGCCTCTGGTGAAAATACTCACTCCTTCTAAGTTACACCAAGTACCAAAAGACAAGGATTACTTTATTCTCACCTCAGCTTCATCATCTGAACATGTTTGTTTCATATTCAGCACAAACAACAGTTCCAAATTACATGCACCTTTACAGAGAGCGCACCAAGAAGCCCTCAAAAATCCAACCTGCCCCAAGGCTTGTTGGTTTGGATTTGGGCTTCCCCCACCATCCCCCCACCTTTTTTTTTTTTTTTTTTTTTTTTTTTTGGAGGGGGGGTTGGTTTTGGTGGGTTTTTTCTCTTTTTTTCTTTTTTCTTATTTTTTGGAAGGGCAAGTACCTGAACAATTATTCTTCTATAAAGCAAGACAAATATATTTTTACATATTTTCAAGGGCAGCTTTTAAAGGCAAACTGGTAACATACTGGAGTCTATGCATTTAGCAACCCACCAGAACCCACGCACAGCATGCCCATCACAACAGTATACCTCAGTGCTGCATTTATAAAACTCATAGAACTATGGTACATATTAAAAGTCGAGTCTAATAACCTGCGAATACCTTTTCCAAATGTAAGACACTTACAGTACCGTACCAACCAGTACAGCCCTTCTTCAATTTATGATCATCTCCCCCTTCTTTCATTCCCCCATCCCACTGAAAGGGACTTGTCAAAATTTCAAAGGACTACCCCCACCGTAAAAATCTGGAAAGCTGGATACATTTCACCACAAATACTTATTAACAAACATGCAGTTTATTACCTTTCAGTATAAAATACATCTACATTAAGGTTCTCCCAAATGGAAAAACTGACCGCAACTGCATTCCTTGTTCAGTGCTATGAAACAAACCGGGAAGTTAATTACTTGGGTTACTAAGAAAAATAAAAATTAAAACGGAAAAAAAAAGGCAAAAAAAAAAAAAAAAAAGCAGCAATTTGCAAAGCTTCTTTAAATTTTCAAGAGAGATAAGTTAATTCAGCTTCATTTCTGCCAGTAATAAGAGTCTCTTACAGAAAGATGAAGAAAACATATTCTTGAAGCCTGGAGAGAGGTTCTTTACTGGTCCTCCTAAAATTCAAATCCCACATTCCCAACGATCATCTACATTTTTTCGCTAGGGCTGGAATAGGGAGGGAAAAGCTGGTGGAAATAAAAATTTTGAATAATAATCTCAGATGGACCCGAGCAGAAGTGAAAAATGTTACCGCAAGGCTACAGAAATATTTATTTAATCAAACCAGAAGTTCTGTTGGGACTGGAGGAATGCTGCATCCTTTCCTAAAAAAAGAAAAAAAAAAAGGGGGGGGGGGGGGGGCAGAAGAAAAGAGAAAGCAAGAAAGAAAAAAGGCAGAGGCACAGCCGCCTCCTGGAGTTCCCCATTGTCCGGGGCTATAGAGAGCCCCGGAATGGCATTAAACTCACAAAAGGCACATTGTGCGGGGGACAAAAAAAGCCCCTTCTTCTACAATAACTTTTAGCTTCTTATTTTTAGAAAATGACAAAGCTGTTGCCAGCGATGGCTGGTGAAACCTGTAGCCGGCTCCCAGCGCGGCCGGGCGCGGCCGCATCGATCCGCTGTCCCACTTCGGAGCGGCGGCCGCAAAGTTTGAGCGGGCGCTGGCCAGATGCCGCGGGGATGGGCGCTGCGGGGCCGCTCCGCCAAGCTCCGCGCCCGCGGCCCGCCCCGCTCGGGGGACCGGGGCGGCGCGGCCACAAAGTTGCGCTTCGCTGCCGGCGCAACTTTCCCGGCTCCTCCCGGGCAAACTTCGGCGGCGAGGGTCGGCCTGGCCCGGCGCGGCTCCGCCCGGGGCACGGGGGGCAGGTGGCCCAGCGGAGCGCTCCGCTCTCGCGGAGCGGCGCGGAGCGGAGCCGCCGGGCGGCCCACGCGCCCCCTCCCCGGCGCAGCGCTGCGCGGCTGGGCGCGAAGCTGCCCCCCCCGCCGCGGGCTGGGGGCCGGCCGCTTGCCCCAAGTTTCGGTGCGGCGCCGCCGCCGCGCTCCCCCCGCCCGCTCCTGCTCGCTCGCTCCCTCCCCCGCCGCCTGGGCTGAATCTTATTGATCCAGAAGGTGGCTAATTAGCCCTTCCCGTCGTGCCTGGGTAATGAGGCACATGCGCACTGCACTAATCAGCCATTTTTTGCAGGAAACTAATTAGCAGAATAAAGATCCAAAGAGTTTTTTTTTCTTCCCAATCATCAGATCTGAGTCCGGGCGCTTCCTGCTCCGGCGACCGCCAGCCCCGCCGCCCGCTCCGCGCCGCTCCGCCCCGACCCGACCCGACCGCCGCCGCCGCTGCTGCTGCTGCCGCCGCCCGCGGCCCCCTCTCTCCGGGGGGCTGCAAACTCCCCGACAACGATGCTGCTGCTGGGCAGCGGCGGCGGCGGCGGCGGCTCCCGCTCGGCTCCGGCTGCTGCCCACGGCTCCTGCTGCTACTGCCCCGGGCCCCTCCGCGGAGTGCGCTCCTGCCGCCGCAGCCGCCGCAGCCTGCATGGGATCTGTAGCCCCCGCGCCGCCGCCCGGGATTAAAAGCGCCGCCGCCGCCGGAGCAGCGACCGCGTAAGTGGCAACTTTTCTGCCCTGTCCCCCGCTCGGGCTCCTCCTGCTCGGGGCGCCCGGGCTGCTTTGCATGGGGCTGGTCCGGCCCCCCCTCCCGCCCGCTCCCACCCACCGCCCCGGATCCCCCAGCAAACTTTGTGCCGCTCGCCGTCCCGGAGCCCCGCCGTCGCCGCCGGGGACGCGCAGGTGCCGGCGCCGCGGGGGCCGCTGCGCGTCCGCGGAGCCCCCGCCCCGCCCGCCGGGCCATGGCCGCGGGGCGCGGAGCGGCTCGGCGCTGTGCCGCTTTGTGCGCGGCGGGGCGCGGGCGGCGGGGGTCCGGCGCCCCCCGGGACCCCGTGGGGAGAGAGAGAGGCCATTCGGGCGGACCCCGCGGCCGCGCAGCGCCGGGGACGCGCTGGAAAACAAAGGGGCGAAGAAGTGCCCGAAACTGCCCCGGCGCCGGCGGCCCGGCCCGGCCCTCCACCCGCCTCCGCCCGGCCGGGCGCCGCGCCCGAGCGGCCCCGGAGCGGCCTGGCGAGCCCGAGTAATTCCGATTTTTGTTTTCCGCGGGCAGGCTTGGTTTTGGGAAGAATGCGGCTAGGGGGATGGGGAGGTGAAGCAGCGAACGGCGCTGTAGGCCGATCCCCCTTCTCAGTTTCAGTTTTTAATTACTTAATGCCGAATCGCACGGCGCTTATCTAAATATTTGCAAATGCTCTTTCCTATTGATTCCTCTGAATAAACTGTGCTCCTCGCCCGCGGAGGGAAGGCGGCTCCTGAGCCAGCCCTCCCGAGCGGAGCCGGGGTGCGCGGAGCCGCGGCCGCTGCCGTGGGGCTCTGTGTGCACGCGTGTGGCACGCACCCGCGGGCTTCGCTGCGATATTTATCATTTAGGTTGCGTTTGTTTTGGTTTTGTTGTGTTTTCTTAATTATTATTATTTATTAGCATTATTTTTAATTTAAATTGTTAAACTTTCCTTTGCCTTTTTTTTTTTTTTTAATTGGAAATATTTCTTTTGCTCCGAGAAAGGGCTGTTTCTCTTTCAAGCTGGGCTTGAAGCTGCTCGTGGGTTTGTCTTGTACTTTGTGAGGATATGGAATACAGCTGCGTCCCTTCCTTGGCCGTCTGGCTGTCTTTCTCCTCTTCTCGCTCCTGTTTAATATGGAGCAATTTTCTGGAGGCTCAGTGACTCCCTCCTTAGGGTCACATTGAGTTCGAATCCCACTGAAGGTGCAGGGATCCTGCGATGGGGGAAATAAGAGAATAGTGAGGACGGGGTCAAGTTGTCTGCTCAGAGGCCAAAACTCCCACAGCTGTCTTTAAAAATACATATATAATATTTGGCTTTCCTCACTGTATTACAAATTGCAGCCTCCCCTTTCAGGTATTTTCTTTACAGCTTAAAGACATCTTTTCCTTTGCCTCCCCCACAGCTCCCTCCTGCCCCCCCTGTTAGGGGAGAAAAGGTGGGGGGAAGGAAGGAAAATAAAAGGAAAAGAAATGGGGGGGGGGGAAAGGGGAAAAAATAAAACCCATTGAGTTTAGGCAAATAAGGTTTGGTCTCTGTATCCTATTACAAAGCACTTTGAATATGCAAGACATCACACAAGACCAGTTATTCCAGTTACGACAAACTTAAAAACGAGAAAAAAAAAGAGAGGCATGTTTAGATTGTAATTTGTTAGAGCAGGAATTGTATTTAAAACTGTCATTTAATTTTTTTTTTTCAAGCTTTGCATTGTATCCAGCCTTTTTCTGATGTCTAGGGCTGGGTTTGGGTTTTTTTTTTCATTATTATTATTATTATTAAAATCTTTCTGTTGAGTTTAGGAAGACTGCTGCAAGCAACACATTTTCTGTATTTTTGTTCCTGTATCTTGGAGGAGAGTTGGCAGGGATTCTGTGGTTTGCAGTTACACAATATGTTATCATGTTTTTAATCACTAAATCATTGCAGTGGTTATAGATTTACAGTCTTAGGGTATTACTGTGAGCAGCAGCGCAGACTGTATGTACAGAACATACGAGAGCATGCAGTTAACATGTTCATGAAGTTTGCTTTTAAACCGCTTCCCGGCCGAGCTCTGTTGGAGAGGAGAGCGAAGCTTTTGGCATCACCTCTCCACGCACTTGAGGAAAGTTTGCACGAGTCTCCCGGCCAGGCAGGAGCTCCGATGGGTGCTGCGTGCACCCCATCCCGCAGTGCTGGTGGTAAGCGGTGGGGCAGGGGCGCGAGGGTCTGCCGAGGGCCAGGGGGGAGCAGGCACCCTGCCGACCGCCCGCTGCGCCCGCTTCCCCTTCAGTATGTAACAGAGCCCTCGGCAGCATTAAAAATTCAGCATTACAAGCTGATTGTAATGCTCCCTCATTAGGGAGCACTGTCTGGTCCGGCATTAAGCACAAGACAGAGCGTGGCTTTTCGGCTGCGGCACCGGCTGAGGCTTGGAGAGCAGCCGAGTGAAGGGTGGTCATGGAGCAGGGTGCTTCAGCTCTCCATAGCCCTCCGTAGGGCTACACTGGGCTCCCCGCCGCCGTGCAGCACCAGGCCCAGGGCTCTTGCCCGCCCACCCAGCTGAGGGCTGCTCCTGTGCAGGCTTCCTGAGCTGCCCTCCTGCCCGGGTCCTGCTCCGCAGGCCGTCTTTGGTCAGAAACAAAAGCGAAGACATATTAAAGGGTTGAGGAACTCTGTGCCTAGACACAGAGATTGCTTTGCTGTATTTGTTTTGTTTTTCTTCCCATTCTTTCCTTTTCGTTCATGGTCATTTTGGGAGCAGTGGTCAGTGGGAAGCCCGCTGCAGCCCTTCTCCCGCACACCAGCGGTGCGGCTCACAGCAGCGCTGGCCTTCAGCTGTGGGAACCCGCTGCCCTCCCTCCTGTCTTGCTGCTGCCTTTTGTTCCCGCAGGACCGAGCCAAGGTGCTGCTCGGTGGCGGAGGCGGTGCGGGGCCTGGCACCTTCACCTGGCCTTGTCGTGGCTGCTGTCAAACTGGGGCCCGGCAGCGGCTGCTTTGACAGAGGCAGAGGCGCGTGTCCCTCTTTCATCCCTCTGTTCTGACCCCCTGCCCTGGTCCCAATGGTGGTGTGCCAGAGGCCAAGAGCAGCTCTGAGGAGCAGATTTACTTTGGGCCTGGCTAGCAGTTGAACAGCTTCGGCGGGGATTCCTAAATCCCAACTCATGTACGTATGGCTGGCTGTGGTAAACACTCCCGCTTTATAAAATACTAACAGTAGTGATAATAATAAAAATATTGAATGGAGAAGCTGAAAAATGACTAGTGAGCTTTTACATCAACTTTATCCACACACTTCTGCTGGGGCTTGGACTCTCTTGCGCGTGTGTTTCCTCTGCCGGTGCTGGACTTGCTCATCTGCGATGGGAGAGTTTTCAGCAACCATCTTCTCGTAGGTGCTAGTGCTGCTGGAGCAAGAGGTGTGTTTGTGCTGGGGAGATGGTGTGCTTCAGGAGGAATGGGCTGGGAGGAGGCCAAGTGTTTCACAACTGTGTTTCTCTTCGCTAGAACGTGGCCGAGGTTCGACCTTTGCATGGCTTCAGAGCCGAGTCTGGCGAGCGGGAGAGGTGGGACGTAGACAAAGCTGGGTCTCACCCGATTCCCCGTTCTGGCCATGTGCGGGACCCACTCGCTGCTTACGGGGCTGTGGGCAATGACTGCCTGCAGGGCTTGGGCCTGGAGCGGGGTGACCATGGGGCTGCCCTCCTGCATTGCCTCTGTTTTCTTATGGTGGGGCGTCAGCCCACACCCTCTGGGAGCTCCTGGGGGAGGCCGGTAAGGGCAGGCCAGACGGAGGAACATGTCCCCTGTGGAGCGAGGCTGCCCTGCCCTCCTCGCTCCTGCCCTTGACAGCCGACACTCGGGCTGGACGTCCAGCGCATGGCAGCGCCGGGGCTGCCGAGGGCTGCTGTGGCAGGAGAGTGGGAATCAAAACATCTGTGCGCAGGCCTGGGCGCCGCAGCCTCTAATGGTTTTGACGGAGCTGTTGTGGTCTGTTGTCTGGAAAATCTGCATTCTGCGCCGTGCCCGAGGGGGGCCGCGGCACCGCAGACCGTGGCGGTACCTAAATATAACTGCCTCGCGCCATGAGGTGAGGTGAGGGCAGGAGGGAGCAGGGCCGCCCATCCCGCCTCCTGCTTTGTTTCTCATCTGCGATTCATGCGTTTGTGTTTGCTCCCGAGGTTGGGGTTGTTGGTAGGCAGGGACTGCAGAAATAGATAAATACCAGCTAGTTTGTAGGAAACCCAGCAATCAAACAGGGTGGGTGAGTCCGGCTTCCCTTGCAGCTGGTGGCCAGGAGGCAGTGGCTCTCGGTGCTGGATTCGGGACCCACTGGACCTGGAAGCCCCTCCATGCTCCTGCTCTGCAGTCCCTGGGGTGGCAGTGGGCCACGCCACCCAACCTGTGTTGGTGATTCTCCTTCTCGTGGTAGATGCTGCGGGCCTCGCTCAGGTCCTGCTGTGCCAGTGAGGAGCAAGTGCTTTCCAGCGCTTCCTCGTAGGCTCAGCTGGACAGATGTGTCCGTCTGTCAGTGCGGGAGGTGGGGGATCTGCATGGTTGCAGAGTGGTGGCATCCATGTGTGGCGTGCGCTGTGTGTGTTTCCGGAGGCGCACTGTAAATACCGTTAAAGTTCATCCCCATCCGAAGTTAATTCTTGGTTGGGGTTGTCAGGGAGGAGATGTGTGCTGGTGACTGTGCAGTCACTGCTGCGGGTGGCTCCCGACACATCCCGGGAGGGGTTTGGAACCTGGCTGTGTGGGGTGGAAGGGCGGTGGGACAGTCTGGGCTTGAGGTGCCCCACTGAGGGTAGGCTGCAGCCACCCTGCTTTGTCCTTGAGTTTGCTGCTGAGAGAAAAACACTTAGCTGTTTATTGTAATTTCATTATGTCACAAGTGCCAAACATGGCTCTTGCTAATAAAGGCAGAGCAGCAATGTGAGTTTTTCCTTACCCCAGAAAACAAACATTTCCCGGTGTTTTGCACTGCGTAGTGCACATTGCTGGGTAGCAGGAGGGTGCTGGCCCTGTAGTGCCCAGGCTTACAGGTCTTAAATCTGATGAGGCCTGAGCCACGCTGGTTCCCTCGCTTGGCAGTGATGCTGGAGCAGATGATGTGCACTGCAAGTCTGGTGAGAAGGTTTTCTCCATCCTCCCCCAACCCTGGTACCTGGGAAACTGGAATCTGCAGCGTCTGTGACACGTTAGCTCTTCGTAAATGTTTGGTTTGATGGCCCAAGGGTGCCTGCTGGGCAGTTGGTCCCTCCTTGGGCAGGATGGGAGCAGACACGCTCTGGGAGCTGCTCCTGACCTCTTCAGTCTCTGGCAGCGAAGCACCCTGCGTCCCACCTCCTGCATCCCACTTCACGTGTGTCTCATACGCGCGGCTGTGCTTCCCTGGCCAGTGGTAGCTTAGTTCCAAAATGGCTGGTTGGCTTGGTATAGTAGCAGGAGTTTTAACCCTCCTTTTGCAACGCTGCCGCTGAGTGTCTTGTACAAACAGACTGATGCTCCCTGCAGAATTCAGAGCACATACTTAAATGTTGATAGTAACATTGTGATGATGTGCCTGATTCTGAGAGGTTGGGTTGTTGGGTTTCCTGAGCGTCTGTGACGTCTGGTGACAGGCTTGGAGGTTTTTGGTCTATTCCTTGTCTTTACAAAGGAGCTGAGTAAAGAAGGGGGAGGCAAGGGGGGTGCAGAGGCACAGTCAGCTGAGCTGTTGTCAGATGTACCTTGTTTGGGCTGAGAGCTGCCGTCAGGTGCATGTTGTTCGGGATGATGCAGAATGTGGGGGTTCTTCAAGGCATTTTTGGTGAGATACCATGTAATACTAGCAGGCCTGGCGGTTAGTTCAGAAGACTTAGCAGGGGGAGTGTATGAAGCACAGAGCTGCTTGGTATCTTGAGCATATGTTTGACAGTTGTAGGATCTGCTAACTAAAGCTGTTCCTGCAGCATGAAGATGTTGAAGATGTTCTGGATTCAGGCTGCGCACACCAGCTTGTGCATTTCGCCCATGCCTCTTGTGTTGCAGAAGCTGGTGTGCAGACCCTTGGACACATCTGGAAGCAGAGCAGAAAAGCTGCCTCTGAGGTGTTGGGGTGCAGCAAGTTCCTGCAGTACATCTGCAGAAGTGATACCATGAGGCTATAGGTCTCTTGGTTTGCTCCGTTTTATGGCATTGGCAGTCCATGCGCAGCAGCAGGAGCTGGGCTTAGATGAGCTCCAGCAATGTGTGGTGGCCGCTGAGGCTTCAGCGGTACCACTGGGCAGCATTGCCGGGGTGGGCTTTGCGCTGTGTGCCCTGGCTGGGCTGAGGTTGCGTTGCTCTGCAGGTGGAGGAGCGAGTGCAGCCGGTCCGGTGGCCATGGTGGGGTTGAGGAGCGGAGCGCGGCCGGCCACCGCATCCCCACTGTCCTTGTGTGGCTCCCACCGCAGCACCCTGACTGCGCCAGACAGAACTGTAGATGTCAGGCTTTGCACAGAAAGGAGAGCGAGAAGGGAGGGCTAGGGAGAGACAAGCGCGGCAGCGGGGCTCTGAGCTTCAAATTAACCTCCTGCTTTGTTGGTGTCTCGGGCGAGGTGCCCCGGTCTCGCAGCGAAAGGGGCTCGGAGCTGGCCTGGTTCGCACGCTGCCGAGGCAGCAGCTCTGGCTCTGGGGCTAGCAGCGGTACTTCTCCCCCAGTGCTGCTGGGGATGAGGGGACTGCGGGTTCCCAGGGCAGTGCTGGGCCCAGCCGCTGGAAGTGACCATGCACTGGGACCATGCACACCCCAGGGTGCTGCAGCCAGCGCTTCCACCTCCAGCTTTGAGGAGTGGGAGCTCCGGCCTTCCCTCTGGGGAGGGAGGGTGGGTCTGCAGCACCCAAGTGTTTGCTTCTCGAAAGCTCCTTCAGATGTCAGAGCCTAAATTTCTCCTCTTTAATTTCCTCCTGTTAATTTTGTCCCTTTTAGCCTTACGTACTTCTTTCCCTAGTTCCTTTCTTCTTGCTGTTTTTCATCTTCCACAGAGACAGTTAAAAGCAGCTTAACACTGTGAGCTTGTTTGGAAGTGAAAAGATCTGTTTTAGCTCTGACGCTGACTTTGGGCAAGCCACCAAAGTTTGCCTCAGCTGGAGTATGGAATGGGATAATACATAGTTCACATGCAGAGACTGCAAGTGGGGGTTAATTATGAAAAATCATAATGTTTTAAATTCCCAGAGCATTATTACTCCTCAAATCTTGGTCTGTGTCACTTTGCCAATCCCCTACCTCTAATAGCTCACAAGATGTTTCACTTTGTACCCGCTGCTTTCTGGCACACAAATACCTTCCCACCCGGGGCTGCAGTTCCCTAACCATGGTTGCCCTGGAGTCCCTAAAGGATATCCTCTGCTCTGTCCATGTCATAGGTGAAGTAATTCATGCTGTTGGACTGCCTTGCTTCCCAGTGCTTTGCACATGCTGGGGGATTTTGTTCTGGCGTATTGGAGAAGAATGAGGCAGCAGGGTGATGCATTTGTAGTAACGTGGCAGGTCTGAACTGGGCCAAACATCCCGCAGTACTTGTGTGCCACCCAGGTGACTGTGCTCCCACACGGCACAGCAGAGCTGTGTTCCTCAGCTCCTCACTGCAGTTACCTGGTCTCAGGCCTTTTCTGTGGGATCATTGTCCGTCCTGCTTCAGTGGACCTTTATTAGGGGGACGGAGGAGGGGAAGGATGAATCTCCTTGTCTGTGCCAGGTCTTTCGCTGGGTTGATGTGTGTGATGAGTGCCAGCTGTGATGCTGGGGTGGGGATGGGAAAGGGGTACCTGCTGTGCTGAGGGCAGTTAGGGAGCTGCCCAGAGCAGCTTGGTACCTCCCTGAGGGTGGGTGGTGCTGGAGAGCTGTGCTCTGGTGCTGGAGAAGCGGGCTGGTTGGTCTTTGCTCTGTAACATCTTCTCATCCTTCTTGGTTTTGCTGCTTTCTGGAGCGCAGCGCTCTGGTGTGGAGGAGACCTGGGCGTGTCAGGCAGGGTTCGTGATCTTAAAGAGTCCAGGCCAATGCAGGGCCACTTATGATGTGTGTACATTGTGAACGTCATCCTGGTCCTCAGGATGAGCTCCTGTGGGCATCGTGTTGGCTCTGCAGCACAGCCAGAGGGAGAGGCAGCAGGGGGAGTGTCCCAGCCTTTGGGCTGCGTTATGGACCATGGAGTGGGGATGGATGGTGCAAGAGAAGTGTCTGCTGTCTCATGACAGGACGAGGATGGGTAGGATGAGCTTTGTGGCGATAGCGCATGGCTGGAAGAGGGGAGAGGAGGTGGTGCATCATGAATTGCTGCCAGCCTGTGCCTTTGCTTATGGTGTTGGAGTGGGATGTGTGCTGTGTGCTGGTGTGGGATGCCTGGCCCCTGGTCCGCATCTTGTGCCCCCTGTTACCTGGCCAATAGCAGCACCTATCAGAATCAGTTGCCACAGATTTTTTTCCTTGGTTGCCTTATTTTATCCATCCTCTCCACCATTTCCCCTTTATTCTGAGCAGCGGGGAAGTGCTGGAGGTTTGCATAAGATCCTGGAAATCCCCAGGTGGTGTGTCGTGTGTGAGAAGCTCCCTTCATGCCAGGCTTGCCATGGTTTTACTGCAGATGTTTGGGCATCTGAGCCAACCTCTGGAAGCTCAGGGGATGGCTCAGAGCATGCGGAGGAGGACAAAGGCTGACCTCTGTTCTGTGCAGTGCTGGCTGGGCTCAGCCTCACAGTAGGGGTAGCACAGCTGACTGGTCTTCATTGAAACCTCCCAGCTGTGCACAGGTCTCTACACCTTGTTGCCACAAACCTGCTGCAAGGTCTTCCTGCTGTTGACAGTGCAGTTGGAAGTGTCCACCCAAGCAGTCCTCCATCAGTGGCTCTCTGAATAGCATTGCTCTCTGACTCTGAAGGGATAGGTGCTCTTTCCTTGGAGTTGAGATTTCCTTTCACAGACTGCTGGGCTTTGAAGCTGGTTACTGCAGGCGCTGAATGTCAGGACTCTGCTTTTCTTCCTTCAGCCATCTTTTTCTCAGCCACTTCCTGCCTCTGGGTGTGAAGCCTGTGAAGTAGTAATAATTAGCGAGATGCTTTTGATGAGATTCTGCAAGAAGCACTGGTCATCCTCTTGAGATCATGGGTTACTGGTGTCCCTGTCACTGACTTTCAGTGTGGTACTGTTGTCTGCTGAGCTCTGTTCTCTGTTGAAACCATGGCTGGGCCTCTCCTAGTATGCCAGGGCAGGGACAGTGCAGTGGCAGTTTGCTGAGCTGCTGGGGCCAAACGAGAAATACCCCACTGTGGTTTATTACAGAAAGCAAAGAGCATGAGCAAACCAGCTCCCTTCTCACTGCCTGCCTCTGCCCATGCAAGAGAAGCTAGTGCCTTGTGGAGCTTTGCCGAGGATTCAGACCTTCAGAGGTTTAGGTGCCACCTAAACAGAAACAAACTGGTCAGCAGGATGTTTGGGAGCAAAGTTCTTGTCTGCTGCTGAATTCATGCTGGACCTTCTTCAGGTGGGGCTGGTGAGGGTGGTGGGAGCAAGGAGGGAGGTTGCTGATGCACACCTGCTGGAGGCTCCAGGGTCAGATGTGGTGATCTGATCCCCCTGCTGAAGTTGTCTACTGCTGGCTGCAGGAGAACCTGGGTAGAAGGTGTCAAGCACTACTGAGGGTGCCCAGTGGGTCTTCTGCATGTTAAAAATGAGCAAAAGCTATAGCCTTCCTTTTAAACATAGCATGCCAAGAAGGAAAAGATGGTCTTTTTGTCACAATTTTCACCATTCAGTCTTGTTGGAGGCTTGCTGGATTATGGAGCAGGAATGAATACTTTCTCCATTTGTGTTTTAATTTATCTTCATTAAGGCTTCCACTCACTTTGTTACTGTATCTGGATGTTGGACGGTTCAGCCCCCTATAGATGGTACGAAGTGATGCTTGTGCCCATGCCGAATCTGGACAGCTGTTGGGACAGCAGAGGAAGTGGGTCTGGAGTCAGCCCTCTGATAGAGAAACAGGCAAGGGACAGGCACGATCTGGGAAGAATCAACCTTCCTCCTGCTTCTGCTCCCCAGGTCACTGCTGGAGCATGTGACAGATCCAGCAAGAGGATCCCAAAGCAGTTGTAGCTGCAAAGATGATGTCTGAAGCTGCTTTTGGGGGCTGCACCTGCCTCCTGACAACTAGAAATAAAAGAGGACTGAGAGTCTTATGGTACAGATCGTTTACAAAAGGAGAAGATAGTGATAAAATAAGGCTCCTTTTGGTAAAAACAGCTACTTTGGGTACTGTAGCAGAGAGGATAAGAGGGTTTGTTCCTTAGTGTTTTCATTGTGTGTGGACTGTAAGTGGGGTTTGATGGGTTTTGGGGTTTTTGTAAGGTTCCTTCTTCCTTGTAAAGAGCCCCTTGCGCAGCAGAGGAAGAGAAACACTCAACGAAAATAGAGCATGTGTTTTCCTAAACTGAGATTGCTGTGGCATGTGTAGGACTTGAAACTGTGTGACTTTGAAGTTGACTTCATTTCACGCTGGTGATATCCTTTTAACTGTCTTAAGTAAACAATGCAATTCAGCTCTGAGAATTGTCTTGTAAAAAGCTGTGCTTGGTTTCTAATTCTGACTGTTTCAAAGCTTTTCGTAACAAATACCCTCTGCTTACCAGCAACCCTTCCTGCGTGGAAAAGTTTGCATTGATTTATTATTATTTTTTCAAAGGATTTACTTACACATTAGAATGCCCTGTGGACATTATTTTCAGTTCAAGAATGGTTTATTTATGTTTGGTGTAATTGAATTGGAAACAGTTACAAGTTGTACCAAATCTAGTCGATTTTGAACCAAAACTATGTCCACAAGCAGGTTTATGCGCTGGTAAAGAAATCATGCTGTGTTCACATGCTGGCCATCGAACTTCTGTGCTTTACTTATGGATACGTACTCTGGCAAGTAAATCCCGAGGGCTCAGTGGTGCTGTGCAAGGGTAGGATGAGGCAGGACCAAGAGTGGTGTCGCAGAGGCCAAAGTCTTGCCTGTATTTGAAGCAGATATTGCTGCTAAGGGCAGTCTTGCCTTGGATGCGGTTTCTTTCTGCTGGCACAGAGCTTTGGTACAGTGGCATGGGGAAGTAGTTTAGGGAAGGGACAGGGGTTAGAAACACTGCCAAAGGAGGGGGAAAAACCAAAACTTCCTCAAAATTTTCTATTAATTGTCTATTTTGTTGTTATCTTCCATTTAATTTGTGTGCTAAGGTATGTCACTGCAGAAAATACTGTGCTGAGGTAGAGAGGGGGAGCACAGAGGCAGGGATGACTGCCCTTCCCAAAGGAGCAATGGCAGAACTGCCTGTTTGCTGCTGTGCTAGCTTAAAGGGTATTGAATTAGGCCTGAGTGTGTGTTTGGTGTGGGGCTGCTGCAGAGGAAGGCACTGCATTTGGTGTTTTATTTCATTGTTACTAACTTTTAAAATTCATTTAGTGTTTTCTCCTGTTAAGATCTCAGCGCGGTTAAAGAAAAAAGATCCCTGTGTAGCCTTCCAGGACTGGCTGTGCAGCAGCTCAGTCCTCCTGCTGTGGAAGGAGCAGCTGGTCCCTGCTTGGAGCTGAAGGTGGAAGTGCTAACCTCTGCCCATGGGCTGCTGGGGCTGCTCACAGTGCTGTGCACTGGGCTTCTGTGCTGCTGCAGGCTTTGTGCCGCTGCACCTCCACTCTGCCAGGCATGCTCCTGGAGCAACTGGCAAGCCTGGGTTACTTCTGTTTATGTTTTCACCTGCCTAAATGGATAAATAAATAGCTTTGCTTCCTCCTGGTCCTCTGCAGCAGTACTGGCCAGTGTTATTGTGTCTCCTGTTCTCTGAGAAGTTTGTGGACAGCCTGGGTATCTTCATCTCCTCTCTCCTGTCATCAGAGAGTAGCATCATAGAATAGTTTGGGTTGGCTGAGACCTTCAGAGGTCATCTAGTCCAGCCCCCCTGCAATGAGCAGGGACATCTTCAGCTAGATCAGTTTGTCCGGAACCACATCCATCATCAAATGAGCTGATATTAGCACATCAGGCTAAGTTCATGGAAATATGTAAGGTTAAGAAAAAACTTAATTCAGGATCAGTTGAGAGGTTTCTTCAGAAGAGGTGCAATATCAGTTTGCGTTCTGGATGAAACTGAGATCTGAAGGGTTTAGAAACAAATTATTTAACTGTTCATGAGCCTCTCATTTATACCTACATCTGAAAATTCTTCTCAAAATAAAACAGCGTAACAGCAGAAGCCATCTTCTGCAAGCATTCCTCCAGACCTCCGAAAATCTCCTTCCAATGCATTGATTTGAAATTATTTTTGGAATAATAAGCAGAGAAGTGAAGAATGAAGAACATTTGGATTAAAAAGATTATTGGTGCTATACCATCACCTGTAATATCTTATCTATATATACGTACAGACACCCAGTTTCTTGGTCATTAAAGAGCAATTCCTGTATAAAGCCCTCCAATTCTTATTTCTTCTATAGATCAGTGATCTCTTTGAGGTTTATTCTGTACAAAATCATTAGTGAAGAAAAACTTCATACCCTGGAGTGCAAATGTGAGCTTAAAAACTGGTTTCCAAGTCAGGCCAAATAAAAGTGATTAGTCCTGCAAACACACACTCAAGAGCTTGAACAAGGATGGTTTCTGAGTCAGATGGTGCAGGACACAAGGGTGGGAATTGCTGTTAGAATTCTGTGATTTGTTTGATAATTGTCAGTTTTGAAACTTAGCATTTAGGGTTAAAAAACCCTAGTCTAGACTATTTCAACCTTAGCACTCTTTCAGAATGGTTTAGTTATGTATTATCTGTTGTGGTGGAGAAACTCACCCTTTCTGTCTAGCTTGATCGTTCAAACTTGGCTGCTGTTTAGATGTGTCATGCTGCGGCCTCTCTGAGAAGCCAGGCACGCTCGCTGACTGCAGATAAGGAGGTAATGGATTTCTAACCACTGGTTTGGAAATGCCTGCCTGGGTGTAGCTTAATGAATGTTTCCCATTTGCAGAGGGGCTCTGTGTCCCTTCATGGCAGCCCAGAATGGGCTGCAGAGCCAGGTTTGCTTTCTGCCAGAGCTGACAGCCTGTGCTCAGAGTTGCAGTGACAAGAAACTTGCATTTACTAAAAGTCACCATGGAAGGGTTCTTGGTATCTTGCCAGGGAGAGTTTCCTGTTTAAAATTAGAAATCGGATTTTTTTTTTTTATTTTTTTTTATTTTTTTGCAAGCCTTGATGTAAACTGGTAATTGCTAGAGTTTTCTTCTAAATCCTAAGATGCCAGTTGGGACAGGGAGAGTGGGGGGCACACGCAGAACCCCAGAACAGTAGAGTTGCAGATTCTGCCTTTTGTGAG
Organism: Lathamus discolor; assembly: GCF_037157495.1. Lineage (NCBI taxonomy): Eukaryota > Metazoa > Chordata > Aves > Psittaciformes > Psittacidae > Lathamus > Lathamus discolor. Next base: position 1,510,906 of record NC_088909.1, on the reverse strand, counting down.
AGGAAAAATAGTACACTTTATTGAGCCCTCTTCTCTGTGGTAATGAGTGACGACTCATTAGGCAAATGCAGAGTGTGCAAATGCAGGGAGATCCAGTTCCTTCCAGGCCCTTGCCACAGCACTGGGGCTGCGCTGCTGAGCACACCTGCATCCTCTGCTGATGCCAGAGGAAGCGCCAGAAATCTCAGCAGTGAGGAGGCAAGCTCAGATGAAACACGGTGTGATAAAGAAAACTGCTTCAGTCCTGGCTTTGGAAGGGTGAGGTTGTCGAACTGCAGTAGTAGCCTGGGAGTTTCTTCTGTTCAGGTCCTTTTTACCATCCCCGGCTTTTGGGCCTGTTCTTTGGACACACTGAACGTGTCCAAAGTTATTTGTCCAAAGTGTGTTTGTTATTTATGATGTATGCCACCTTCTGCATCCTCGGAGTCTCCATGCTCTCCTGAGCACTCGCCCTGCCCTCATCCCGACTGGGGAGCAGCACGGCTGCCATGGTGGGCAGTCACTGCTTTGGGATTTCTCTTGCTAGCTCATGAGTGGGACTGAAGTGTTTATTCCATTCCATTGTTTTATATGGAAAGAAACCTTATCCCTGTGGCTTATGTTGCTGCTGGGAGTAGGAGTGTTCTGGCGGAGATAAGGCCCCTTCCCGCTGCCTTCCCCAGGAGTGCTGGCAGCCTGCTTCTGCACAGGGACACCCTGAGCAGCAGCTCTGGGGCTGGAGCTGTGCATGCTAATGGGCCTAGCTTGTCCTGGCTTGTTTGTAATGATTTGTGGCTGCATTTATATGCAAATACTAACAACTTGCTGCTGAGTTAATTAGCGTTTTTTCTCTTTGCTTCCTGGTGTTTTAGCAAAAGGTCTTTATTCTCCCCATTTTGGTTATGTGACCTCCCCCAGCGCACTCCCCCCATGCCAGCAGGCCAGCACAGGGGGTGCTGGCTCCCCGCTGCCCCCACGAAGGGTGATGCCAAGGAACGAGAAGGACAGTCACCAGCCGCCCTGCAGGAGCAGAGCAATGTGGGAATTGGGCTGTGCTCTGCTTCAGATGTCCTTTGGGGAGTTCAGGCCCAGTTGTGTGAACTGGCTACAGACCACTGCAAGCCTTGGATGTAAGCTGTCTGTTCTGTGTGGCTTCCCACACTGGCCAGGGTGGTTGCTGGAGGTGATGCGTTGGGTGTCTGGGTGAGTGTTCTGCTCCCTGACTCCAGGAGGAAAACCAAACCAGCTTTTTATGTCCTGGAAATGCCGAGTGTTTGCTTTCTAATGTCAAGATAGAGCGCTCTAGATGCAA